>NC_070582.1:15475328-15802159 GCF_027409825.1 Scomber japonicus
AGATGGCTGCGACCTCATGTGCTGCGGTCGGGGCTACAATACACACCAGTACACCAAAGTGTGGCAGTGCAATTGTAAGTTCCAATGGTGCTGCTTCGTCAAGTGCAACACATGCAGTGAGAGGACGGAGGTGTTTACCTGCAAATAAGGACGCAAGGAACACAGTGTCAGGAAGTGAGGCGCCAAGGACTAGCTGAATGAGGAAGACCCGAGGGAGCGAGATAAAAGTGTGTCTTGGACCAGTGAAAGATTTTGAAATAAAGGAATGGCATTTACACTATCAGCTCTTCATGGCATCGTTTTGCACAGCAGAATCTATCTAATTGCTTTTCAGAAAGTAAATGCTAAATATCAATACCCCAGAACTTTACTGTCACATAGAGATTGTGCTCATGTACTGATGTATCCACAGTGAAGTTGGGACTACAGGTAATGAATGAGGCCCTCTTCGGGAACTGTGCTCTCCACTCTGGGATTTGTAATTGTTAAATTCACAAGAGACTCATGCATGGAGAGGAAACTCAGAAACCTGGGAGTGAATCAAAATGACAGCAGCTGATGATGGGTGACTGGGAGAGATTTGTCAAGTCTTTGATTGCAAACTTTTAAGGGTTTTGTTGTATTTTCACAAAAAGGGGAGCAGAAGTGAATCTTGACATGAATGACCCCCCCAAATTGGCTGGGGCTTATGTTGGAGGTTTGTAGAAATGAAGAACATTTTGTAAGTGTGGTGCGTTGAGGTGCACCAAAAGCTGAGTGGAGAACTCTGTTAAACCCTCTGCTGCCAACTGGAATATGGTGGAGTATGTTAGTTTTCCAGTCACACTGGAACTGTCTGTTCTGAACACTGAAAATAAATTGTTTATTTATGTAATAGTATCTTAAAGCGAAGCACTAACGGGTAGAGATGTCTTTTTTTGTACTAAGTGTAAAGAAAAATACTTTTTAGAGACTCTGACTGAAGATGTGTGTCTATTAGAAAATTACCCCCCCCCCCCAACCCTAAAACACCTCATCTTTTCTTTAAACAAATGAAAGGTTTCATTGCTACTGGTGTTCTTACAGAAAAAAACATCATTACAATGTGTTTCACATTCACACCTTGGTTCTATTTAACTGTAGCATAGTTTGTTTGCAGTCCTATTTCACAAGCAGTAACATCTATTGGATGCTTTTGCAATTTCAGTAGAAAGGAAAACTCATTTAACTGCACAGATCCTTCCTCATTTCATTAAACATGAAACTGACATGTTGCTGGATGTGTTGTCAAGTGCTGCACTGATATTTTCTATTCAGATATGACTCAACTAAATAAATTCCCATTTGACCCAGTTTGGTAGTCAATTGCTAAAACATCACCTGAAGTTTCACCTGCAGTCTGCCTTCATTCTTAAGAGAGTTACTGATTATTTCATTTTAAAATATCTGTACAACTGTGGTCAGTGGAGTACGGAGCCCCTCTGGTGACATTTGAAAAAAATAAAATAACGGGATACAAATCCGTGGCCACGCATTCGTATCCTGTGGCCATGAGATAATCAATCCGTGGCCATGCGTTAATTATACTGTGGCCACATGTTATTTATCTCGTGGCCATGAGATACTACTGCGTGGCCACGAGTTAATTATTGTTGTCATTTCCATGAAGATACTGTTGATTGTTGCTGAGGCTCCGTAAACATGGACAACTTTGAATTGATTTCCTTTTATTTTAATACAGGAATGAATTACAATGACATACTCAAGTCACTTGTGGATAGACATGGAGTAGTTCTTAGCAAGAGACATTTAATTCGGCTGCTCAAAATGCATCGGCTTAAACACGAAGAATATGCTGATGTAGGGGATGTCATAGATTTCATCATTCACCAGCTGGAGTGATACCTAATAGGTCCCTGAGCACATATACGTTTACATTCACCCAACACACTTGGAAATATTAACCACTGTTATGAGGGACTTGGAGTTTTTCAGTGAAAGACGAAATAAGACAAACTTCATTCAATCGGTCAGGCTAATGAATGAATGAATGAGGGTGTCCTTTAATGTTGCTCAAAGCAATACGTGCCCTCTGCTGGATCCCTCAGGTATTACACTCGCATGCAGCCATGCAGTTTACCACTAATGCGTGGTCTCCTGGCCACGCATTAGTATCGTGTGGCCACGCTTTTTTTTTTTTTTTTTTTTCCAATGTCACCAGAGGGGCTCCGTAGTGGAGTGAAAATCAGTTACAACTATTTGCCCGTGCATTTTATAACAAGAACCAGAACAAGACTTAGAGGTAAAAAAAACAAACAATTTTTACACTTCAACACAAAGCAAACTTGGGTCTGATGATTCATCCTTGGATGTTGTCATTCAGACTAAAGGTGATTTTTATTTCCTGCTTATATTAGCTCTGTTCTGCCACATCGTTAAAGGATAACTTATTATATCTTGGGTCTTATTTGAAGTGTTTTGGCTATCATTTCTCTCAGCTACAATATTATTGGAGTCACAAAAGTAATTGGTGATATTTTGGAACAAGAAGTCACAGAATTTCTTGTACAAGCTGATTTATAGTGACACAAATAATTTAATAGAACTTGTTGCACTTCCCACTAATTCTCAATTTTCTCTTGAACAAAATTCAAAAGTGATCCTTACTAAATCTACAGATTGTGATTGTTTGATTAAAAGAAGTATGATGCCTTTATCTGAATGAAGCTGGAGTTTAAAGATGTTACAAAATAAAAACAACTAATATAAACTTAAATCTCAATTAAATTAATACCCTGTCATTGTCATGGCTTGCCAATACCTACTTAAAAAATGAAAACATTTTGAAATAAGAATACAAAAATGTTCTCCCATGAGGTCCATTATATTAATTTTGCAGCTGTTGGTAGGCATACTTTTTACCTACAGAGAGAGGCAAGCTCATTCACCCTGCTTCCTGTCTTTACGGTATGCTAAGATAACTGCCTTCTTACTCTAGGTCCCTACTTAAAGCACCGACATGAGAGTGGTATTGATCTTACTCCGCTAACTGTAGACAAGAAAGCAAATAAGCATATTTCCCAAAATGTCAAACTATTGCTTTTACTCCTGTGGTGTGAAAAGGCTAAATAAACCCCAGGATAACATTTTACTGTGGGATGAGAATGTGTGGTGCATTGTGGCATTTTAAGTTATAACCACTTTTGTGTTGTTGGCATATTCATGTTGTATTCTGTCTACTCAGCTTTAACCTATAATACCGTGTGTTTTAAGGTCATGTGAGGTTTACAGACTGTACAGGCCAGTTTATCCAATCTTTTGGTTTACATATTAATGAATAGGTTTAGAATGTATAACTTTTTGCACATTAATAATAACCACACATTTTATAGATAGAGACTGATGTAGCCTAGTCTTGCACTTTGCATGATTAATCTAATGCTGTTTAGTTTGTAGTGTGTGCATCAGTCTTTAACTTACAGATATTAATGGTTTCAGTAGAGGTGCTACTCAGATGGATCAAACGCATTCAGCATGTAAATAGTTACATATGTACAGACAGTACATATCAGTAAAAGTAATTTATTAATATAACATATTTTGCATATAGTCTCATTCTGACATTACTATTTTCTTCTGAAATACATTCGAATAACTCCAACTGTAAGCATTTCCAAAATAATGTTTCCTTTGACAAGGATGCAAATACATTTCCACATGTAAAAAAAAAGGTTGATGTGTTTTTAATTTAATGATGAATTGTATTACAAAACATACACGAAAACTGAACCCTGAGTGAGGAATCCACATTCTTCATTTTATTGCTCAACGCATGTTGGTACAAGAATGTTCCCGCTCAGTGTTCAGTTGCCCATATCGTCTGTTCCAACAAATATCCAAAGCTATTATTTTCATAAATTCTCTCCCGTCGAAGAAAAACACACACATTAAATCTGGTCATTGTGTGTGTGTTCAGGTTTGAGGCCAGACTTTATGTAGAAATCTGTTCCAACCACGCTTCATATAGTAACTGGCAATGCATTACCAAACATAAATCATTAAAAATTGAAAAAATAAATAAATCAAGCAGTGTGCTGACTTTGACGTTATTTTGTACACAGCACATGTTCATAATATGCTGTGGTCTTATGTCTTGATTGTGGCACGCATGGAACAGAAATCAATTATCTCTCCAGCATGGAAAGGACCTTCATATCCATGTCTGTGTCAAGCAGAGATGTGACCAGAAACACAAAAAGAGAAGGAACATAAAAGGTTTATGGAAGAAACTGTTATTTTCCAATAAAAATGAATAGAAATGCCCCCACCAAACCCCCAGAAACCATCCAAAAAATGATTATTCATCAAGTTGGAATAGGTTTTTGTTCAAGGATGAAAAGCACCCATGCTGTTTTATCCAGGCTAATTGGGGATGTATGTCTTGGGTGGTCACAGCCACCTGTGACACCAGCTTTTTACCTCACAACTTTGTATGTTTATTTTTTTGCTGTGGTTGGAACTGAAAATGATATCAGCAGTGTATTCTCCAAACATGATGTGGTACAGTTAATGACACTTGGGATAAACTGAATGAGGAGAACTGGCTCACAACTTGAGCCTCTCCTCATGCTTTCTGTGTTGGCAGAGCTGTTCAGAGTCACTAAATGGGAAGAGGACCTTCATGCAAATGACCTGATGTGAATAGGAAGTGGCTCAGTGTGCCTCTTGTTTTTGACACAAACAAGAGTGTAGTTCTTTTGTGAGGGTGTTTTTGAGATGGATGGGGTGGCTTGAAGAAACAAGGAGGTGCATGTGTAGCCGGAAGCTGCAAGTGAGAAGAGTGGTTATTTAGGAAAAGGACTAATTTAGAATGGTTTGGAGAAAGTGTGGGTACACTATTTGAGTAGGAGCAGCTGCTGAAGCGTTGTGGACTATGAACAAAGCATGCTGAAAAATATGGTAGAAGACGGTTAATAGATCATTTTCACTCTTTCTAGACTTCAAAGAATTGTTGGTGCACTCTGGGATACCCTCCAAGTATTTTTCATGGATTTTATTATTATTGTTGCCGATCACAGAAAATGGAAAAGCTAATAGATGTCTGTAATTTATGAGCCAGCGAGGTATTTTAGATGCTCATGATAATTTACATCATTTTAATTATCATGTTGGAAATGCCAGTGGTTTCACAAACATTGTCAGAATTTCACATCCAACTATTTCTATGAAGAGGCTCTGTGAAAGAGAGCCATGCTACTTCATTCATTTGCTGGACGCTCCCACTCGTCCTCCTGTATGTGAAAAGCATTGTAGGTGGGCAGCAGAGCAGAAGTAAGATGTGTTTTGTTAGTTGTCTGAAGCCCTGGGGACCGGAACCACATAAGCTCCCCATACTATGCCCTGGATTGAGAAAAATAAATCCATTTGTTTCTGACAAACATTTTGTCATTAAAAATATGAGATAGAAAAACAGAGTCTGCTGTGTGTGCCTTCTTCTAAAGCAGCTATTGTTTGGGTGTCAGGATCATTAGTTCATTGGGATATATTCTGCAAGCTAATGCTTCTGGTCTAATTCACACTGGGAGCGATTCAGGGCCCAGTTGGGAGGAAAGACAGTCCCGAGGTAAAATGACCACTGACATCACAGAGAATGGAGGTTGCTTACATCTGCCAAGGCCATGTATCAACTTCATGCAAATTCACCATATGATCCTGCTATTCAGAGTTCACTAGCGAGATATATTTCTGCTTTGGGAAACTAGGGAAGCTTCAATTGACTCCAAAGAGGATATGAAGGAGTCACTGCCAGTTTTGATTTATGCCAATTGGAGAGAACAGAAAAGACAGGAAACTAAGAGTGAGCACACAAATGGTGGTCATTGACTTTGTCCTTTGAAAACCTATAAGGATTTGACTTATTAAAGTAGGTCAGAACAGGTCAATCCTCCATGATTTCCTAATTTGGCTGAAAACCCCTTTTACTATCTGCTGTAAAGTGAATGTATAGTGGTGGACTGTGTAATTAAATGGACCTAAGCCAAAGGCATAATACCTTTTAATAATAATAACTTTTAATTTAGATTTTTTGGTGGTGCTTTTTCTGTGCTTGTTGAGAGCTACATTGCCATATGCCGAATGAAAAATTACAAAAAAAGCATCCAGTCTAGACAGTAAACAAAGTCATTTTTCCTAAATTTCTTCCCTGTTTTATGAAGTGACAAAAGCCCTCGCAAATTCCTTTGAATTAGCTCCAATGTTCTGCCTCCTCTCATAATTTGTAACTTTGGAAAAGTGAGACCGGAACACTCAGATCAGAAGCTTGGCCTCTTAGAGATAAGACACATCAGCATGCGAGGGGGGAAGAGAAGCAATGGTGGCAAAAAAAATTACTCAAAGGAAGGGGTGAAGTTAAAAATCGAGGAGTCAGAGGTCTTGTGAGTTGATGCCTGAGATTAGCCAGATACCAAGTGAGGAGAAAAGGATTGTTGTCTTCCAGATGCCGCACTACTTCCCTTCAGTCGAAGAAAGGGATGTTTAACAGTCCCATGAATGATGGATTATTCTGGGGCAATCCTTTAAGTCTTGTTTGTTATTCCAGGATGTGAAGGCTTTGGTGAAGGTGATACAAACACATGGATGTACTACTGTGCTGAAATCATCCCTTAGCAGCCCTTGCAAACAGACATGAAATCAGTCTCTATACCATGATAATACAGAATAAAAATGTTAAAAGTATCAACAAAGCAGTAAAGCGCACAATGCATTTAAACACAGCCTGCAGCAATTAAGAATGTATAGTCTTTTTTTTTTCATTCTTTTTTTTTCATGTGATCGCTTGGAGTGGTGTGTTTCTTTAACTTTGTTTTGACTGCTTGTCTTAGTGAAAGACCATCATTTGGAGGTTTCTCATCATCTGTTTGATATTAGTGGTGAGAAACACATGGCCATTCAAAGGCAGAGCCCTGTGTGACATCATAGACCACAAGGCAAAGTGGGGATCATCAAGACCCCAGACTGAGTAGAACGCTACCTGACTGCCTCCATCCATCTGCAACTGCATTGTCCAAATAATGTGCCAGCGTGGGTCTCTCTTCCTGACCGGTGCTTAAGGTTTAGCAGAACTATGTGCTGCAATAGAAATATATGGGGCATTTTTCTGAATATTTTCAGTGTCATATCACTAACAAAATAGTTAAATACACTGAACTGGAGTAAACTATTATGTTACTCCAATGGAAAGGAAAACAAAATCAGGCAAGATGCAACAGATTTTTAATGACATGACACAGCCAAACCTATAAAAATATACAGTACAGACAAAAGCAACATATATCCTACATAGCTCTGACTGAACAGGTTAAAAAATGTCCATTACAGAAACTGTAAATAACTACTGATTAACAGATAGTGAAGTGAAAGTTTTGACTATATATATAAGCAGACAAGACATTAGCCTGGGGAGTAATGACGTCCAATTTGGCGTGCACACCTGTTTATGTTGGACCGGGGCAGTAAGCGGTACTTGTAAAATATGAGCGAGGTTAATACTTATGTGGTGACGCCCTCAGGCCTCACAGCTACAGTAAGGACAGCATCAGCAGTCTGAAAAGATGGGATGGGTTTAACCCCAGGCACTGCTTCATTTGTGTGTTTGTGTTCATCTGTGTGCAAAGTCACTGTAAATCACTGTAGATTTTAAAAATACTAAGAATTTCTTTGACTGCTCACCTCACCTCGTGTCTCTGTCTACTTGCCACTTCTTTATGTAGGAGTGTGTGTGTCTGTGTCTGCCTGTGCGTGTGCATGTGTGAGACAGACACATCCTTATGGGAAGTGGGTTTCTACGTGGAGACATTTGGCGGAGGGAGTTCGAGGACAGCCCACACGCGCTTTTGTGCTGCTTAGTGTCCAGTGGTTGGCTAGGCCACGGCTTCTCCTTGAGGTTATTTTTCTCCTCACGTTTTGTTTTCATGAAGTGAGGTTGGGGTTCTAAAAGCAGACTCCACCAAGGGAAAAACTATGAGACCCTTAAGGGTCATTTTCTTAGCACTTTACCCCTCACTCTCTGAATGAGATGAAGCCGAAGACAAACATTCAAATTTGAACAAAGATGATCACCTGTAGAATTATATATTGGAAATACATTTTCAATGGCCTATTACCTCAAGATATATTAATTTAGAGTATTATTATTATTATTAGTGTACTTTCAAGCATATCATTATTAACTGTTGTCATTATGAAACTTTATGAATAGCTCACAAATCAATCAATCATGTTTATTTGGTCGCTTTTTAGCAAACTGAATTTGCCATTTAATTTTATTGCTGCAAATAATAAACCAAAATTGAAAAGAATTAACTGAGTCCAAACCATAGAAACTCAGAAAGGTGCCAAGCGCTGTACTGTAAATGATCTGTTCTGATAAAACAACATGCTACACAGCTGAGACAGCAGAACTTGACACTCCACAGCTGCCATTTGGAAACTATTGGCATTTATAGTATTTTTGTTAACCTACACAGTATGCAAAATGTCATCAACATGTTCAAGAGATTAGTTATTAAATGATTTTCTTACATCAAAGCAACTCATTTGACCTGTGGTTTGGAGTCTTCTGACATAACAGGTTTAGTTAGCTACTGTAAAACAAGAAGTTGTAGCACTAGCAGCAAGTCCATTACTCTTTTGCTCCATTAAAGCGACATTTTAGAATCACGTCCAAAGAATAGTCCAGGAATAGCTAGCCCCAGTCAGAGTCAGTGAGATTCAGTGCCTGTGTATCATCCTTCCCTGTCTAGCCTGTGGAAAGACCAGTGGTGGAGGTGAAGGGGTTCCATGATGTGGGTCATATACATGGAAAGTTCTGCTGTATCCTTTGCTTTTCCATGGGGATGGAAGGTCACCGGAACACTACACAAACAGCTCCAGCTCAATGTGTAGCTAAGTACGCTGCAAGAAACACTGGGCCCTGTTGTTCAAACCAATTATCTTACTCGTCTTAATGGCTCTTTCTGCTGTGTCAAATGCAACAAGTACTCAAGAGTTTAAGTGTTTGTGGCAGGTAATGATGAGCAGCATGGTGACAAAGTTTGCTTAACACAAGCAAACTTGTCCATCTCCTGCTCTGAAAGTTGATGGCTAACTCAGTCTGTCAGCAGAGCGCACCGCACGGAAAGCAACATCAGAGAAACTGGTTGCCCAGTGCTTGTATATTTCTGTCTCCATCTGTGTCACTGGCTGGAAGTGGGCTAGTGTACATGCCTTTGAATATGTAGGGCATTGGACACCAGCTCCATGTGGTTTGGGAGAAGTTAAAGGCTGGTTGGGGCTTTAATCCGCCAACCCTCCTCCCAATTTTTCCCCTCTTTTTCTTGTCTCTGTGGGTCCTGTTTCCCCCCACCAGCTCCCCATCTACCACACAGGCCCATCAGCACCCGGCTCCAAAAGACCCTCATCTCTTCACCCACCCCCACCTCTACTGCCTCCACACCAACCGGGCCTTGCCTCGCCGCAGTCCTGACGTCCTAATGGCTGATGGATGCACCGAGGTCACATTGATGATCTAGAGAAGTCCTTTGGTCCATCATTGAGCCTTTGATCAACATACTTATCCCTTTCTTCCTAAGAACCCCCCTCAGTGGATGAGAATGTGGGGAGATTGAGTTACACAGTGCAAGGGAGCGGGCAGGCTGACATCCCTTTGGTAACACATGTCTTTGTTTAAGGCAAAGCTCTGGCACTGACAGTCCTCTTCCAAGCTCCTCTCCTTCTCTTAATACCCCACCAGAGTTACCAAGGAAAAGATCTAGAGAGGAGATCTAGTCTACAAGAAAACCTGTAGTTTTTAACCAAATGACCTATCCAGTTCCTTTGTCAACTGTGCTGACAGCAACAACAAAAAAATCTACTTTATACATCCATCTAATTCAGATTTATTGACTAAAAATGAGAGATACTTGTAATTATCCTATTTGCCCTACAAAAATCTAAAACAATACATTTTAATTAAATTCAGTCATTTGGAATTCACTTTTAGATTGTTTTTACATTTTAAGAGCTGTTACCGCTGGCATAGTCCTGATGCTTGAGCAATACATAATCAGTGGAAGCATGTTCTGTTAGTCAGCTTCCGTCAGCAATTTGCGTAATCATTTCATTTGCAGTACAGGTGTCAACTTGAGCAGTAACTACCCAGGCACCAAAAACAACACAAAGATCTTTGGCTGCAAAAACTTGTGTGCTACCACAAAGTAATTTAATTCAGCGTTGCTCCCTCGGAAGAGAGTACAGGTTTTGTGTAAAACCAGAACTTGCTGTTTGTAATTATTTGTAGTTCCTCTGAATTATATTTTCAAGCCATTCTGTGAACAGCTCATGTTTTTTTAACCAATTAACTTCTGTTGTTGTGCATTTATAACTATGAAGTGCCATATGGGTTGTAAATCTCACGAGGATAAAAAGGCAAAATGGTTCATTATATGGTGTTAATCAGATCCTTAGCAATGGGTTTTGTAAACACAACAAATCAAATTTATGTTCTTACATCAGCAAAATAAATTATTTGTTTTGTGTTTTGAAAGATTTGCAAAATAAATTATTTTGTAAGAGTTCGCTTGGTGATGATTTTCGTTAGCCATTTACAATATATGCAATGAAATGTGGTTTGAAGGAATACTTGCATAGTATGTTCATTTTAGGATCACCTTACCAGGATTCGGATATGTTCTATCAATTAGCGGGCTTGGGCAGAAAGCAGAGGAAAAATTAATATGTTTCTAATTCTGAGTATCATGGTTTCTGCATATGGACCTGTATATAATCCTTCCAAAGAAAACTTCTACCCTTACATTTCTCTGTTTTATTGAGCTGAATTGCAATAAAATGTAATCCACAAATACATAAACGCATTAGACCTCATTGGGAAGTGCTATTAGGTCTGTCTTGGAGCAGCAGTAAAATCCATTTTTAACTCCTGCCAGTTTGCTGGCCTGCGACCTGCAGTTACACCTCTCATCACTCAGGTCATTAAAAAAATATTGCTCCCTCCACATGGTGTAAAAGTGATGGGGCACACAGACACAGAGGCTGCTCCTGTCTTGTCATGTCCCAACTGTCTGCTTGGGTTTCTGTGGACTTTTCCCATGCGTCCAGGTTGGTGAGGCAACAGCAGCTGTCAGACGGTGGTTGTTGGCAGGGCGTGGTGCCTGGCCAGTGGGTCTGACCAGACACTTGTGCTGCCGGGCTGAGCCACGGGTAAAGAGTTGACCCCAAATCCTGCCTCAGACTACTGGTTGACGTGCTGTGGTTGTCAGGGTCCATGACAGCATGGATGAAACTCGATGGTGTGGATGATCTGGACTTCCTGGGTGTGCTTGGTCGCATAAGGATTGGCTAATTCTGACAGAAGATGTCTGGACTTCTTTTACATGTGTATTCATCTTTCTTTGATTAAGGTTTTATAAGTTGGCTAAGTGACTTCACAGCTAAACAAACTGTGATTTGTGACCGACAGTAATCCTGTTCTTGGGTCACATCCCTTCTTTTCTCTTTCCTAAAATATGCTACTTGAAGTTCCCTCATAGAGATCTTTAGATCTGGCTGAAGAATAAATAGCCAACACAGCTTGAAGCGGAGTTGGTTTGAGAGGCATATGAGTGATGACTGTCCCTATGGCAACGTCCTCATGTTTTCGGTTTGAAGCTGACATCTCAATAGGTCCTGTTGTGTGCTGATATGTGGGGATAGTAAATGTTATAAATGTATGAGGTGAGTTATTAGGAAGTCTGTTAATTACAGGGGTGGGACAAGGTATAAATCTTGCAGATTAGAGGCTGGATGTATAAGCAAAACACTTGGTACTTTAGAGGCCCTGTGATGGCAGTGCTGGATAGCCACGATGTGAAGACATGGCATGAAAGATTCAATTATCAAAGTCAAGCTGAGTCTGCATTAAAGTGAAGCTGATGAATACAGATTTATAAAGTAGGTGGTGGGTGAAGGACCATATCCAGAGAAGGAACTAGTTCAGTTCATTACATGTTTTTCATGTGATATTGATGTACAGTACTGCCATATATTAAAATCTTAGAATAAACAATTGGAAAATTCAAGATGTCAAACAAGTTAGTGCTCAGCTCTACTTTACACCATTTCAGAATGTCAAGCCTGTAATGGTCACTGCAATTTGTGGCATACAGAGCTGCATAAACCATGGCAATCAATCATTCATAGCTTGCACTACCATAACTTAAAGGATAATTCTGGTTTATTACGGCTTGGGTGTTTTGTTGACATTTTGGCTACCATTGCTATTGGTTATAACAACACATGTAGTCGTACTGGCATCACTGCAATCTGGGAACATGGTGACATCACTACAACAAAATTTGACACGGCAGTTAGACAGGTTGTCAACAAACAAAGACAGATTATCTACCGGGGATAAAAGTGAAAGTGAGCAGAAAATGTCATGGATGTTTACAATGGACAATTAGGGTAATCATTTTACTGTTTTCCTTTGTTTTCTCTTCTAAATAAGTTTGGAAAACCTGAGCTGTTTCCTGTTCTGGCAGACATCTTTATAGCAATGTTGCTGCATTCCCAGATGTCAATAATGAACTCGGGAAGTACAATGTTATTATTAGTAATAGGAATGATGGCTAAAACTATAAAAAATAAGACCCAAATGGATATAAACTGCAATTATCCTTTAACTTTTTGTGTCTAAATAATGGAATGAGGTTGTCTACATTCCTGTGTGATATGATGAAGTCATGTGTAGATTTGAAGTCTGAGGTGTCAAATGAGTCACAACAGAGGTGAAATAAAGTGAAAGAGGTACACAAACAAACACAAACATTCCTAATGGGTGAGAGCAGGCGGGTCTGATTAGTAAGAACGGGTCAGGAGGGAGGCTGATGGCTGGAGCTAGAGGAGCTGGAGAGACAGGTCTAGAGGTTGGAGCATTCATGCACAATGGGCCATGAGAGACTCCTTTCTCCCCGTGGCAGGCCCTTTCACAGATTCCTCCTCCCCAGCCCTGAAAAGGACCCCACATGTGTCCCCAATGCTCTGTCAGTCCACTTTCCTTTCCCATCATTCCCCAACAGCTGTTTCTGGGTGGCGTTGTGTCATTATTTGGACTCATTTACAGCCCCCCTGCCTGTGAAGAGCTTGGTTTGGTTAGTGTTGTTGTGGTAGCTTGCTCACATTTGGTTTCAAATATGTTGCATGTAAGTTATTTGATGGTTTGGCTGTTGACAAGCACTGGTTAAGCAAATTTGGGTGCTCATAGAGAAAAACTAAAAGGCCTCCAATGAGACTGAACACTAGTACATTTTTCAAAAGTGACATATTTTTTTCAGTGCTGATGTTTTGACATTGTAGGGATGGTTTCCTTTAACCATAATATAATGTTGCTGGCACCAAATGTTTGAAAGAGATATTTCCTAATTATGACTCGGGAGCATAATCTGTGATCAGATATCAAATGAAACCAACGTGGCATGTTTTCGTGTGGAGAGAAAAACTCCGCTCTGCAATTTTGGCCAAGCAATAAGATGTCTCAGACACTCACTGACACTCGCTCTGACTCAAAAAGACAAGGCACCATCTACCACAGTAGCTCTGACATTTTCTGGGCTTTGGGTAAACAGGTGCACCACCACGACCCTCATGGAAAGAGTCTTATGTCTATAACTAACCCACTATCACTCCCAATCCACATAAAGACCTTGTGGATTGCGCAGGAGTACAGTCATAGATACGTATATCACGTGAGAAAGTGATATGGCATAGTTCTGTGCCAGAGGAGCTATAGGAGAGCCATGTGTGGTCATAGTGGTGAGGGGAGGCCTCACATTGTTGGCAGGCACGTGTGCTATATTCTGCTATATTCTGCTGTTTCCACTGTCATTTGTCTGATGCAATTGCAAATTTAAGTCTACCTGCTTACATTATGACCAGAGTCCAATAAACTTTCAGTACACAGTGTAAGTCAGATTGGGTTTCATTTTCACTGAACTTTGATTTATTTTAAAAGATAATATGAAATATCACTACTACTACTACAACTACTAATACTACTACTACTACTAATACTACTACTACCACTACTACCACTACTACTGCTGCTGCTGCTACTACTAATAATAATATCAAGTGTCACAACTGTCATATGTGAGACTAAGAACTGAACTTAAAGCAACACAGGCCTTCTGACAAAACTGAGAAAACTGTCCAAAAGCCACGCAAGTCACATTTGGGCACTGTTTGTGGCTTGTGAAATGCTTTGGTGGTCAATATAGTTAATCTCTGTAAACACCTGGAATTTGTTACACAGATGTAAGTTATCAAAGCTGTACAGGATTATTTGTTAATAATTTGCATACTTTCATTGCTTTGTTGTTGAGTTTGTTTCAAAATCAATTTTGTGAATGAGTGTTCTTTTATGGCCTCTAGTATAATCAGTGATCTTAACATTTTGTGACTTGCAAATGTTTTTCATCACAGTGGGAAATGAGCTGTAACATTATGGAGAAAAAGTTTGGAAGCACTGTGCATTTATCAATTTTTTTGCGTGAAAATGTGAAGTGGATTATGTTGCAAGGGTGATTTTAGAAGTTTGCATGAATGTTTTAATACTTTTTTCCACTGTGAAAGGAGCAAAAGAATCAGGGATGTGTATGTAACTGATTTGTAAAAGATGCAGAAGAAGAGACTCTGAAAACATCATGGAGTTACTGAGTTTACACAAAACAAACATTTGTGCAATAAATGTGTTTGTCCTACATACAAATTATAGGGCACTGTCTTCAGTCACAAACACTAGTTAATTAACAACAAATTCAACACATTTTCGCCATCACACCAGAACCCAACAGATCATTTTCATGGTGATAACAAATTCATTCGGTAGCATCTGCCAACTTGAACTAAATACTTCCAAAGCTTCCTCTCCATCATTGCAATAGGAAGGTCAATGCTAATAGTGGAATCAGGGTCATAGGATTTCCCTGCCTGTATATGTAAGCGGCCATGCCAGTCATGAGGCCTGGGTCACAACAGCCATTCTAGTCAGCGGTCACCATGGTCCAGTTGTTAATGATTGAGTATGTTCCTTGTGCTGACACTAAGTGGTGAGTCAGGTCAAACGGCCATTCAGAGGAATTCCATCTCGGACATTCCAGTGCCGCTGTTCCCTCAGGTTCACATCACGGTGGGTGCGAGGGAAAAAAGGTCGAACAATGTGATCTGGAATCTGGGAGGGAGTTTGCCACCATTTGTTCACAGCTCCTGAGATATGAGTTAAACATGCGGAATGTTAATCTGTCAATGTGTGGTCATGGTGCGTTTTTGTAAGAGGTTGTGATTTGAATCACGAGGCCCTGTGGTTGTGCCCGGGCCCTCTCTGCCTATCAGGCGCGATTAGAAGTAACCAGTTCTGACACTCTGATGGCCATGAGAGACATCCCTCGCCCGCCAACAAAGCCACATGTCACACACGGCCATCTTGTTTTCTCCCAGCAGGCCTCTGGAATGTAGTTCATCCCCTCGGCCTCTTCAATAAGGCCATTCTACAAATTCAGGGTGAGAGGCTATTGAATCTTAACTCTTCAGGGGGATGCAAAATACCTCTCAGCATGTGAAACTATGTAGAACGAATGCATTTTAGCACCCTTTATTTGCCCGTCAATGGGCTGTCGTCACTGACACAGGCATTCTGAAGCCTGTCTTGGTAAACTTGTCTCTGAAATGAAATGGTGAAACAGCAGGGAAGACATATTTGATAATCAACTCTAGCGCCAATAATCTTAAAGATACTTCTGCACTGGATACTCAAAACAACAGAAAACATTATTCAAAAATGTTTGCATGAAGTGCATCTGAGACCCCAAATTTAGGGTGTACCAGTCATAACCTTCTTTGGTTTCTCGTTTGAAGGAAGTGAAAAATGCATTTTTTAATCTCAGTATGCAGGGATAGATCCATGCCATGTTGGAAAAACATTTGCACCACAGCTCTGGTTTGTGGCTAGCTATTGTACAGGGAGTGGTATTTCACTTATGAAGTGATTCCGTTACAGCTGTCCCCTCAACCATCCCCCCTCTGCACGCACTTACTCCCATTCAACCACACACACACACACACAGGCAGAACCATTTAAACACAGTTCTCCATAAACACGTACAAATCAGTTCCAATGGGTGCTCCAGCAAAACTCAGACATGGACCCAGACCCACAGCACTCAAAAACAGGTTATTTTAGACATGACATGATATGCCAAGTTGCACATCTGCAGTCAAATCCTGCCAAGCTGCCATGTGAAATACGATCTAATACTGGTCTGCTTGATTCCAATGAATGACATCCTTACGCTCCTATCTGTTGAATAATGCATTTCACTTAAGTCCTCATATAGGGGGGTTCTCTGGATGGTTAGGGGGAAACAAATCTTGAAAGGATTATTGTATTTACTTTCTTTGGCGAGGCTGTGTATTGGTATGGGACGTAGTTGTGGCTTTCGTGGTCACGTGTTTATTGTTTATGCTTTGTATTTATCCTTAATTAATGCTGCACTGATGAGTGCTGTCACAGACCAGACCAGTGAACAACGGTCGGGTCTCACGCAATGTGCGGATGATTTCCTCCCCACATTCAAGGCCTTGGAGAGGAGCAAAACGCTTCCTCCGGCTTGTCTCTTTGAGCCGGAGCAGGAAGACAGATGCACTAGAAAAACACACACCAAACCAACAACTGTCAATCTGTGTTCCCTCTACTCCTCAAATGCATGTCTTTTTTGGAAGCCCTCTACTTGTTTTCAGCATGTACTTTGGAGCAAAAGGAAGTTCAAAGACGTGGTTTTCAGCATCACAATAGTTACACGTTTTCCCCAGATGAAGGCTTGGGGTCCACATGCAGATCAGTCAAAGGGGTCACTGAAGGGTCTCTCTGACCCCCCTCCATGCGACTACTCCATCCAACCAATCTCTGTCATAGGATTATTGTTTTCAAATGATCTGCTCACTGACAAATGATGTGTGACCAATCTTAAAATAATACAACTTGTCTTCCCTGAGAATTAGAGTCCTGAGTTTTCATACAGTTGGAAGCTGAATGAACATGCTGTTAAAAGTGACACAGATATTGATTTATGTGCTGCTTTATAGACATTTGCATTAGCTGATAGCCTCCCTCATAAGCAATACAACATATATAAATGCACATTTTAATTCGTGATTAAATAAAGTCAAGTTTCAATTACTAGTGTTTTTACATGCGTTATTTATTATAGTAAATGGAGGACATATTCAGCAGCTTTAAAGCAGCAGTTTTTTTGCCATTTGGGGAAGAAGCTGTAAACACAACATTGATATATTGCCCAATATTTGCGTTCCTTTTAGTGATGTTTTGGTCTCCACCAACTCCTGAGTGAAATATCTGTCTCTTAAGCCGCTAAATGCTCCAATATGTTCAGCAAGCCACTAACTTTGTTTCTGTGCAGTTTGGTGCTGGACAAGTAGTATGCAGTGGTTTTATCTTAGCATTTTTGCTGCATACAGCTGGCTGCTGGGTTTGAACATGATGCTGGTAAGAGTGGTAAGAATGAACCAGAACAGTGAAGGTGCAGGCTTTAAAGCAAAAACAATGAGGTGAAGGATATTAAAATGCTCTGGGGTGAATCAAATTTTTACCATTGGTTGAAGTTCCAATTGGTCACTATAAGTGTGCCCTTTAACTTTGCACACTGTAATTTGATCAATTGTTTATTATTGTAATTAGTGCAACTTTAAAGACAAGCCCAGCACTAGTTGTAATTCAGGCATAAGAATGCATAATATACACATTGCTAACTAAATTCAATATAGCCTGTCTACAGTTGTTAGCAACAAACAGAGTAAAACAGACTCATGGCAGCAACAATATTGAATGGTTTATTGAACAGATTATAGAGGAAACAATATGCTGAACATCATTAATAAACAGTCCACATTCATCTCTATAAAGCACAGTATTGTGTAAAGTCCTGTGTAATGCAGATTTGATTCCAAGTCTTTGTTTCCTCAAGGATTTTCCAGAATAGATCTTTTCTATATAGCTTACAATAAAATGACATTAAAGACCCTTGTGGCTTGCTAACTCAAGCATGGGGGACTGTTTTCTGGAGATGTTGACTCACCCTAAATATACTTTTCTCTATTTCGGTTGAAGCGCTTAACATGTCACGGCTGCTCTCCCCTATAGAGGAAAACACTGCTACGCTTCATTTTGGCCTGGGGTCAGGATCTCCCTGAGGGAGAAAGCGGACGGGTTTCTCAACCCGCCGTATCAGCAGGGCTATCCCGACATGTATAATCTGTAATGCACAGCTGCCTTTTACTACATACTACTGTTGTACCACTGAGGCCTGACAGTGCCAAGGCCTGTGGTGGCTTGGGCGGTGCAGGCCTCAGAAGTTTGTTTTTGTCTCGTGGGCTCCAAAATCATATCTCACCACCTGAGGACAGGAGTGCCTGGTTCTGTGATTCACTAGCATGCGGTGGGAGAGTTGAGGAAAGAGGGTGGATCCCTTCACTTTCGATTACATGGACTACAGTAATTTTGGATTTAGGTTTGAGGAACAGTTCTTTGGGTCACATGTATTGTGCCGCATGGAGATATGTTTCCAGTCTAACTTGAAAATCAAACTATACTATAATTAAATCTAATCTTATTCTTTTGTAGAGTTACTCTTATATGCTGTACAGAAACAATGGAAACAAAGGAAGCAAACAGATCACCAAACACACACAAAGAACAAATATCATTCAACACATTCAAGGACATAAACTGGCAACACAAGCAACAATATCCAGTTTAGACAATATAATTATTAGTCATCATATAGTCATCTACTTCTAATCTGCTGAGAATGTTTAATACAGTGTGCTTGTGGTTTTATTTGCTCATGTGACGTCTGCTTTAAGGCGAGATTGGACCTCTGCCATCATGTATGTTGAAAGAGTGATTCTCTATTGATACATGGTGAGTCTCTGGTCTGGTCCAGTCCAGGCCAGATCAGGCAAAACCAGGCCAAAGCAGACCAGGCCAATACAAGATAAAGAAAAAATAAGCAGACATCCAAAGAAACGGTGGAATTGAAAAGACATACAATAATTAAAAATGAACTTTCTTCACTGTTCAAATAAAATGTTTCATCAACATGTTTTTTTAAAGAAAATATCATTATGATAGGCATTTAGGCTGCAGCATGTTGACAATAATCCAGTTTTTATTTGCATGAGGAGGAAAGTGCATCTTTCATCACTTCTTCCACAGTGCCCAAGGCTGCTTCCTTCTCCATGGTGTGGCCAGCACCCATTCAGCCACACAGGAAGCATCTTCCACTGCTCCTCCTCTCCTCCTTTCCCTCCTTTTTCTGTCGGTCTCCTCCTCACTCGCCCATGGTGGAAACTATTAACAGGGCAGGGTTCCATGGAGCAGTGTGGCGAGGTTATCGTTCACACAGCTTTCCCTCCCTCTCTGTCTCTCTGTCTCTCTCTCTCTCTCAGTACAGTAATCCTCAACACATAGCCCAATATAGCGGGGGAGACTCGCTGCCTCTGTTTTTAAACCTCCACAGCCACAGGGTAACGATTTTTCCTGATATGCGCGTGGTGAAAATGCGTAAGACTTGACCTTTTTTTCATGGGCCTCGGTGTGTCACAGGCAGGGGTGACATGGGAAGGAAAATGTGATGGCCAGCTGACTGCAAAACAGTTCTGCAAAGTGTCCAGAGAAGAGAAATGCAAAGACGCAACCATGAAATCTTCTGTGAAAAGGCAGCTTAGAGTTTAAAGGAAAAGTTATTTTCTATAGGAAATATGTTTATTTTCTGTGTAACATCACATCATCTGTAGCAACCCTCTGGGCCTTCAAGGTATTCAGTGAAGGCTTGAGAAAAGAATGAATTTTTGTACTACTCATATATATATATATATATATATTTGTTTTTGTTTTGTTTGTTTTTTCAATAATTTTTATTCAGTGAGTAATACACTAGTAATAATTTGTAGATCATTGTTATAAACTTGGATTAATATTTCTTGGGAAACAATGGGTTAATGTAATGGAACGGGAAATGGACCAATCACGATTTTTATATTACGGTGGCCCTGAAGGGCAAACGACAACGGCAAAAAAGAAAACATGACGACATTAACAAAAACACGACGGCTAACAGTAAGCTAGCGAGAGTGAGGGAGCAGAGTGTTTCAGTGTTTCAGTGTCAGGGCGGACAGATGTGTGCTGATGATCGGACAGAGCAGGATGAGCAGTATAAACTGAATGTAGTTGGAACGTTACATGTATGTTATGAGCCACATTTTGCAATATAATTTCATTATTAAATAAATGATGCAGTTCTTCAAGCAAAGCAGAGTTTCTGAATTGTGTGCAGATACATTTTGCTGATTGTAGTAACATCATGATGAGCTGCAATTTATTCCATGGAGCAGTAATGAGCATAACTTAGAAAGAGCTTATGCCTTTTCCCATTTCACCTCAGGAGGTGTTTGTTTTATACTTTTGGCAGAAATATTAAATCTACATTGAAATTCAATTGTGTCTAAGATCAAACAAACACAAAAAAAACATTGGATTAGCATTGGATCCATCTTTAGTTGTTGATCAGTAGCTAATGATTATTCTAGACATTTTACTTTCATTCCAGCTAAACATATGAAGTAAGTGAATGTGTGATTTGCTTGTTTCATTTAGTTTTTTAAATGAGTGTTGTCATGATAGCCAGCTTTGAATGACTGTTTTTTCCGGAATCCCCTTTGTGTGTCGTGAAGCCAGTTAGGGCAAATAAACCTTTAATATGCTGAACATCCATGTGACAGGGCTCTGGCAATTATTTGTATTGCTATGTTTAATTTTTTATTGCTACATGTGGTCTGATTGAAGGCCCAGGGTCCAGGTCTATGGTTCGCCACTGATCTGTAGCAGTAGGTGAGTTTCAATCCACCATTTTTCTTGGTCATTTTCAATTCATGCATGAAATCATATCAGACATTTAAATGAATTCAGGCTCAGCTGAGGGGGAATAGTAGAGCTGCTATACAGGCTGATGAAAAATGTTTTTTAAAAAGGCCTTACAGTATGTTACAACCTGCTTCTGCTCCTTCTTCCATAAAGCACACATATCATGATGCCACTCATACTCCCACTTGACCAAAAAACTGAAAATACAGACTAAAAAGAGCCAAGGTGTCGAGGATGTATGTAATTATAATACCATGGTTTGACTCTGGACTCTGCTTTTTTGCTTACTTCTCTCTGTATTAAAGCAACTGAGAGAACTGAGGAACTGAGAGAAAACATCATCTTAGGTAAGAAGCACAAATTACATCTTTGATATATTTGCATTAGGTTGAAAGAAATCCATGCATGCACATTTGCCAAAATTTCAGAATGATTTACTTAAAACTTGTAACAATTTAATGGAAACATAACTGATCTCGTGCTCTCAGTAAAGAGCTGGATTCAGGACAGCATAAATAGTGGCAGTAAGGGGAAGTTCAGCTCATTAATTAAGTGAATATTAGAATACTGTCACTTCCAGGTTCCCAGGCAACCAGTGGAGACTCCAGGGGTCACTGCTCTGGTCCAAGAAACAGTCCATCACATAACACTTACTTAAAAACTATAGCTAGGTGATTTACATGTTTTTTTTTCTTTTCTTTTTTGTATGAAGTTAATGAAATCAGATATGACGTGTTAATTACTTCAGGAAGCATTTGAGTCTGGCTAAAAGGCTGACTTTTTTCCCTGCTTTTGCTAAGACAACCTGACCATATCCTGCTATAGCTTCATACCTAAACTTCTCCTCTAATTCTTTACAACCAATAAACATATTTCCCAAACATGTTTAATTATATCTTTAATGGACTGTGTGTGCACATTATGGATATGCATGGGTTTGCATTCATGTATTTTCATCGATCTAGGAGAACTTGAAATTCAGCTTCCCCAACTGTAATGTAACTGCTCACACACTGTGTACTGTAGCGCAGTCTGTCCTCTCACTTCTAATCTCTCAGCCAGCCTCATCATCCTCCTTTCCACCTCCTCCTCCTCCTCCCCAGGCTGCTGAAAAGCTGTCATTGAGGAGAACACCGTGGGGGGGGTGAGAGGTGCTCGGGCCCCATGGGCTCGTGTAGCTGCTCCACTGAAAGACTCCCATTTAAACACACACACCTGTTAACAAACAGCAACAATGGGCTGCATGGCTGCCAGTTCACTGAGCTCCATACCCTGACCCCACTCCCACCCCTCGGTCTCCTGGCGGATATTAAAGAGCCTCTATTTACCCATACTGGCACACAGCTCATCACAGGCTCCCAGACGCTGGCCTGCCCAGGGTGTCCTCAATCCACCATTGTCCGGTGATGGATAACTAGGCGGATGGATGGCAAGGAATGCTGAGGTAAAATGGAGTGCTGAAGGGGTGTTCTGTTTTAGATCTGTCTGAAATGTTGCAGAAGGTGTAAAAAACATCAAATTGAGCCAAAGGTTGCCCTGCTCATCCCCATAGAAACTTGTGGTATGTGGAATGAATTTTGAGTCTCTTACTGCTCTGATGTGGATGGGGCTTAAACTGTGTTAGATGTGCTGACTTCACATTGGCACAACTTGGTGCAGCACTACAGTATTATATGTAAATGTTTGTTATACTCCTTTTGTGCCATATTCAACGAGTCATCTGAAATAAAAGATAAAATAAGCCAATAACCATTACGATATTATTAATATGATTAAGGACTAACTACAGCCATTCTTTTAAGAAAATGAGAGGACAGGATGTAAACAGCCCATTGTCATAAATATAGTCTTTCTGTCTGTTGGATAATGTGTTTTTCCTTGGCACATGGTATTGTTTCATTTGAAGGATTTTAAAGCATTTAACAGGTGAAAGTATTTCTTATTTCACAAGAAACAAAGAAATAAATAAATAAATATAAGCCAGAAAGGATCATTACAAGGATCATTATAACAAATGTTATTTTTTCCTTTTTCTATCAGTTTTTGACTCCTTAGATTAACCTTTGACCCCCAAGTTGGTGGTTTTGTGAACCTATCCATAAACAAATGACCTTTCTGATGAGTCTTTCAATATGATTTTGAGGATTAAGAAATATTTAATTATTGAGACCAAAGGTTTTTGCTGGGTGAACATCCTCAGACATGAAGCCAGCGGGGACTAGCCACAACTGATGGCCAACATTCTTCAGATGGGGCCACTCTCCAGTTCAGCTCTGACCACTCCTTTTGTGTTCGTTGAGGGGGGCCAGCCATTCAACCCTACGGAACGGATAATAGCTTCACTGGCCTGCTCTCTCTCCACTCACCACCGCTGCCCCATCCTCCCATAAAATTCCCCACTTTAATTGCGAGAGGAGGAAAAACGTCGAGGGAGGAGGGAAAAGAAAGAACTCTATAGTGGGGAGCCTGTATTCATTCCAGGCCTATGCATTGCAAACAACAAACTGCGAAACACAGTCTAGGAAGAAAGAGGCACAACGGTCAAAAGCAGTGGAGGACTGGCCCACCAGTCTCTAATTCAGCAGGCCCTGGCTTCTTTAATAACTGATCGAGTTCACAATTAAACCCCGCTCGCTTGTAATACAAGTCTCCTTAGAGGCTCAATTGCCATTGGTGGGAGACAGGGCCACTGTTGTGTCCTGGGGATTAAAGCAGGCAGGGGGAATCAAAAGCCATTTTACAATACAGTAATCAGCATGTTTTCCCTCTGAAAGGCCCTCTGGTCCCCCATTTAGAAAACACAGAGCATTACCTCCTTTCTGCGCTCTACAAAACCCATTCAGCCACCCGCTTTATTATATGGATTAATCCTATGTGTTGTTTGGAGCCCTGGGGCTCTGTGAAGCAGGGGGGCGGAGGTGAAGAAGTGTCCACTCCAGACAGGTTGGTGAGGATGGGGAAACCCAAGACCTAGGCAAGGACACATTCCCCAGCTGTCACCCTTTCTCTGACCTACAGTTTGCCTCCAGAGTGTTCATGAACCTCATGAGAAGTTGGTGGCTATCCCTCATTTATATGTAAGAATTAAGAAAGGCTATTGTGACCAATGATAGAAGATACATTGAGAGAAGTTTTGTTGTTGGGTCAACTCACAATGAACAGGCTTGTTGAGCATGTGTAATCAATGTTGTACATTGTATTGCTGTTAAAGAATTATACATCAACTTAGTCAACATAAATTGTGAGCAAATCTTTTCACTTATGGTTGACATTTGTCAGTGATTAAATTACCCCTTACCACAATTCCTCAATTTTTCCCACTGTAAACAAAGGTCTGTCTTAGGCTTGGACTGTACTTTATAAAAAATGTTGAGACATTTGTTGTGACTTTTATATAAGGTGCTAAGAGGTAGACCACCAGAACTTTGTTGATAATCTTTCCATGCTTATTTAGGCAAATACATGTAAGTCCTGACATGACAAAAATGGACAAAAATTAGGAAGGTGATAGGAAGGTCTATACTTTACTATTGTATTTTGTGTTTTAATTGCGAATTACTGTCTTTGTACTATTATTAGTACAAAGACTGACTAGCCTTTAATCAACTATAACTTAATGTGTTAAATGGTATTCTGAGGAGTACTCCTGCTTACTTAGCATACATATGATACCTATGGTTCTCATGCACTTGTTTCATGTAACTCCTTGTAGTCTGCTCACATAATAGTGAGTAAAATAGGCAAAACTGTGATCCTGTCATTGCCATCAAATTGGGAGAGTATTTAATCTAATACAAATATTCAACAAAGTGTTGAAAGTTTAAATATAATGACTGAACTACAACAAAGTGAATATTTTAAGTATAAACAGGGAAGCAGGAGAGAAACTAAACTTCAAACCACAGAGATTCCGTAAGAGGCTACAAAAGTATTGAGAGAGCACACAGAGGCTTGTCTTTCTCACTGGTCCCCAGCACAGACACAAGTCTCACAGCACATGCTTGGGAAAACAGGGGGGGTCATCATGGGTTGGCTGCGGTCAGCCCTGTCAGCAAGATGTCACAGCGGCCCAATTTGAGGCAGGTTGGGCACGCTTTGGCCTAACTCTGGAGATGGTCCATCTCAGGCGTGACTCGGCACAACTTGATGTGTTTAAACTGCTAATGGAAATGCAAATCAACGCGGCATGGGTTGACTTGGCACGACAGAAAGAGCCAATGGAAAAACTCTAACATTATGATACGTATTCAAGACAAAGGTATTTACAAGCCTCCGTCAGGACAATTGATGTAAAATGAAATCCATTATCAAGCCTTGCATGTTGTGTGACCAAAGACTCAAGATCAAAAAGTCGTTTTTATGGTCAAAAATGTTGACTGATGTAGAAACTCCATGCGGCGAAAACAAGAAACATCTGGAGGAGAAGGGAAATAAGCAGATGTGTTGCAGCACTGAAACAACAATGCCATTTTTTCTTAATAATACTATCAAAGGATCTATTATAGGGCCTATTTTTCCGTTGTGTCTGGGCATAATGTATTGTGAAAGGCGAGATCCATGTATTACAATGGAGAGAGGAAGTATTCGATGTTGCTCTCCATCGGCTTCCTGATCAAAACCACATACATCTGATTCAGTTTATCCTACGTCATCCACAGCTATTCACTTCATTGATCTCCACAAAAAACCTGCATGTCAAGGACATTATTGAATACAATGCAAATCAAGAAACACAAGCTTCAATTGTTAGGGATGGGGTGTTTGCAAGTGCACACCAAGATGGAAAAATCTTCAAGTGACAAACCAGCTAACATCTTTCATCTGAAGCACTGCTGTTCTCGGTTACTAATGTAGTGTTACAGTGCTGAACTTTTGTTAGCATTCCAACAAGGTATGTCCAGAGTATGAAATGATGAATTTTGAAATTAAAAAAACAAACAAAAAAATATGCTGGCTTACACTGAAATGCCTCCTGGTGGAAACTAAGGATGTTAGAACTGTTGTGATCTGGGGTTAGTTTAGACTTTTACATTTGTGGTGGAAATTTACAGAAAACAACATCTGAAAATTATTCCAGTTTGGTGTTGTATACTGACCTGCTCCAGTGAAATAATTGTATAGCCATCAAGAGTTTGAAACATTTGACAAGGATGCACCATAATGGACTTTCAATTAAGCTAATCTTAGTGACCAACATGCATGCACATTGTTCATTTTCCTTTTATAATTTGAACATCTACAATTCTATGACAATCAGGCTCCAGAAAAGCTATGAATTAAACCTTGAGGTGAGATTGTTGCAAAAATGTGCAAGCAGGTATCATAATCTATTATCGAGAATACTAAGACAATAGTCCATCTCAATGTGAGTCCCAAAGCCAAGAAGAGGAACAGGTGCACAAACTGTCAATCACAGCTGTCAATCAATGGCGACATGTCAGACATCAGAGTGAGTATAAGTCTAAAAATCTTATGAACAGAGCATTAATTTCCCTAATGACTACCAGCACACTTATTAGAGAGTGAAATTTTACCAATTGATACTGTAATGACGAATTAGAAGAAGAAAAAAAAGGAGTCTATTAGAGCCAGGGACTTGTTGGAGCCAGCATGCCATCATTGCTTTAAGGTAGCTAAACACTTCAGCTGTGCAAGTTGCTGCTTGCTATAAGTGACCATCCCTTTTAGCCTCTATTGTGCTGATTTACGAAATACATTTAGCCAGCTTTTCTCACCACATCATGATGTCTGATTTGTGCAACTGCTTCTGACCTCCATTTCTTTTTGTAAAGCTAGAGCAAGAGTTAAGATGTATGCACTGATACTAATTGTCATGCCAATACTGCTATTAATTCACATATACTAATGCTTAAGGCACTATTATGCACCTATAACACTGTGTTGAAATAGCCCATTAAAGGAACCATGATGATATCAGTCTCACCCACTCACAACTCTATGTATTATCTCCTACATCTTAAAACATGTCTTTGCAGAAAAGAGAATGTAGCACAGTAAAGTACAAATCCATCCGACGCGTGGGCAGATTGGCCTAAGACAAACTTTTATCAATTTAAAGATGCTCCCCCACATTCCTCACCAGCCCTCCCTCCACTGCTTTCTGTGCAAGCCTGTTGCAGTAACCTTAGTCACGACCTCTGTGTAAATCAGAAATGAGAAATTCCACAGAATAAAATGGAGGTCTTCTTGAAGTGCTTTTAGGCAATGGGGAAGATGATATAAGATGTGTCTCCAGGGCTGTTCTGTGTGTGGCACACCGTGCATCATGATAGATTGTTACTTAACAGACATCCCATGTCTCACTTTTCTCTGTGTTGGTCTGTTTCTTTCATAAGGAAGGTAGTGGTAGAGTTGGGAGGTGGAGGTGGGGGTTAAGAGCATAACGCTGTTAGAAAAAAAGAGAGAGAGAGGGGGATGGAAAGAGACTGGCAGAGGGGAGAGGGAAAGAGACTAGAAAGTGGGAGGGATGGAGGGTATAAGAAGAAGAAGAGAAAGATCTTCAGTGAATTTGGCAGCTTTCCATAGAAACCATTAAACATAATGTGCATGGTCGTCTTTGTGTATGTGTGTATATGTGTGTCTGTGTGCAGGTGTATTTGTATGCGTTTGTGTGCTCTGCTTTTCTCTCTCCCAGGTAACCACTCAGTCCACCTGGCTGGAGGTACAACACACTAGTAAGTGGTAGCCGAATCTCGTAAGTCATCCTCCCCTGGGCTCAGTACTGTATACCTGAGGATGTCACACAAACATTGGTATTGCCTTTTAACAGCCTTGATGCAATAACTGAGTCTCCCATAGTATTTTTTATGTAACTCCCTCTCCACCCTTATCTTGATTATTAAATCTTAATATATACATACATAGTTTTTATTTTTCAAGCAGGCATTTATGACTTTTAAGGAGCAGAAAGATGAGGGATGGCATCACACAACAAAGGTCTCCAGCCAGACTTTCCACTTTCCACATTACATAGACATCATCTTAAATCCCTAGGCCACAAGGACACCCAATGAAATCCTAAAATGATACAAGAGAATGTACATAGTAGATGCTGACGATACAACTTGCATTTTCCTCCATAGTATTATGACCGGTGGGTAGGATAATCCTTGTGATGCAAGATGTCATGTAGAAAAGAACCATTTACAAGATTGAGATCCTCTGCTCTGAAGAAGAAATTCCGGGCAATGGCGTTTTTTTTATGGCATCTGTAATGGTGTATTTTATAGGGTATAATATATAATAACATTTTACTCTATCTACTATCTACATTATTACATTGGCCAAGAGAGCGCAACACACAAGAAAACAGACAAAACGTACTCCCCACTTTGACAACATTATTAATTGCATTTAGAAATAAGTGCAGGAAAAAAATCATCAGGTTTGGTTTGTGTTATCCAATGTGGGGTTTATAAAAAAAATAGTTTTAATATGTTTAACTGTTTGCATTGTTTTCTTCCAAAATATGAAAAAAAATAAAGTCCATCTTTTTTTCTGTAAAACTTGGGGCCTTGTCTTAAATCTAAAGACTCCTTAACTGCCATTTCATGTTCACCTTTGAATTTGTCAACACAGTAAAATAGTCCCTTCAAAATCCCTGTATTTGTAGAGCAACTAACCATTGGAGTCTCCCTTTATAGTGGCAGTCAATGAAACAGCACTGTCTGTACTTTTTCATTTTGACATTCTGAAAAGTTGCAGACATGAACCACCTTCTAGATTTTACTGCGGCTACTCTAGCATTCACACAGGCTAAACTGTTACAACCTCACGCTAAGATAAGCAAACAAGTGTTGCCACATGAATATGTCACGTAAGCAAGCTGACCAGGAGGTAGATCCCCTTTGCTCTGCATTCGTTACTGGTATCACTGTTTCCTAAATTATATGCCCATTAGTCATAATCAACAAAAGTAAAACTGCCTGGTTGACAAATGCTGGACTTTTCAGACATTTTCCAGCATCTATCATTTTGGGATACTATTCAGCTCAGAAACAGCCAATCAGCAAACATTAAAGCAGCAGTTTTTGTGTTGCTGTTCAAGTGTGGACATGTTGTGAATGCTGATACTTTCTCAACCAAGGCACTGGTAAGACTAAGGACTTTGTGATTAATATTCCATGGCCGCACTTGTTAGCATGCATCATCTGGTCCTTACTCACCCTCATACGAACACACACACACACACACACACACACACACACACACTCACACACACGAACTCTATCCTCCCACTCTGCTGCTTGGCCTCAAGTGCTGAAGGGAGATTAGATCCTGGGAGAGGCAATGCTCCCCATTACTCTCTTGTTCGGTGGCCCAAAGGTGAAATGAAAAATAGCCCTGTGGTCCTAATCCTGAAGACACTCTACACACTCATATTGTCTTCTCGGGATGCACTTCTTTTGGCTTCCATTGCTGCCATGGCAACTGGCGGCTATAAAACCATTAGTGGATTTGTTGTGAAAGCAGCATGGACACACACATCAGAAATACAGTACACACAATTAATAACCACAACTAGACAAACATCTGGTCCCCTCTTGAGCTCTTTTTGTGTTTTATCATGATTACAATAATCACTCTTCTTTTAACATGTGCTGTCAAGATGAAAACATATGAGTTTAGTGCAAGAAAAACACTGTGAGGTGAAATGAAAATCCCCACGATATGGGATCCAAACGATGAGTGGTGCTAGAAACCAGGCTTATTGCCAAGAAACCATTACTAATCCCTCAGGGCTGTTAGAGTAAAGAGTGTGTGTGCATGTTATGTGAGTGCAAGTATCATCCAGCCCATTCAGCATGTGACTATGTCAGTGCATGTGTGTGTGTGTGTGTGTGTGAGTGTGTGTGTGTCTGTATTTTCCTGCTTATACATTTACGCCATCCCATGACCACCCTCACATCAGAGTCACAACAGCTAGCTAAGCATTACAAGAGAAGTAAGGGAGCTTCAAACACCTGGCAGGAGTGGAACAAAACTGTGTTTTTACATTTCCATACAGATATCAGCATGCGTGTCTGGATCTGAGTTGGAGGTTTCAAAACCATCTTGATTTAAAGCAACAAACAAAGAGCAAAAAAAAAGCTAATTTAAAGCATGAGTAACTAATCATAATTGTTTATGCGCAGTTAATATCATTTATGAGTTCCTTTACAAATGCTGGCATATTTATAGCAAGTGCAAAATATGCTGTGACAGCTAACGTGCAAATTAATACATATCTTTCCATCTATTTTTCCTTACAGCCCTGGTGACTCCCATAAAATGTGTTTTTGAAAACATGATTGTTCTTACCAATTAAATGTTGGCGGTAGGTCCATGAACTCTGTCTTGCGACTTAGCAAACCCCCTAAAAAGCCCTACCCCGTGTTGCTATGAACAAATGCACAAGAGGCCACGACAAACCTTCCCATGCATGTCTGCACGACAGCCTCCAATATCCTCACAGAAATCACAGTAAGATGAATGAACACCCACCAGAAAACGTGCATACACACAAAGCACAGCGCAGAAAAAAAGGGAGTGCCAACATCAAGCTGGTGGGTATAGTCAGGTTCAAAGGTCAGCACAGGCCTGGCTTGTGGTTCAATTTGGCATTCAGACACTAATTCACAACATGTTTGGTAGTTAGAGTTTAAAGGCTTAACTGGTCTCTCAAGAAGTGCATAAGTCCGTTTTAAGTTTTAGTTTTTAACAAAATACAGCTTGCATATTAAGACCATCTGTCCCTGATTAGCTAACCATGTTTTGATCATATTCCAGTAAAACGAAGAGCAGGTGGTTAAGTTGTCTATTGTCTTTTTATTTCTTGAAATTCAACTTCACCATATTTTTTTCCTGAAATAAATCTGCCTTCACAGAAAGCAAAATATTGCTTTTTTGTTTGCCAAGAGCATAACATTTGCTTATTTGCTAATCATATGTTCAAAACAAAATACAGAGTGCATGCTGAGCTCACAGGCTCAACCGCAAGCATGACAAATACATGAATTCACCCAACATCATAAAATGTGCCTCACAAGAAGCCAAGGCAAAGGCAAACACAAATAAAATGGCGTGCAAGTCTTTTTTTCCCTGTTTGGAAGGAGGCACAACCCAGTGCTCTGTGAATGAACCCACTATAAAAACATCCTCATAGAGTCTGCCAATTGAAACATTAAAGAGAAAATTCATAAGGACACCTCTAACATCTGTCTGGCCCTGCTCAAGCTCAGAGTTTAACACAGTGGACTGATATACCCTGCTGGCATCAGCTTGCTTTGCTGCCTAATGTCTCTTAATTCATCACCACATATCCATGGAGCCTAAATAAACTCGCTCTCTCCCTCTCTCTCACATGCGCACACAAATACACACACACACACACACACACACACACAGATGCACACGCCATACACACATACACTCAACCACCTTCAAACCTACAGTACATATCTCATTAACCATGCCACTAAGTGTACACTTAACTGTCCAAAACCTTTTAGATCTGCCTATTTGTCACTATGTCCTAATGTTCTGGTCACAGCACTGAGGTATTAATCAATGCAGGTAGACAGTCAAGTCAAAGAGGACTGTGTGGTCTTATGTCTTAAACAGAGCTGTTTTCTCAGAGAACCTGCAGAGAATATTATTCATTTTTGCAAATGATAAACAATTTCTATCAGGTAAATGTTGAATACAGACGTTCCAATCAGAGTGGTGTGTTTCTATAATCAGTAATAAATACAAACAGCTGTTCAAAGCTATGGGTGGCTGTTTCTTACAATAAAAAAAATACAAAATTTTCACTTCCAAAAACAAATTTGCAACAAAATTAAGAAATTCAAAAAAAGAATCTGCCCATAAAAGCAAAAGCAAGTTTTAAGAGGTTATACAGACCGAGTCAGTCTAATCGCCCTGACAGTTAAGTCCAATTCCTTTTTTTGTTTTTGTAACACAAAGTCACAATGTTGATCCATATTATACAAGTTGGTGCCAGCAACACAGTGGGAACAACAAAACCTGTCAATCAATCCTGAACCTAACAGGTAAAGATAAGGATACTAAAACTGGATTAAAGTTGCCACAAGGAAACAACAAAGTCATTGAGGTGTGATAACAAAGAATTTGACAGGCCAACTTCAGATCAAATTTGGCTCTTTTTACATTTAGGAACTCACAAGAACAAAATACTAAAAGACAAGCAATTTTCTTGTTTTAATTTTGTTTTAGAAAACCTGTGGCTACATGAGCGCAGGTGACATCCAGCATCTGTGTAAGAAGATTGTGTTTGTCCTCGTGAATGCGTCTCAGTGGATGTGATGAGAGAGAAATATGGCGCGACTGCAGGTGTGCCTCCTCCTCATCCAGTGAGAGTGGATGCGCCTGAGTGCCACCCATTCCAACAATACTCTTGACTGCGACTCACAGTGGAGCTTCCATCAGTCATTCACACCAGCCGTTGACGGATCTATGTTATTACAGTGTACTGTAGCTTCCTCTTATAGCACACAGGAGGTTGAGTCAGGATTGCTAACATCCAGGTGAATTATACTCTCAGTCAGTGAAAGTAGTGTTTCATTGTATGGTATATACATATTATCACTATTTTAGTTTTCTATGATAAAAAAAAATTGAATAAAAATATAATTAAGAAATTTGTAACATATACCATAACATAAGAGTGTAACATTTTCATCTGTTGAGCATTGTAGCTAAGGTTTTACCTCTAACATTAATTCATAAATATTTGCAGTACAGCACTCATATTGTTGCTGTCTGATTAGATATGTATCATTGTCCGGGCCGAATGTACAGTGTAACAGTACTTGCACTGGCACTACTCATTGATCGTGATCTTGTTTGAATTTCTTAATAAGCTCATCTGATCTAATATGATTTCCTACTCTTTAAGGCTGATAATACTTAACTTTTGTGGTATGTTGGCTCTTTAAAAGCCTAATACAAACATCTCTCATTGACTCTATGTGGGCAATGTACCAACTCAAGCTTGGCAAAAAAAACAAACAGTGCAGGTGCATTGACTGCTGCTGTCTGTATGAATCATGTGAAGTTGGTGCTATAAACAAACTGATAGATCTCGTGTGTGTGTGAGATTCTGTTGCACTTGCACCATATTTATGAACGTACTGCTAAACTCTTTATTGCACCATTTATTGTATTTGACTATGAAAAATATTTCTGCTTCATCCTACCAAACAAGTCATTCACTGACTGACTGCAGGCTCATTACAGTAGGTTTCTAATCCTTTCTCAATGATAACGGGTGGTCTACTATTTGCATAAGCCAACTGGCCTCAGAGGGAATTACAAACTGGAGCCGGCAGCCTTTTATTGCCGGATTCATGTCAATACCTCCATCTTGTCAGCTTAGCTTCAGACATGCAGACCATTTAAGTGGAAGAGTGAGCCAGCATTAAGGAAGGATTATAGAATCTTAGAGGTTAAACATTGCCTGACCCAGTGCTTTTTTCCGCCAGGAGGTGGACTGTCTGATAGGATGTTTTCTTACTATGTTATATTGATTAGTGTTTTCTGTTGTTGTTTTTTTTTCTTTAAACTATATGTGATTTCTTTGAGTATGTCAGGAAATTCAAGTATATGCTGTGTATACTGTGGCTGCAACAAAAGCAGTTTTATTTTTATCAGTGTATTATGATGAAATCACATCCTTTTAAATATTGAGAGGAAATATAATCTTGTTATTCTCGTCATAGACAAGACATGTCTATAAATGCACATTTAATTAGTATTAAGAAATAACATTTGCATTGTTGGTGTACTATAGTCAGCTTTTGAAACTAACCTTAACGTTCTCTGACCCCTATCTAATTTCCTCATTTCCCTTCAAGTCACAATAACAACAAATGTACTTTGTCTCACCCCTAATTCCACCTTTTCTCTTAAACCACATGCCCCCTTCATCCCTCTCTGTGTCAATCAGTCAGTCAGGCAGTCAGACAGGCAGGCAGGCCTGTGCACTGTCTCCCGGCGTGCATGGAGCCAAGGACTGGGCCAAGCAGGGGTGAGTCATGCTGCAGGAGCCTGCTACTGGATGTAAAACAGAACAGTTGTTTCCTGCTGAGTCAAACCCGCAGCTCTCATTAAGTCATTATGCGGTAATTAGCCTGCGTGTTAGCGGATAGGTAGCGTAGCAAGAGAGCAGTAGTCTACGGCTGGAGTCTGAATTCGTATCAGGCAGATGCAAAATCGGGTCACTTAACAAAACTCCAATGGCTGGTGATTGTTATTTGATCGAGTTATTGATCTAATCTGTAATTTTGACAGTATGCACGCATGCTGACCCATGCTTGTGTTTTCTGAGACAAGCAGGTTGGGTTACAGTTTCTTCAGGTCATTTTGTACTCGCATTAGTGTTTGGCTCTGTGTCCAGACCAGGTTCTGGCAGTGCATCTTGGCCAGTCGGAGTGATGAAGAACAACTGTGCATGTCCGTATCCTAGCAACGGTCAAGCCCATTAATCAGCATGCAGGGAAGAGAAATACAGGACAGTATAAAGACAGACAGAGGCAGTCTTTTGAAAGTTTGAGCCTTTCTCTAACAAAACGCTTCCCTTTTTAATTTTGTATCCTTATACTCTCCTCTCCACTCCATAGCAACAATGCAGCCATTCTATTTGCATGTAGGACAAAAAGCAATCAAACAAGACTCATGAAGCATGTAGGGGTGGCAAGCCGGTGATATGGGTAAGAGGAATACAGGAAAAGGTAATCACTGAGTTTACACTATGTAAGCAGTAAGTGAAGTTTTGTTTAATATTGCACTTTCTTAAAAGATAAAAATCACCCTATAATTTAGACACTATATGAATGCAAAAAACTAAATAGGCCAGTCTTAAGGTGGGTCATGGGCTGCTTATCTTTTCCACAGTGTCCACAGATCAGTCCAGAAGAAGTGAGTTCTAGGGTAGTCTCCTTTTATTCAAAATTTAAACTATTAAATATTCAAATGAGCTGTCCATCTCTAACCCAATGCATAACCAAGCAATGTCAAGTTGACAAAACAGAGTAAAGCTTGAATTCATTTGAAAATATTATATAAATTAAACTACAGAGCAAATAAATTATGTTCAATATTTGGTACAACTTAAGTCCAACAGAAATTACATTTCATGTTTTTATTCTGCTATTGCATAAAAATAATATAACACACAACAACAACAACAACAACAATAATTAAATATTAATTCACAACATTAATAACATTATTAATTAGGAACACGTCTCAATATAATGCACTCCAGTACACCAACACCACCAACCACTACGACCTCAATAATAAACATAAAGTAGTATTTTCACCTTTCTGACAATGTAAACAAAAGCTGAAAATGTATAAGCTTTATGGCAGAGCTTTTGCATTGGAATGCATTAGATTGCACAGTTATTGTTGGTGAAGTAGTTTATTTGTGTTTGTCCATATTAAGGGTTTTTATAGACTGAATTGACTTGTGCAGCATCTTCCGATATGACATACAGTACCAGTCAAAAGTTTGGACACACCTTCCTATTCCCTTGAATGAAAACGTGGGTCCAAACTTTTGACTGGTACTGTATGTGCTTGGAGTTGCATCTCAAAATTAGACAGGTGTCAGCCCCAAAAAGTATATCCTTTCTTCCTTTCCCTTTAATTTCAACTCTGTTTTGACCTAATGACCTTCCCTATCTACCCGGGAAATCCCTAATTGCGCCACCAGCAGACTTATCCAACACTCAGCCTCCATTTGTGGTTAATAAGACTGGCATACATCAAAGCTTTGGCTGGAACGAGATGTTCTGAGCTGCCATGAGCTGTCATGAGTTGCTGTGAGGTGTTATGATGTGGTGTTATGATGTGCCATGACCTCAGGGGTCATTTGTCACCAACCTTAATGTGGTACCTCTGAGTGAGTGTTGATGGTAAAGGGCTTCGGGGCCTGGAACTGAACCAGCGATGGGCCAGCCAAGGCAGCAGCTGCACGTAGCACATGAGGAGCTGATGGCAGGTAGAGCAGGTGCTCTCCTCCAAATGAAGAGTTTTATAAGGCCTTAATGACACAAAGATTATGATTGGCTGGTAAATATAACTTTATATTAATTTATAATTTCAGAGAAGCTTTAATCCTGAGGTGAAAATGGGTGCCAAGAGGAAAGGTGACGAAAGCAAGAGAAAGAAAGAGCCAAGAAAAACTGATGAGTATTTAAACGTATGCCAGTGATCTTGTGAGATCAAAGGTGAGACTTTAAAATAGGGGCTTTTATTGTCCTTGAGCTCCAGGGCCTACTTTGTATTAGTTTGTAATTACTAGTCTATGTGATTCAAAAGCCGATACCCAATCTCCCTTCCAGTAGATGGAAAGTTCTTTCTGATGATCAGTTTCAATCTTTAAAACAAAATCATTATCATGAGCATACTGTATTATACGTTATCAACACTTCATATGCATTTAGCCACATTATAAGAATAGCTTTAATTTTCTCATTACATATTTTGAATCTAGACTATTTTTATCTCAAAGGTGAAGTGGATATGATATTCTTTTGATTGGCCACAAACAACCTTTATAGAAGAGTACAAAAATATGTGCAACAATGCCATCCCAGCCTCCACACAATCACAGTAATCCTCACACACATCACAGAACGACCACAGATTATAGGCCACTTCTTCAGTAATTACTACTGGCCAAGCCTAGGGCATAATCTTGCAATTTCCTCTATGACGCGCAAAGCATGATACTCCATATAGGCACTCCACTCCACATGGATCTGCACGGCCTTTTTAAACTTAGAACACATACTTGTGATTTTTCAGATAAGAGATTAGCTATTACCTCAAGTGTACGTGGTTTTCAAAAACAAACACTGTTTATGTGGGCTCATTTCCCGGTGACCATGGCTACTGAGCAATCATCTTCCTCCTTGGCAAACGTCATGCACCTTGTTGCATCACCATGGAACTGTTGACTGAACCACACAACCTCATAGTGAGAGATGCACTAGCCACCACCTCTTCTTGTCTCTCATACACATACATTCAGTACTGTATATAGAGATGAAACTAAAACGTTTGATTTGATGAAATGGTTTGGTCACTGTCTAATCTACAAAAAGCACTGCATGGATGAATAGGCAGTCAAGTCAATACATGTTACATACATTCCCCATTTTAAATGAATTGTCACTACCATACATCTGTTCATTGGCAGAGCAGATGAGCCTGTTCAGCCTTATGTATAAAATACCACAGTCCTCCTACTTCTTATCCAAGATTTAAGTGACTAGTAGAGAAGTAAACAGTGATTAAGGGGGTACTTTGGCTGTATAGTATTGTACTTTTACAAATTGACAGTTGTGAGAGAGACAGATTAAAAAAAGAATGGTCAAGGCTGATTTTTAGTCCCTAGGATGGTCAAGCATCAAAATAGCTGGATCCTACACCTCCCATAATAATTCAACTAAATAGCATCTTTGGTTAGACAGTCCCTGCCTGTTAAATGTCCATACTGTATTTATCAAAGTCAGCTTTCTGCTGAGTCTCAAGTCCAATCCTTTTTTTAAATGTGACAAAGCTTATCTATCGAGGGAAGGCAGTTTTCATGGACTGAGTAATACACCTCATGATGAGTAAAATGGTCTTCACGAGTACAATCAGTGTTGTGCACCTTTAATTAAAGGTCTTTATTTCTGGAAGTATAACATGTATCCAGTGATTTCTTGAGGTGTAAAGTAAAGCATTTGGTATGCTACGTATTTATGAATGCAGTTCTGTGTTAGTCCACATAACTAATTTAAGGAGAATAAACTGCACTGACTGTATTGATCAGAATTGGGTCTGCGGACACTGTGAACACAGCCTTATTCTTCTCGGTGGAGGAAAAGACATAACATTCTTATCTGCACTAAGCACCTGTGGTTCCAGTATGGCGGCAGTGGTGCAGGGCTTGTTAGCTGAGACAGATGCCATACTACTGCCCAACATTCTCAAGGTAAAGGACCACAGAGGGTTCACTGACACAACCAAGCTGGACTAGTAGGGGAAGAATTGGGTGCAATCTCTGGATGAAGCCATGTTATGATGTGCTGAAGACAAGTACATGAGGATGAATGAGGGTGTATGCTGCCTTTTAACAGAGGCAGCTCCTACTTGAATGCATAAATGCGAATACAAATTGTTTGCTATCCTTCTTGGGGAGTATGGCTGCTAAGGCTATAGAGTTAGAAGGGGTCAAGCAAGACTCCTTTAATATGGTCTCATAATGATATTATGGTTCCAACTTTTAAGAGTATTAAGAACAATAATGTTGTTCTTAATACTTCAAATGTTGCTGAACTCTTGACCCCTTCAAATGTATTCCCTTCACCATGCTTTGTTAAGTAGGTTAAATTGTACCATTAATCCTTATTCTGCTTCAATTCTATGGAGTCAGAGATTAAATATGCACATACAGTACATTCAATGAACCACCTGAACTATGAGCACACCTTCGAATGAAAGTGCTACATTTACTTGCTGGGAGGTGGCTATAATGCCTTGAGGCTAGTTTGCTCTGTAAAACCGGGAACACCGATTCTCTTCCTTGTTCCAGTAAGAATACCTTCCTGTCAGGGTGAACTAATCTGTGTAATCGTCATGACCTGAATGACCAGCAAGTTCCTGAGTCTCAAACAACTCCTCAGTGATTAAACTTAAGATGACAAGATAAGAAAGACTTGGCTGTAGTGAAACTGAGTGACAGAAGAAGAGACCAGGCAAGAAAGGAAGTAAGTTAAATGTCTACTCTGGTCAGATGTGGAAGTTCAGACATATCTACCCTTGTTTGTGCAGGATGCTGATTTTCATTGTTGGATCTGTAACATTCTTCATTCTGTATCTTCCTCAGCTTTTTTCCCATATAAAAGTAATACAGTAAGCTCTCCTCTATCCTTATCAGAACACAAAGGTCTTTATTGAGCTGACCTAGGAGAGGTCGAGGTGCAGGCTTGGTCTATTCAGTGAAACAGTGTTATGGAGCATTTTAAAAATAGCACATTCACCAGGTCATGCACTTCCCCACTTAATTATTAACTTATTTTAACAGTACATTACCAAATAGGTCGTGATATGTGGTCATGTTTTATGGACTCTGAAAGGAATGCGATCCAGTTGCATTAATCCATAAATGAGTTTTAATAGAGGAATTTTGTTTTAAAGATGTGTTTGGCTTTTTATAGGGTGTTTCATAAAACTTGAGACAAAGAAGAATACAGGCTTAACTGATGAATTAATCAGCAAATACCGAACTTCAAACACTTATTTTTTATTGCATCTTCTTTGTTGTATGAGGGACTTTCAATATGGTGGAAGGAATAGTCATAACATTAACATCCAAGCAAGATCTGCAAATGTGAAATTTGAATGTGAGCATCTATAACTATTGTTCTGTGTCTGTTGTTTAATGAATTGCTCAGTAAGAGAATTTCAAAGTCTGTAATAAAGTGAAGATGGAAAGTCTGTTGTCGGCACCAGGAGAGCCAGACACGACACTGACACCTAGTGTTAGAGCATGCAACTTCAAGATTGCCTCAAAGGCCACTCTCATTAAGTATATTAATGATGTATTCCAGACACAAGACAGTGCCTGTTAGTGATACTTTATAATACAAGAGGATTCATGTAGGTATGAAAAACACAAACAAAGAGGTAGCAGTTCACTGTATGTTTGTGTTTCCCACGCTGAATTGTCAAAACAAACATGTGAAGGCTTGAAACCAAAATATTAATTAGTGAAGAGGTGATGATGCCGATACAATTGAACATGACATTATTCATGAAACCACACAAAGACAAATACACATGCCATCATATGTCTTACACACACACATACTCATACCGTGAGCCTCTTAAAGCCATAGAGAAGAGAGTAATATTTATGTGTGTAAATTCCAGGACCCCTCTCAGCAGCTCTGCTGGCTGGTGTTGAGAGCTGCATCCTACTGGCCCAGCTCGTAACCCACACAGAGCCAGCTGTGACTGCTTCTGGCACCCCTATCATACACTTTCACTGCATCGTTTAAGTGTTGGCATAATCCCGTATACATGAGATGTGCAGACATACATGTGCATTTGGGCTGGCGTGTGCTTGAACAGAAATAAAATACAGTAACAACATGGACACTCACTGGTGAGGAAGCAGACAGGCTTGAGATTCATAAATGTAAGAGTTCACACTTTTTTATTTACATAAGTTTAAAGTTCAAAATAAGTACAAGAACCTGCAAGAAAAAGAACATATTCATGACATCAACCTAAAATATAAAACAACCAATATACACAAACAATCTCTAACTCAAGGTTCACATACTAGCTAATTCCAGTATATCACATGATCATCAGTGGATAGATTTGGTAAGATCTCTATTTTCAAAGTCATTAATGAAATTTGATGCCTAATTGCAGTGTCAAGCATACTGGTCATGCCATAGGAAAAAAACTAGATCATTAAACAGAGTTTAAAGTTTTTTTTAACACATTTTGTAGAACTTCTTCGGGACTTGGATGAAGATTGGGTGACTAGAATAGTTAGAAAGATTTCCCTCCCTGTAAATATGTATTTCAAAATGCATATTTGATAAACATTAACATTATATCTTTCTGAAATAAAAGAGCTGATATAGTGTAAGGATTTCTATGGGGTTTTTAGGATTATGTTGCCTGTAAATAATGTACTTGCCTATACTACGCTATAGAATGTTATAGTCATGGTTAAACTTTCACATGAACCAATAAAATGTCAGGTGCTTGACAAAGGTACATGTTTTTAAAAACTTTCTGAAAGTTTGCCTATAGTTCAATGACTGATTGGCTGAATTGCAAATATCAGTCACATTATCTCTGTTTGCTGTGTGAATTATATCAACAAGACAGCTTATCTGATTGCTTTATTTAGCAATCACTTTTGAGACTTGGTCAAATTGATTATATTCAAGAAGAAAAGCTTTGTTCCATGTAATTGTAGCTCAGTCCCATCAGCTGATGATGGATCAGTTCTCAGGTCATGTATGACTGAATGAAAGATATGCAGCTAAACCCCTCATGGAAAATTAAAATGGTTGATTTTCACAATATAACCGGCAATAAGCAGGCAATAAACAACCATCCATGCATTCATTTATTCCAATGTACACCCGCATTGATGAGGTGCCGTAAAGTGACCAAACTGACCTCTTCCTTCAATTATCATCCCAAGAGGTCCTCCATGAGGTCAGCACGACCACCACAACCACAGGAGGAGGTTTTCCCCTTAATTTTCTCCCATGGGAATTACAGCAGCATGTTTTCCCTTTCTGCTGAATGTTTATTCTGGTTGACATGGTGGTGGTGTGATATCTGAGGTGCAATGAGCCAAGACTGCCGTGAACACATTCCTTCCTATACCTGACAGATGAATGCTAAGCATGTAGGTAATGTGAGCACTGCTGAACCAAATACACACCTCTGGGCTGCTGTGCACCTCACTTAGTTGGAGGGAAAATGGTGCGTGACAAACATCGGGCTGAATTCACATCTGCATCTTAAAGCATGGTGTCTGGGATGCTGAAAAGAAGAACGCAATTTATTGAACACAGCTCATGTCTGGCTGGGCATATGGCAATCACATAATGCAACTATTTTAGCATCATAGTGGCAAGCAGGAATCAGCTGGTTTAGTCTGGGAGGTGACTAAGAGGCACAGAAGAGAGGGAATAGAGAGTTCTGTGGTGACTGGACTGGTCTAACCTGGCCTATACCAAGCTGTCAGCAAAGAGGCAGATGACAAACACAGCAGAGTGGAGGAGAGGAGAGCAGGGGAGGGTGGGTGTGGAGGGGCTCTGATCCCTGTTACATCATCTGTGGCTGACAGACAGTGTGGCAGACTTATCTGTCTGTGGTCTCGGGTGGCATTTGTCTGGACTAGCAGTGAGTCACACTTTCTGTTTACCTCAACATGAACCCATCCCTGAAGCTTCTCATTCACCATCCAACAGCCTCCATTCACCAGCCACATGAGGGCCGGTAGCAGGGTGGCTTCCACCCGCGGGTTGGCATGTGATGCCAGGAATGTGCTGTGCCCACACCTTGCTAAACCATGACACCTTTCCTGTGGTGCAGGAGCTAGTTCCTTTCAAAAAGCTCTCGGCTGGAACCAGGAGAGTAAATATAGCCCTCTTACTGTAGCCGCTCTTCCTCTGGAGCAGACTTGGGTCAAACAGTGTTGAAAATACTTTTCTAGTGTTTGTTTTACCCACTGAGGTGCCAGATTTGTAGGATTTGCCACACAAGACAATAAATGAATCCAAGGCTGTTTAGACAGGCACAGGAAAGTGCTTGAAAGTAGGTTTATTACACTTTTGAATGACAACTTAACAGACTATCTGAATGGACCTGATGTGGCAAACCCCAGCCACCTGGTTCTCCAGGATAGTTTAAATAAACACACGTCTTTGCTAATGTCAAGTCTGCTCAGTAGAGGAGATTTACACAAAGTGTTCTCATTTTGGAACTGACAGCTGTAATGGGGGAGGGAAGCTTCCACACATTTACTTATTTATAATTGCTGGTGCTGTTTATTGTAGACACGCCACCTGAGATTAGTGCTGCAAATGTCCATCAACATTTTATTTTAGAATAGGATTACACACACTGCCCACAAGCAGAGAGAAACAGCCTGCCACCATGACAGTGCATTTTACAATATAACTGTGAGTTTATGCTGGTATTTAACATGTAGGGAAGAATGTATGAGCCAGCAGAAAATCTGTTGCATATTGCACTTTTAATGTTAGCAGCATATGCAGTTGTTAATATACTATTGTGACGATACAATCGGGAGTTTAATGCCAATCTAAGTTACAGAAGTGCTCCAACTGTGAGTCACTTAATATTGTCTATTGGAATTGGAGTGATGGCTCCTTCCAATTCACAACTCTATAAAAGAACTGGTATTCACTGGTCAGACAATCGGGAACTTATACAATGGTTGTTCTGATTGAAAGCAGCTTCAATAGCATTCAAATGAAAATACATAATAAATGCATTCATTTAAAAAATAAATACTATTATGTGATGTTATTTGTATTACCAGTTACAGTCAATTTTATGACAAAATCACAAAAACAATACAACTTGACACTAAAGTTCTGACAAATAATAATGGTGCCAACTGCCAAAGTATCACTGGCAGACAACCGTGAATTTAAAAAAATGTAAATATGGAATAAAAGATCAAATCAAAATAATTAAATTTGGGTGTAACATAAATGGGGACTTTTCCACTTAGAAAATGGCAGTGCTTGGGCCACACACCTCTGTCACACACTCTATCACATCACTGGCACATTATCATTTTCTCCATCTCTCCTTCCCTCCCACCCTGCTTCCAGCGGCTGCTTGGCAGTGGCTCATGTGACCCCCCGTGAGCAAGTTCAACATTAACCAATGATGACAACATCCTCAACTGGTCAGGAAGCCCCATCAGTGGGACACAAACTCAGATTAGTGGCTCATCCCCGGTGAAAAGAGCCCCTGGCACCGTGCCCTGGCTTCCAAATCTAAACCAGCAGCGCTCTCGTGAGAATGACAGGGCTTGGACCGCCGCTGCGTTAGCCTGCCTCTACCACTGCCAGGCAGCTGCCTCACTCACATCCTCTTTTTTATCTCTTTCTCTTTCAATCTGTGTCTTTCTCATTCATCTACATATCTAAGTCTCCACCTATTTAGTGACATAATAGATGTCATGAAAAATAACATTGGATAAACTGTATCAAATTTGATTTATTTGAACCGGTGTTTGGGAAGTTTCCAACAATACCAAGCTCTAGTATTGGCCCACAGGAAGTTCATATTTTGTAACTAGAATTTGTGCAACTGTATCCCCTTACCTATACTGCTACTGTATCTATCATCCATCTATCTTCTCCTGGAGAAGAGTAGAAGCAGCCTCTGCACCTCTGTTTACTGGTCTTAATGAAGGAAACCAAAGAGCAGCTAACGAGACAATGATAGAGCCAATCAAGAAAGCCAGGCTTTGCATTTATTATAAGAACCCCAACAAAGGCCCTGGACTCATGCCGCAGGGATGAGGCCACACTTCAAGTAGAGCAAGACTAATCATGAATGCAAATAAGCACAATGAAAGCAACAAGAGCAGGAGAGGTGCTGCAACGTTCTTTGCTAAACTTCTGGGAAACAGCATTTGGCACGTCTCATGGGTTCTACTTATCACTCAAAGAGAGACTGAAACACACTAGCTGCTGAGACAATGATGTATTCCCACCAAGCAGACAGAGCGGCAGAGGGTAAATGAAACCGAGAGAACAAGAGATTAGCAGATAAAGTTTGCTAAAAGGCAGTGTAATCATCTCCGCTAATTTTTGCAGTGTTGGCAAGTAGATACACTCATTAGAGAAGGAATAACCTTACAAGCAGAGCATGCCGTAAAGCTGCATACATCATAAGGAGAGATGTCACTGATCTTTGGCAAAATGCTTTGGAGAGATGAGCACGGTGTAAAGAAGAAATCTTTATGTGCTATGTGACAGCTTTATTGGAATTGATCATGTTTGAGTTGTGTGATGAAACCTCCAGAGAGTCTCCTCCAGAAACCTCTAACTCAAGTCTGGCGGCGTAACTAATATTGCTTCATCTGATGCTAAGCTCTGAGTTCTGGGCATGACATTCCTCATTATTACTGGTGATTGTTGTATATGCAATCATATGCAATACAATATAATGATAATAAAAGCCTGTAAATAGCAGAAGTCTCACACAGACACAACATATAGACACAATTAGTAGTGCACACACAAGCAGCAGGTACTGTAAACTGCTCAAATCACAGCAAATCCAAACAAAGTCACACACATACATATTGACCAAAAATGTAAAGTATGCATGTTTATAAACAAAATAATCCCTGCATCAAGAATAGCATGTTATTATACTTCATTATGAGATTTGGGAATTTGTTTATATTTGAAGAGATCAGATAAAGGTTTAAGTGGCTCTGCTGTCCATAGTTGAAACTGTAAATCAATAGTTGGAGATTTAGAGAAGAATACAATGGCTCCTGGCACAGAGCTGAAACCATTCAGAGCAGAGGCTATCTGGAACATGGAAGAGTGTGCCAATTCGCACGCACTGAAACATAAGCAAATACTCAATGAATGAGCCAGCTTCCAGGAAAAGCCAGAGCCCAGTGGAGATAGCTGCTAATCTGAGCGTGAAGCAGAAACCTAAACAGAGGGCGACCGCAGGGCAGGCCACCCGAGCACGACGGCCAAATGCATCAGACACCTTTGGGTGATACCAAACCGCAGGACGCGCAAGAAGCCTGGGAGCTACAGCAAAAGCAGAGCATCTGTAACCCACCGTTGAAATAACTGACCACACAGAGAATGTCAGTGAAGAACAACCATCTAGCTACTGCCTGTAAGAAGCAAGAAACTCTTTACGTGACCCTTCAAACATATAACAGAAGATATAAAAAACATTCATTGGCTGTGACTGCTAAGCATTTTACAACTGGTTGACATTAACATGATTTTTCATCAGAAGAATCTTAAATTGTATTAAAATAGTCATGCAAATTCAGAGAAAAACAGACCTTATTAAAGGTTTCTTTGCCAAATGAGACAGAGCGTTCAGAAAGGAAACCACATCACATTGTGTAAGAATCTGTGGTTCTACAGTTTATCATTAACATTTTGTTACTGGGTAAAACATGTACTGTTGCGCTTAGTCGTTTAATGCTTATTTGAGACTGAAAATGTGTAGAGTTATGAGATGGCCATATTTAGTAACTCAGTAGTCTGGAATTTCAACTAAAGTATATTGACCAGCAAGAGACAAGGGCACACTTTTTGGACCATTTGACAAAATGAGCAACTGCCTGGGGCCCCCAAATAGGAGGCTACGGTTATGATGTTTAAATGTAAGAAATTAAATTAAGTATCTTTTATATATAGGCATATACTTTTCATGCTAACAAACACCCTCATAGCACTTCTAATTATTGTTTTATATCAGTGGTATGATTCATTGCAAATGCCCACCACTATGCACCTACAAAGAATCAGACAGTGAAACAGAGTTGACAGAGTAGACATTTTAAGTAAAAACACATAAGAGCAATGGAAACATTCTTTTCAAAACTCACTACTAGATATACACTCTAATGGCGATGTTCCTAACATACATTAATTATTCTCCGTCAATAAAAGGGTGAGAGCAAGGCAACAAGCCAAGAACAAATAACACTGTCTCCCCCATTTCTCCATTGTCACTGTGGGCCTGTCACTTTCTGTCATGCAGCATTTAATTTTTGGTTGTATGTTATCTTTGAGACAATGGTCTTGTTGAATCCCAGATACAACAAGAGTGATCTTCTCTTACACATCTGGTGAAGATGACCTTCTTGGCCTATAAAACTCGTTTTTCAATTTTCTTTGTTCACTTTTTCAACTCTCATCTCCACCCTTGTCTTCTGTTTGTGGTTTATGCTGCACCACCCACTACTCCATTGACTGTGGTCCAATTCACTTGTATCCCATATGAATATCAGTGAATTTCCCACTGCTCTACACTCCAAATGGGTCTTCTCTCTCAATTTCCCAGAAAAAATGCTAAATGTTTGTGGATGGAGATATTAAGTGTCCAGTGCACCAAAACCAAGTTTCACAGAAAGTTTATGTAAAGAAATCATGTTTACTCTTCATCAGTGCTATAGTAAAGGATATTTTAACCATGGAAATGTCATTAACTGCTCAACTACAAAAATACTATATCATCTCTCTATAAGAATGAGTCTAACATGTTCCAACAAGTGCTATAACTGGGTCACATGCAAACACTGACCATATAAATTAAATAAAAAGTGCATTGTGTTTTACTCCATAGAAATGCTTTCCAAACCTTTGGCACATTTAGCTGTGTATTGATAACTGACAAATGTCCACTTAGCATGGTATATTTTCCCTCTTCTTACACATCTCAAGCCCTGTTAGAAATGTAGTTGCCTTTTATGTGTCTACAATGTGGTACAGTGAACAACTTATGTAACATAAATATGCAGGAACTGTTCCTGCTTCATTACAGAAAATACTGACAAATTGCAGGATATCTGTGGTATATTCGATCAAAACCCTATTGTATCTCATGTCAAATTGCTAATCACAACTATACTGTATGCATTGCCATAATATTGTAATGTTGCATATAAATTTGCATTACACAAAAATGGCTAAAACTGCACAAACATACTCTTCTTTGAAAACCAAATGATTACTCCCTTAGGAAAGTCCAACGATGTCCGGGGATTCCTTTCACAGAGAAATGGGCAATTATAGAGAAGGCTCACACCATAGTAATTCATATTGACAGGGAAACAATAACAGTGTGGTTGTTTCACAAACAACTGGAAAACACGAATGTGGGCTTTCCCCATATTTTTGTTTGTGGAAAAGCCTGTTGTCCTCAATATGTCACATTCTTCACCATCAGTGTCACAACACACCACACGGCATTGACCTAATGTTGTGGGTTTCCGCTCAGGAGAAGCCAAGCATATTTGACAAACACACATTCATACTATTTCACACTAACGCTAGCATTTTTAGTGTTACAATGTCATTTCAGTTAGTAGAAATCTATTGAGTATTGAGAATGATTTTCAAAGGAGATGTTTTGAAACAAGCATAAACATTAAGACACACACACACAGACATGCACACAAAAATGTGTCCAAAGATACTACTGCCCACCCATAAGGGAGTAAGCACCACATAAGAAAATAATACAGTAAACAGGAAACATGGGCGTAAGAACACCAAATGCATTCTGCAGTTTCAGCTCCAGTCTGTCAGCACAGCAGCATCTATTTCTGGGAAAGACTGAGAAAACCACAACCAACTATCACAGTTGAAAAAACCTACTCCTGGTTTTGGAGTGAAGAGATGTTGTATTATATAGTCAAATAAATGACAAGTCTAATGAGTGACAGTAGATATGTAAATGTGATGTTTGGGAGCTCAGTAAAGACCATAAAGGAGGCCAGTATTCCACTTTATTGTCTGCAGCTGTCTGGTTGAGTCATGAGCACCGTAGATTGGCGAGTGGGCAAAGTTTTTAGCAGACCTGGCACTCTGCCAGCTCTTGGTTCCTGTCATTATCTGTGCTTTGTGTCTCAGTGATGGCCACATGCGCATAATGAATAGGCAACTCTTTTCCATTAAAATAATACCCTCATCAAGTGGGCTCCTGTCAGCAGAGTTGCATCTGTGCTCGACCAAGCTCCATGTTTCAAGACAGCTCCCATAGTAGTGCAGGCCAAAGGCTGGAATTTTAATTGTTTCACGGGAAACAACTAGTTAGCTATTCAAACAGGCTGGCACTGGATAGCGTTCCATGGGAGATGATGAGCAGATAGAAAGAAGGGATTTAGGAAAAGTTGCCGTAAATTAATCCTAGACAAACTATGGCTTTGGAAGGTTTTGCCTTGTTGAAATGGACTACAAAGGGTGGACAACAAAGAGGAGTGGACTTGAAAGAGGAGGTTAGATGGAGAATGAACAGGGGTTGGCGGCTACTTGTGAAGTTTGCCAAAGGAAAGATGCATCCTTTTGAGTCTCAGGGAGATTAGACATTTCTTCAAGTGACAAAACACCTTATTAGCCTCCGCCTGACCTCTGAGGATTGACCTTTGACTTGTAACCCTGACACCACTGAACTTTACTGCTGTTGGGACTCATCAGCATGAGCCTTTTCATTACAAATAGCCGTTGTTCCAAAATGCAGAAAAGAATGAGAGAATGCGGGGATTGTCTTGGTGCATGTGGGACAGAAGACGGAGGGATAGAAGTAAGGGGGGATGCAACAGAGAGAAGAGTTTAATTAGAGACACAGCACCTCTAGTAATCCACTCTCACTCTATTCATAAAAAGAACAAGGGTGGGAGGGATGGGCAGGGAGAGATGAGAAGTTTTTAACAAGAGGTCAGAGAAACTTTGGCTTAGAACATGGGCCTTTATCAAATCCACTTGCAAATCTGCAGATTAGTCCATTTCATTGTTTTCAGGAAGTCCGCTCCCACCGACCCAGAATGCAGGCAGCGGATTTAGGAACGTTGCAAGAGCTCCAAGCAACCAAGCTGGATGGCAGAGTGTGCATGTGTGTTTGTTTGTTCACGTGTAACTCTGTGCGCAAGTGTGCGAACATGTGTGCATGTGTCTGTGTCAATGTGTGCATGCAGGATGACACAGTGAGGAAGGGGCTGTCAGGAAGGCTTGTGCTCAAGCACGAAGCTCTGACCAAAAAATTCCAATGTTCGCTCATGACTTTCTGGCCACCAAAAGCAATGCCGACGGATGGCGGGCCGGATTCCCACTGTGACCAATCCATAGATAATATGTACTTTGGAAACTGTCATCCTTCATGGTTTCATTAAACCTTTTTGATATTTACATGGCCTGCTGAGCTGTTCTCTATACAGAGTCAATTTGGTCAAAATGTGAAATTCTCCCCCTTGAATAAACACTTTCCCTTCTTCCCTGCAGAGTCATGTTACCACAACCGAAGTAACTGGCATTTGATATAGAGCTATGATCAAAACACTTGTGGACAGCAACAAAAATCAGTAGAGGTCTACAGTACGACTCATTTACTACATTTTGACAAAAGCCTATTCCTTTCCCCTCCTCTTCCTCTTTTTTTACCTGTTATGTGTCAAAATGTGTCTCCAACACTATGCTTCCTGTGCTTTTCAGCCTGTGGAAATGGGGCATTGGAGTGATGACAAGAGGCAAGAATCACTTGCAAGCTCTGAATCTGTCTTAGCACACTCCTGCACCTATTTAAAGTAGGCTTCTTTCAACTCTGAAACCAGGATGGAGGAGAGAAAACACATTAGCAAAATAGGCAGAAAGCCAAGACACAAAAGACAAATGATTTATTATAGCTTTCAGCAGAAATACCTGAGGAGGAGTGCAGACCCTCAGGTGCTTTTCTGGCAGAGTATACAGGAGAATAAGAGAGTCGGTGCTGAGAGACACGCTGGAATGAGGAGCCTGGGAGTCTTTGGCAGTAGGTGGGCAGAGTAGATGTTGGTAGCTCTCCTCGCAGGTGGGGATTTCAGGGAGAGCTAAGCGAAGGGCACTCCAGCCACTGAGGGGTAACTGGAAAGCATTTTTGCCACAGAGATCTCAGTTGTTTCCTTAAACATCACGTATCCATGACGTGCAGGCTGGTGGCTGTTGCCCTTGTCTGCTTTCACTGATAACGATCTACAAAATACAAGAAGCCCTTGACACCTGTGATGAAGTGCATGATAAAACTGATGGAACTTTTTTCCATGAGGGAATACTGAAAGTCTCAATTTACACACACCATTAGAATAATAGTTAATGTAATGATAAAATTGCTTGAGAAAAGACTACTGTATACAACTGTATGCTGCTGAGCCAATAATTAATTCACCGACATCTGTGAATGGCACACAACCACAACTAACACTTTAATCTAGCTGTTAAATAAAGTGGGTGAAAACAAGGAGAAAGTAAATAAACGCAGTGAGTAATGGAGCTGTAGCTCACCACAGCATACCATCTTTTGTGGGTGGATTAGATAATAATACCATGTAGTGTAGCTTACAGTACCAAGATGTGTCTATTAATGTAATAGTAAAGTGAGACGTAATGAAGCATTCTGAGTAACAATTCATACCATTGTTTAGAGGGCACAGACATAGTAAGCAACATGTATGCAATAATATAGTAATGACTTTCTTTAATTACAAGTTCCTTTTTGCTTTTAGTATCTTAAAAGTATGATAACTTACACAAAGTGCATGTAGCTCTGTAAGTGCACAGAACGAATGCAGTCCCACAAGCAGGGTGCTTCTTATGTGCTTGCAACTGCTCAATGCTTGCTTCCTCCACAAGTTGACTTTTGAGACTTTGGAGGTGGGGATGGATTCAAAAGTCCACTGATTTGATTGGTTATTGGTCAGTAAATTATAGTAACCTATGATTTTCTGTTTGATTTAATCACAGACACAGTTGAATACAGACAGTTTTATGAGAGGACAAAGGGAAACATGAATAAAGATATTTAGGGGCTGATTCTCCATTTCTATATTTATTTATTTTTTTACCACTTTTACTTATGAAAAGTATTAGACATAGCAAAAGCCTCAACACTTTTTAAACATACTTTCAGACTTGTGTAACCTTTATTTTGCTTATGAAAACAGAAAAAAGGCAATTTCACTGCTATTTCTCCATCCAGACCACGTTAGACCAGGTCCAGATCAAAAACCACTATACTTATACTTGTTAAATCTGGACTAGATTACTAAGGACACTCCAGAGAGTCAATAAAACACAGTTTCAGATGTATAAAACCTTTATTATATTTGTGAAAACACAAAAAAGGGTGATTCATAAATCTGAAACTATGTTTTAATGACTCTCTGGAGTGTCTTTAGTAATCTAGTCCAGATTTGACAAGTCTAAGAGTAGTGTTTTTTTTTTTTATCTGGACCTGGTCTACTGTGGTATGGATGGAGAAATAGCATTGAAATAGTCTTTTTTTCTGTTTTCCCAAGCAAAACATAGGTTTCACAAATCTGAAAGTGGGTTTAAACAGCGTTAAGGCTTTTGATACGATGTTTAACACTTTTTCATACTTGTAAGTGGTAAAAGAACGGAGAAACAGCTACCAATATCATCATTTATGTTTCCCTTGTCTTCAACCATGTCAGTGATCAAACCAAATAGTCAATCAAAGGTCTTGGTCAGTTTTCAAAGTAACCAACCAACCACATGAGGAAACTGTCAATTCCATCCCTGAGAAGAATCAAAAGTCAACTTAACAAGCGACCAAGTGGTGAGCAGTTACATGTAGGAAGGGTCAAGTTTGCGGCCACATTTGTGCTTGCGGAGCAGAAATGCTCTCCCTTGCAAATGCTTTTCTACTCGCAGATACTAACCAAGTGGTTTTTGTGCCTAAACCTCAGTGGTGACTGGTTATATGTAACAGTGTTACATAATTACATTTCAAAATGAATGTAACTGTAATCCATTACAGTAATTGAGAAAGAATATTGATTTAAATTACAGTTATTAATCAAACTGTTGGTGATTACAACAGTGTACCATCTGAATATATTCTTCTCAAATTTGAGTGCAACACCATCAAGGATAAGATGACCTAAAACAAGCTCTCTCTATATCTACACCTGGCTCCATTCATTTGGCAGTATGCGTTCAAATTATGAGGATTGTTTTTGATTTGCTCTCTTGTTTGAATTTGCACCACCAGTTGTCTGCCAATCAAATCTGTGAGCATTGCTCTAAGCAATACGAGTCCTTAATGCCTGAAACCAGCAGACCATGCCAAGGCAGGTGGCCATGTCTTTGGACAAGAATGCCTTTTAGTACTGGATATTCTACAATATTTTTTTCCTTCTGAAATCAGCAAAGGGATCTTATGCCACTGCCTGGTTTGAATGTATTTTTTAGGACTCTTCGACTTTCTTGCTCAACTAAACCACAGAAAAGCAATCAAAAAGTAATTGAATATGATAAGTTACATTACTTCTATGAAGTATTCAAAACAGTTATATTATTACATTTTTAACAGGGTAACTAGTAATCTGCAAACTATTAAACTTTCCCAACACAGCTAAACCTTGCTAGACCTTAAACACATCATTGTTTTTTAGCAGTTATTTGTATGTTTAGCAATTACTGCCAATGAAGGCAGAATATTAAAAATGCTTCTATGGGTCATTGTGGAGTGCATGGACAATCAAACTGTAGGAGTCTTTAATTATAAGGATTGTTGCAAGATAGGCATACCAGCAAGCGCCACTGTTTTAGTTAAATCAACACTGACAGTTTTGAATATTTGCACACTGCTCTGTGGGACCGGTCTGGGAATTGTGAGCAAACCTGATGACAACATCAAAGTGTTTTTATGAACCTCTGCCATTCAGACATGCATCACATCTGTAAACCATAGGCCTACACTAGGCAGTCCAGTGATGGCTGTGAAAAAAGCTTTACTTTTTGGAGGCGGCCAAAATCTAGAGGAAACTTTTTGTTTGAGTTGTTACACAGTATTAAACATTGTTCAAAGTAGCCTATAAATCTACCCACTAGTGAGTAAGATGTTCCCAGTTCTTTAGCTCTGCATAGCTGCATTTTCCCAGTGGCCATATGACGGAGATCTTAAGTGTTACTAGATTGCTCGTTAGTGGTGATATGGGTGCCGACTAACTCCATTCATTTGAGACAATACATGGTAAAAAGCTCAGTATTGCTCAATGTCATTACGGTCTTTGGAAATTTTTGACCCAACTTTATAGAAAATTGCCAGAACCAGACAATTTTAGGACTGTGACAAATGAAGAGGAAAAAAACTTTTTCCCAAGCATCTTGGTTTTCCTCATCAATTGAAGTTTAGTTTTAAGGACATTTAAAGATCAAGTAAGTTTAAATTGAAATCTTTGTATATATATATGTTATAACTACTGGCAGTGTGCACTTAAATTGTGGTAATTTAGTATCATCCATATCCATAAAATTCCATAGTATTTTTTTCAACACTTCAACATCTAAACTCTGCTCTCTGCTACCTAAAAATGTTTACATCACTCAGTCCTCTGTCCTGCTGTTATTACAGATCTGTCTGAAATAGGGCTGATGGGAAGTAGTGTTTGGTTAGGCAGCTAAAAAACTGAAATGTTGAATAAATTATTGTTTGATTATATTGTCCTAAATTTCAAACTGACAAGCTGAATTTTTTTTAAAGATACTTTTAGAATAATTGGGGTAATTATAGTTGTGTCCTGGGAATCACAAGATATCACACCAAGTTTCTGTTGACAGTCATTTTATATATATTCACGAGCAAGGACCACACCACCAATGAGATACGTTTGACAAATTTATTAACAAGATTTGAATGAATCGTTTGTGCTCTTGATGCAGTGTGGGGAGGCCGTATGAAGGATCCGCTGCAGCGCCCGGGCAGCAAGGACCCCTAGGAACCTAGAGGGTGGGGGGGGGGGGGGACTCCAATACGAGAGCGAAAGCGGGGGAAGAGTGTTAGGTTTGTTTATATAGGAGCTTGAAGGAGTGTAATTTGTGTGTGTTCTCGCTCCTGAAACTGCGCTTGACAAGCTTCGATTCATGAGCAAGGACCACACCATCAATGAGATACATTTGACAAATTTATCAACAAGATTTGAATGAATCATTTGTGCTCTTGATGCGGTGTGGGGAGGCTGTATGGAGGATCCGCTGCAGCGCCCAGGCAGCAAGGACCCCTAGGAACCTATGAGAAAGGAGAGAAGAACAGAAAGAGAGGGAGACCCTCAAAGATCCACCAAGACTGAGCCGATCTTAAGAATGGTGCGACGATGATACATGGAGAATGTGCTGGTATAGCCGGGAATGATTACGCGCTTGTCTGAATTCGGAGATGAAGAGAGGGTCTGAGAGGCATCGATAATTAAATAGTTATGGTGATGAAATAGGACAACATGTAGGTTACATTGAACGTGTGAAAGGGGCGTTGATAATGAAATGGTCGAAGCGACAAGAGAGAACGACAGGTAGGTTGCATTGGACGTATGAAAGGGGCATTGATAATGAATTAGTCGATGTGATGAGATAGAATGACAGGTAGGTTGCGTGGAACGTGTGAAAGGGGCTTTAATAATGAAATGGTGGAAGTGACGAGGTAGGACGACATGTAGGTTACGTTGAACGTGTGAAAGGGGGTGGTCTCAGCTGGCCATTTGGTGGAGAACGATCATCCACCATGGAACCCCCAAAATTGGCTTGCATGGTTCTGTCTGCTGAAGTTTTGGGAGTGGCGCTTGGGGGAAATGACATCCCGGTGTCACTGCCTGGGAGAAATGAGCTGCAGGGATCAGTGTAGTCGAATATGGGTGATCCTGGTGCCTCGATGAGGAGACAGTAGGGGCGCTGGTATCCCAGTGGCGGATGTCCCAGCTGAAGCAGAGTGCTGCCAGCCCTTGACTAGAGCAGGCTGCTGTGGCAACTAGAGCCAGATGTCCCTGATAAAAGCTGCCTGCTCTCGAACTAGGCGAGGAGCCAAAGTTGGATTGAGTAAATGGCAGGGTTGCTGACATCAAACATCCTGGCCGAATTGAAGTGGTGCAGATGGAGTGAAGAAACGGCAGGGGTCGTTGGCATCCTGGTGCCGATGTTCTGGTCTAAGCGAAGTGCTGTGATTGGAGAGAAGTGACGGCAGGGGTTACGGGCATCCCGGTGCCCGATGTGTCCATTGGAACGAAGTGCTGTGGTGGGACAGATAAACAGCATGGGTTGCAAGCATCTCGGTGCCTGATGTCCATGACTAAGCGAAGCGGTGCTGTTGAATTTACGGAAACGGCATGGGTCGCAGGCATCCCCGTGCCTGATGTTCATGACTAAGAGAAGCGCTGTTGTTGGATTTAAGGAAACGGCATGAGTCGCAAGCATCCCGGTGCTTGATATCCATGACTAAGCGAAGCGCTGCTGTTGGATTTAAGGAAACGGCATGGGTCGCAGGCATCCCGGTGCCTGATGTCCCTGTCTAAGCAAGGCGCTGCGCTGCTGTAGGATTTAAGGAAACGGCATGGGTCACAGGCATCGTGGCGCCCAATGTCCCTGTGTAAGCGAAACGCTGCGGTTCAGGGGTCGCTGGCATCGTGGTGCCCGATGTCCATGAATAAGCGAAGCACTGCAGTCCGAGTGGGGAGACGGCAGGGGTCACTGGCATCGTGGTGCCTGTTGTCCCTGTCTAAGCGAAACACTGCAGTCGGAGTGAGGAAACGGCATGGGTCGCAGGCATCCCGGTGTCTGATGTCCCTGCCTAAGCAAAGTGCTACGATTGTAGGGAGGAAACGCGTTTAATGGCAGATGATGCTTGACTAGATGTACTAGCAATGTGCAACCCTGTGTTTGTAATGTGCAAGTGTGTGTAATGGTGTGCAATGGCAAAGTAACGTTAGAGTAGCTGCACGAGAAGCTTGCAGCTGGTACATGGAAAAAGACAATGTGGAAGTGATTTACTTATGAATTCTTTACTACAAAATAGTGGAGATGGATAATGTATGATGCAGAACTGATGTCTCGTGCTGTTGGTATAAATACTGAGAAGTCTGAGTAGAATGAGTAGCGCAATACTACCTGACTGTTGTTGCCGCTGAGTAAAAATGAAGCTTTAGTTTAATGTGTCTGAGGTTGATAGGGAATGCATCCTATGCAGGAATCATTGGAGGTGGACAGTGGTTCGGTCGCTGATGTTGGGGTCTGTTTGTGGATGTAAAGGCGGCCGGACAGAGGGCCGTGAGTTTGGTGTGGTGGAGAGTTACCTGAACTGTTGAAGCAGCTGAGGAGGGGAAAGTTGAAGCTGCTGCTCCAGTGGCTATGCCCGTTGCTTCCCTGGTTTTTTGCCCTCGCTGGCGGAGGAAAGGAAGCCACAGATCTACCGGGAGTTTCACATCAGGGGAGCTTGAGTTGAAGAGCCCGCGAGGCTGGTATGTGCACCGCTTAGCGCAGCGGCTCCGCCGGGACACTCGGCTGCAGTCTGCTGCTGGGTGAGGAGAGGAGAACCGGTTTCACACAAATCTTCAGTTAAGTCGGACGGGTTGATCTGCAGTTCGTGATCTGTGGTGAGTTGGCTCTTGGAGTAATAACTGTAGCGTTTGTTCAAGTTTTCTTAATGCAAGAATGTGGGAAGTACGATCTGTTTCTGAGATGACCATCAAAAGAGGGGCAAGATGGTTAGGTTTGTTTATATAGGAGTCGGAAGGGGTGTAATTGGTGTGCGTTCCGCTCCTGAAACTGCGCTTCGACATATATATATATATATATACACATATATATACATATATATACTGTATATATACTGTATATATATTAAAAAAAAATCTTTTTTTTTTCATTATTCACCATATCTGAGGATATACAGAATTTGTTTTGTAGCTGTATTTGCACGGTTACCTTGCGACACAACTTTGATCATAGGTTTCGTGTCACTGTTGTTCACAAGTCAGTCAATGCAGTGTTGAGACTTAAAAATCTGTATAGTTGATGAAAATAAGTTATGTGGTTTGTTGGTTTTTAACCCTCTGGACTATTCCAGGTAAAACACATAAAAAACACCACAGTACATTTTGGGATCACAATGAGAGTTTTCCAATAAGGCTATCTCTAAGAGCACCTTTTTGCAAGGTTAGCGTACATCAAACTTTGTATTGCAATGAAATCTAGATGAACAGTCTCCCACAAAGCAAAGTATTGGTCAGGTTGACTAAACAAATCTGGATTTTTGTTTGGGTTTTGCCATAGTGTTACAGATGCCAAGTTACTCATTTGTGATGTCTGCAGCTGTGTCTGTGTATTTTCTTGATGTAAATTCTAGATGGGGAAATGTTCTATCACTCCTGCAATGAGAATAAACATGACTTTAATTGGTTGAAATTTGTTGTTTGTTTGTTTTTTGTTTTTTTATTAATACATGTTTTTATTCATTTGACAGGCACAAGTACATACAATGAGAAATAAGGACTTTTTCCTTTTTCAAAAATAACAACAACCACTTATTCCCTCCCGCCCCCAACCCCTCCCAGTCCATAATTTTGTTACAGATCAGTAATAACGCACATCCTTCCTTCTTACCGTAAACAGACAAGCGTATATATAATATAATAATATATATAAGTACACAGGAAATTAAAAGAGAAAAGAAAAAAAAGAAAGAGGATACAACAAAACAAAACAGAAAAGTAGTATTTTCAATGGATTGAAATGAGGCAGGAATGAAAAAGAAATATAGTGAAAAGTCAATTGTCAGAGGTGAACATTTCATTTGTCCTGTAGTGTCTTTAATTTAGCTATGTAACTAATCATGCAGCCCCAAACCAAATCAAATTTTCCAGGTGTCCCCCTCAGATTGTATTTAATTTTCTCCAGGTCTAAGTACAGCATGAGGTCCTTAAGCCACAGGGAAGTTTTGGGGGCAACAGGTGACTTCCATTCCAACAAAATTCTTCTACGTGCTAATAAAGAACCAAAGGCAATACTATCCTTAACTGGTCTGACAATACTCCAAAAATAGCCAATTCTGCACAAGGCATCAATGTCGTATTTAGTGCTTCTGCAAGATGTTTAAATATATAAACTATAACAAACCAGCCTTGGTGGTCAGCTATAATGTTTTTTGGGCAAAACTATATTTTTTTATGTATCAAAATCGCTGTACCCCTTGCTTTGCTACTGAAATTGGAGAGGAAACTTTGGCCAACCCATGAAGCTTTTAACCTATGGTGATCCTTAGCGATCAAATGCATCTCCTGTAAGAAAGCAATTTCTGTTTTAAGATGTTTTAAGTGGGAAAATACTCTATCCCTTTAACATTCCAAGAGACAAATCTCAGACAAGGTACCCCTTTTTTTGTATTATTAGCCATAATCAAACTTGCAAGTATATGGTAGGAAAAAAACACTGCTTTGTAGACGGACGTAGTGTTAAAAACACACAGACAAAAATAGAAATAAAAGCAAATCTGTAGGATCTACCACCCCAGAACCCCAAAACAAAAACCCTTAGAATAGGGAACAAATAAACACACCTACACCTCCCTAAGCTTGTCCTAAGAACGAGAACTAGCAGCAGGACTCCCTAAACTCTGTTACTTCCGTGTGACATAAATCTGTGAACTAAACACTCGCCGAGCAGATAGGGCTCCTATATATCCTATATGTTGGAAAGTAACTTTGTCGGGTCTTGGTCTTTCTTGCTCCCTTCAGGTATGTTGATAATCCGCAAGTTAGAGCGCCTGGACCGATTCTCGAGGTCGTCCACTCGTTCCAGGAGCACCATGGCTTGGGACTGTAAGGTCTTAACAACAGCTTCCATCTCTGTGATTTTCTCGAAGTTTTCATCCACCAAAACTTCAGTTTTAGTGAGACGGTTGTTAAATGACGTCACCTGCTGACCTAATGAATCGACTGACTGCTTCAGGGATTCAGTTGATTGTTGAATCAGGATAGCCATGTCAGCTTTGAAGCTATCACGTTGTTTGTTGAATAGAGCCTCAAGGTCGATCTTGGTGATTGGGTCAGAGTGGCCTCCGCTGACGGCGCTTCTGCCCCCCGGGTCTGGAAGCTCCACGTGGCAGCGGCCATGCTAGCTAGCTTAGCTTAAATGCTAGCTGCTCACATTGTTATTGACGATTGAGGATTAGAATTTGAGGTGCTCATTACGTCGCAATACTCTTTCCCACATAAAAACTGAGTAATGCGCAAGTCAGCCCTAGGAAAAGCACTGTTCAACTGGTAGACTTGAAAGGTAAATGAAAAGTTCAGCTGGAGCTCCCCGCTCGCACGTCTGCTCTCTACCTCATCAAACCGGAAGAAATTTGTTGTTTTTTGTTTTGTTGTTGTTGCTTTTGCTTATTCACATGATCACACACGTTAACATTCCTCTCAGTGCACGTTTTCACAGAAGTCTCACCAGTGTTAAGCCCACTTAGTTCTAAAATCGTCATTGGCAACTTGAAGAAAAAGCAAATATTTAACTAAAACTTAAAAATAATTTTCCACCCCACTAACAGGACCACACACACATGCACACATGCACACAGGCACACACCAACACATATGCATGCATGCGTGTTTGGTTTGCGCTTTCTCTGTCTTTCTCTTTCTCTCTAACACACACACACACACACACACACACACAGCTCTGCCTTCCTTCGAAGCCACATCCTGAATCTCCTTCCTCAGGGGAGAAGATTTACACTGTGGTTGTCCTTCAGGTACACCATAAGAGCTCTGCATTAAAGCCTCTACTCTTATAAATCTCTGATTTTTAACTTGGTTTACTGTTAAAATGGATACAGTGGAAAGAATAGAAAAGTGGAAGATCTGCATTTAGATATGAAATCATATTAGTAGCTTTACAGAAATTTCAGACCTGTATCGACAGAGCAGGAACTCATTCCCCCCCAGACTAAAAATCATACCATAATGATCCCATGGGGAAAAAGCAAGAGGAAAAACAATAGGGTCCTTGCCTCCAGGCAAGGGCAGGACTCCTCTGGAGTCCTCGCCCTCTTGCCTTTCGGCTCGGTCCCTAATTACTCACATTAGTAGTTAACAAGTACATACTGTATTTTTTGGTTAAACTCCACCAGGTTAATGGGGGCTAGAAGAGGGCAGCCAAGGCCAGGGCACTGGAAGAAGCAGAGGAGGGCATTAGTCCAAGCTTGCGTATAATACAGGTAAACTATACACACTTAGCCTCTACCATTGTGGCTTGATTCAGCTATATATGCAAACTGCATGAAGTTAAAAATTATGGACCATAAACTTGGTTGGTAGCAATAGTATTTGCTCATGTGAATGGTTTACTGACATTATTTGAATCCCACCAACCATCTGCAATACACAATAATTTGAGTGTGGTTGTATAATTTCAAGTCTGATGTTTGCAAGAATCTGGACCATTTACTAGGAGTGGACCAGTAGGGACCTGCATTTTCCTATGAAAGAAAATGGCAGAGGGAAATAGAAGATTTTTGAAATGGTGATGGAAGATGAAGTTATCATACATGCAGAAATGTGCAGCTAAAACACACCACAGACATCTAATCTCCTCTCTTTCTGTTTCAGTAGCAGTCATTTGTGATTCTATTTTGCGAACAGCAACATACCTAATGTATGTGAAAGAGGCTTAGCTTCTCAAGGCATAGCAGAGGAGAGTAAATGACTGTTAACCTCTTGGCCTGTGGTTTGTCTGCATGTACAAAGTCAAGTTTTGGGCTACACCAAACAACATTGCCAGAGTTTCATATTTTGAAACTTAGCAATGTGAAAGCAGAGGGAGAAAGTGACGGTGAAATTTCTCTTTCTCATTTGTTGTACATCACAGTTTCCAGATCAGGAGGATTTTAAACGGCTTGCAATCTGAACCTGGACTGTCTCTCTAAACCCCAGCTGTTATTACACAATACAGATAAAATAAGAGATGCCGGTTACATTACATTGTAAATAGAAATTATTGGAGAATGCCTCAATGGAAAGAAATGCTGGATTCGAGAGGGCAGCTATCTGAACATACAGTGCATATTTGCAATTCCAAACTAGTCATTATATTCAATTCATGCTGACATTGATACAGTTTTACCAATCACTCTGTGACAGCCTATGCAGATGATTGGCTGGCAATAAACACCACCCACCTATCACAGGGGCCACCAATCTTCAATAAACGATACTTTAGCTTCCTGCGGCCAGCCTAGTGTCAGCTTACACATCATCAGCATTCCTGAAGTCTTGCCCAGTGCAAAGGTCTATTTACACTGCCATAATAACACAATTGTTCAAATGGGCTGTATGAAATATGAAATGAAATGGGAGAGGAATGGAATCTAGTCTGATATGCTTGGTTTCAGAGAGGAAAGAATCGCCTGTCTCGCCTTGTTTACCGGACGCTAGCAAAATAAATCATAATGCTGACAAATGTACATTTCTTTCCAGTCTACAAACATATAATGCCTTTGTGTGGTTTCTTGTCACAGGGAATTCTGTCAGATGGAATTATGTACAGCAAACCCTGTTCCTAGAAATAAACAGTTCACAGCAGAGGTAAAAATGCATTAAATGTTAAAGTGTTGCCCTTTTGGCTGCATGTAATGTTGTTTACTTTGTAATGTAGTGAATGTGTGTGCAGTATGTTAGAATAATACCTCTGAAATGTGGCCATTTGTCTGACCATGGATACAACACATGGCGAGACTAGCCAGATGCAAGCATGTCTGTGTTTCATGCTCAATATTAGAGGCCATGGGAGCATTGCTAACAGTAAGAGCACTGGAAATTCCTTTGCAGTCCATTTCAGTTTTAAATATAATGCTCCCCATGCTGGTGGTGTATCTTGTAGGTCTGTCATGGACTTTTTATTGTAGACTCTTTAATACAGGTCTTAATAAAACATGACAAGATCAGAGTAGCCAGTGGTCTCAAACCATAAACAATTATAATGAAAGCAGTAAAAATCAAGGCTTCCAGATGTCATCTTTCTACAAAGCATGTTTCCAAGGAACTCGATCCGGCATCACAAGGCTGGACAAGGCAAAGTGTTTTAGTCTGTGACATTTCTGTCAAGCAGGAGATTAAATCAGTACATTGTCTGATGGGGAGGTATGCATGGCTTTCTTGGAGCAAAATAATGAATAGCCCCACAAAACCATCACTGACATAAAAAGGCTGCTGTTCATACACAATTGTCACTTAAGAACACAAGGGGAAAGAATATTTTGTAATAATGAAAATTGGTATCTTTTACCAGTGAGATTCTGTTACTTATTGTGACATGCTGTACTTGTTACATAGACTGATAGAAAAGGATACTTGCTGGGATTTGAGGATTGATTCCCATCAGAGTGTACTAAAGACTACACTAATTGTAATCCATCACTGGAAGGTGATGGCTGTATGTTACTATATTATGGTGTATGTGGGTCAGTCAGAATTAGCAGTGGTTTACATTCAGGTTCCATGTGTTCCAACATGTTTCCATTGTATTACCCTGAAATACTTGTCACTGTCACTGCGATTAAGTATCACTCTTTATACTTACAGAATCCTTATACTGCCTCCCATTACTCAACATCTCCCTATTAGGCTGAAATATTATGGATAGTTTTACAATACTGTAGCTAATGCTAAGCCGAGCAATATGTCATATAATATACAAAACACTAATGTGCGCCAAGCAAAAATCATGTTATTGTCCATCTGTGGTCAGAGCATCAGCTTCCCATGAAACAAGGCTCTGGGGGCCAAATGTTGCAGGATTTGTGGCCAGGGCCACACTGTAGTTTGGCCATCAAATGTGTCATAGTTCTGCCTGGTCCCCTGATGGTGGAACAGTGTGTCCAGAGCTGGACTGAAAGGGAAAGCTTCCTGAGGTCAGGGGAATATAATGCACTAGCTGGCTCTCAAATAAAACTGGTTTGTTTTTCTTAAAACGAGGTTGAGGTTTTGGGGTTTCAGTCCATCACCCCCACACCACACCACCTCCACGCCTCTCCATTTTCTACAATGGAAGCCTTATGGTGTGTGCATTCTGACCTTTTTGATTTTAGCACAAGGTGGTGATTGGCAGAAAACTTGTTTCATCATGACTGGTTTGGCCCACCTAAATGTCAGCTGTGTATAAATTTGGTGAAGAGGGACTGTGAACAAAGTGCAATTGTTGGAAAGGCTTTTGACATTAAAAAAAAACAACATATATATACACACACATATATATATATATACAATATATATATATATTCCTTTAGACTGTTAAACATGATTTGAAAGGACAGCTTATTTATGATCGACCATTGCAGAAGTGCATCAATCTTTTTCTATCCTAACTCATTTTTGTAAGCTTGTGGTGATTTAGTGTTTTTCAGTACAAGTTCTCAAAAATGTTTTTATTTAATGATTCAGAATTCAAAATGAATTGAGATAGAATGAGGAAGAAAAATATTTTTTTTTTATAATTATTTTATTTGCTTTTATATCAATTTCAGAGATTACATGTTCATACCAGTACATTTTTCACATTCAATGAAAACAAAACAAAACAAAAAAAGGAAATAGCATGTCTACCCCAAAATTCATTGTCTCTCCACCTCCCCAAAGTGCACACATACATTCCTTACATTCCCACTACTCATTCCCCCCACACATAACACAAATACAAACACATAAGCGTAACATATCAAAACATTCAGACAACTCATTCTCCCCAACTTACAACACTTAACATGAATTGCACGCCACAACATTCTCTTTCAACCAGTTTTATAACTCCACATTCACTCTTTCATTTTTACACCCACCATTCCCACTAACCCGTTAACATTTACTTCCACACTTCCATACATACTAGGTTCCCAATCCTGCTTCACGCATCCTATCCCTACTTCTCGGCTAGTTTACCAAGTTCATATAAGGCTTCATAAATATCCTGCCATACTTTCACAAACTGTTGTTTTTATTCTTATCCTCATACATTGCTGTTTCTATGTTGAGAAAGTACTTCATTAATCCTTTCCATTCCTGCAGGGTCAGTGCATGTTTGTCTTTCCAGGGTTTTAAAATTAACTTTTTATAAACCAACGAGGAAAAGAGGATCTTCCATCCCATGGGATACTTTACCCGGTCTATTATCTGAAAAATACACTGTATAGCTGTGAATTTTACCTGTCATCCTGTCTTCCATTTTTGGATTTCCCCCCAAACTTCCTGGAATTTTTCACACTCCCAAAAAGCATGTATAATTGTATCCTCTTGTGTGCCGCATTTTATGCAGACAGGAGAAAAATAATTTTCAGTGGTTATAAAAAGTATGGTCAAAAAAAGAAAAAAACTATTGAGTCACCTCACTTTAAAAGGTCATACATGAAAAGAAGTGTGTTTTATTTTTCCTTAGCTGGCAAATAAAGAAGGTGTGGCAGAGAAGAGGTGAGTTTCTTCTATGCCACATAGAGATATGAGTAAGAATGTACTCTGTTAACCTGGAGATAGCATGGATCCAAAATAGTTAATGCTCATTGGGTGTAATGGTCAGCAATGGTCAGTAATGGCTGGTGGTTTGGCAAGATCTCCTCCTCGTTACACAGCTCTTCCTGTCCACACACATACTGTATAATAAAGACTTCCTCAACAGATTGGAAACCACTCCGCTCTCACCAGCGCTCTCGTGTTCCTCTTTTTCTCTCTGCCCCCTCTCTCATTCTAGCTTTCTTTCATTCTTGCTTTCTTTCAGTCTTTCCCATTCTTTTACTCTATCTTGCTCTTTCCCTCTACACACTGACCTTCCCAGGCTGGTCTGGGTCTTTATATTTCAGGCTTTGAGGCTACATCTGAAACAAAAGCAAAATTATGGGTCTGGTTTGGCTTGAGGAGAGCGCAGTGACCCCGGCATGTGGTTTTCTTAGGCCAGACCAGAGAGAGGTGAGGTGGGGAGAAGAATTTGTGTGAATGTAGCAGTATATTTGAAGAAAACCCTAACCACAGCTAATTTGAATGTGTCATTAGCAGGAGGGGGTGACCTAAACTTGGGCTGGCCAGTGATGGAGTAAAATCCACATACTACTGAAGACTCCACTTGTTTTCTATTTTTTGTTGAGGGATTTTCAGGGGAGATAGCTTTTGCCTCCAGAGTAAGCATAGTACTTATCACCTCATAAATCTTCTCACCTCCTCATCACTTATCTAAGACGTAAAGCTGTTTTTTCTTAAAGCTTCTATCACTTCTGACACCTGTTGGTCTGGTTAATAAATGGGTCACACAGATATATTCTATCATATAATGAATGAGAGATGCATTGCAGGTATGCATGGCAAAAGATATGGCTTAATGGGTTTAGCAACAACACCTTTGTCACATAGATCTATACCACATTGTATGTGACATGTCATCCCATTGTTGGTACTCATTAAAAGAGGCGTAGCAATGAAACTGAAATAAATGGAGAAAGGTGTATTTTCAGACCTTAAGCAGATGGATAACCCTAAAGTAAAACAATCAGTGCAGAAAGCTCATAGTTTCGTCTTGTGTCTCTGAGAGTTTCCTACAGTGGGCCTGTATCGTACTGTGTGGTCTTGAACCCTATTTAGACCTAGTGGGTGACCACTGTACAATTAGGTATGCCATGTTTCACAGCAGCAGCAGAGAGTGGAATTCCTGTCAATGGAGCAGACCTTCTCATGTTTACTGCTCACATATTCTTTCTACCATTCATGGCACTGCACCCAACCTGGCTTATGCTTGATTGTATCATGCAGTATGAATAACGCAATTATAAAATCCCCTAAGACACTCCATGTTTATGTAACTGTAGACACTCCAAGGAAAGGACTTACTACATTCAAGGATGAAAATTTATGCCTTAGATGGCAATTTCAGATCTAGCATATATATATATATATATGTGTGTGTGTGTGTGTGTGTGTGTGTGTGTGTGTTTCTTGGCTTGAAGGTAGTGGACAAAGCTAATTTAAAGATGACACAGTTTCATGTCAGAGAGAAAAGTAAGTTGTCATCTTGTAAGTTTTCCTGATAATAGGATAACGATTGTGTAAAATGTACACATATGCTGTACAGAAACAATGCTGCACATAATATTTTAACACATAATTCACAATGAGAACTTTAATCAAAACTGTTATCATCCTTCCTCATCAGTATCAATGTTAACGCACAATTGCACTGATGGCAGAACTCCTGGAATGTACATAAAATAAATTGACTTAAGATATAATTTTATGCCTTGCCTGACGACCAATAAATTGGACCATGCAGGGGTGATTTCATCAGGCTTTTGAGAAGACAGTGTCAGCACCATAAGCCAGTCTTGAACTATTGTGGTTTTCACTTTTGTGGAGTTGTCAATTTCCACGTATTCAGAGCGTTTATAGATTTCAGTAACTGCTGATAGATGACAGCTAAGGGTATCCCCAAAGACAGTAAAGATCGTCTTGTTTTTAAGGGTGTAATATACAATTTGGAAACTGAACAACAATGCAAAAATAAATAAAAAGTCTAATTTTGGTTTTAATCCCCTGAGCCAAATGGTGCCATGCTTCATTCATAATGATGGAAAGGAGACTTGAAGCATCAAAGTACAGAGAGAGGTCTTACACCCATGACTGTGAAAAAACAGCAAAAAGCCACAACTCTGGAGTCATATGTTAAAATCATTACAGAGTAAGACCCCAAGCATGCCCTAACGAGAAATCTATCCATGCTGTTGCTCACTGGGTCGAAGTTGGTGGGTGACAGACCCTTGTGTGAACTACTATTTCTTCAACACCCTGCACCCCAATTGCACATCCTTGAGATTAAGCTTTAGAGCCCGCCGTGGCTGCTCAGCAATGGCCAAACAAACGCCATGGCTTCTCGAAATCCAGAATACATTTAGACCCAGCTTTCTTGCTCTCTTCTACAGTTACCATATACCACACACACACACTCCATTTCAAAACACAGCCCAGCATCCATAAATTGCAGTAACCATTGACTGATTTGTAATGAGCGCTTTTTCAGATAAAGACCTCTCTTAAATCTACTTGCTTTTGGTCAATCAAAAGTGGGAACTTTGACAGCCTAACGAGATCACAAGATGATATATTATAGCTGATTTCTCTCTTGAAACATGCTCTCTCTTGTACCTAACCCAATATCCTCAAGAAATGTCAAATTTATTGTTATAAATTAAAAACTTTTTTACAGCTTTTGCTCTCAATAAATGAATGGCTTCCTGGCAGGTCCATCCTGATCCAAGGGGTGACCAGTACTCACGTTTGGTACCACCCTCTTCCCACACTTGTTGCCTTGGCGAGTGGGCACTGGCCAGAACATGCTCTGGATGAAGGGCTGTGTGTGGTCCATGGAGCTCCCACGACAGTCCAGTGTTGACCAGAATTAAGCCAATGCCAAATCCACAATGTACGTAAAAACGTAATAACATTTCCGTGAATTTGGGAAATCATATTTTGAAGAATATACAAAAAGACATCTACCCACCTAGAATATTCTGTAAATATTTTCATTGGTTTGTACATGTGTCAGTATCCCTGTCAAATAATTGTTGTTTTAGCTCTATAACGGACACTTTTGTGCCACCCAAATACAATAACAAACAACCTACAATTTGGATAATATGTGAGTCTGAACCTATGATAGAATCAAATTCCAATGTAACACAAAGAAATTATTTACATTTAGTACACTCTTATGAATATTAAATCAGAAACTGTGATGATAAGACAGAACAATAGAGTGGGATATTATGATGACATTTTGTGGGCTGAAATACTTTATCCTCATAGTCATGTCTCAGAGGAGATGACAAAGGCTGCTTCTTCATCTTGTGCGTTCCCCAGCACACAGCGGGTCTGCTCTTAATTGTGGCAGGGAGAACATCGGCAAGACTCATTCTATTCTTCATTTCATCCCACAGACACACCAGAAAACAGCTACAGTAGTCTCTGCAAGCTACATTTTCCACGGGAAACAGCCACAAGCCCCAAAAAGCAAAGCGCAATGTCATCACCCAGGAATCCAAGAAATACCAGAAAGTCTGAGTTTTATTACAAAAATCATCTGTGAGCACAAACAAATGTGGAGCACAAACATGCCTTTTAATTGAGAAGGCAGATGGTCCCATCACGGGCAGGACATCAGTGAGCAGGGACTGTGGAAAATAAAGCATCCGCGGTGACCACGACCCTCCATTTCTGTCGCTCCAACTGGGAGACAGGGTCTGGGGTTGAAACCCACAAGACTCAAACAGAAATCACCATTGTAGCCTCAGCAAAACACACAGACACACCAATTCACAGGAACAAGTTGTATTTGGGTTTCCAGGGGGAATGTCTTTTATCCACTTTTATCATCATTGTTGTGTTTGTCTACTGCAGTTACTCTGATAGTTCTGGGAATGAAGTCACTTCCACTCTGACCTAAAAACCCAAGAAAGGAGAGGTATTAGGGGAATAGTTGGTTAAAAACAGTGTTGGTCAGTAATGCATTATGCTTTGTAAGATGTTGCAGTATTTTTTTTCAGTAACAAGTAGCCTAATGTAAGGGATTACAATTTGAAATTCAATTATTATATTACTCCATTACTTTTACACTTGGGGGTCAGCATGCTTGCTGTCTTAATGGGTAAATAATGGCTGGTGCCAGTGTGGTCTCTGCATTGAGCTAACAGATGCTTTGGAGGAGGAGAAATACAACTTGCTGTTATTCCAAAATTGTGTTGTAGCTTGTAGCTTGTTTGCTAACATAAGCAGGTATCAGGTATCCCTACATTCAGGAGTCAGTTAATGCAAATTTAGTTCAGAATTGGAGGGTGTGTGAATCGTGCAGACTTCTAGAGTGTTATATTCAGTATTTAAGGCTACGCTAATGCTTGCTGTTGTATGGTCAGTAAATCTTCCAATCTGTCCTCCTTGTTCAACCAGAAATATCTCATTTTCTATTTCTATATGTGGAAATAAAATAGATGCAGCATGTGGTGTGGAGGATTTTGAGCTGTAAAAGGCAACTTTGACTGCGCTGATGGCTAAGTAACAAAAATGATGTAATGAGTTATATAACACGTTACTTTTGCTGCTAAGTAATAAGTAATGTTATTACTTCTACAATGACCGATATGTAGTTTTTTTGAAATATTAAAGTAATATGCCCAGAAACACAACATCTAGGCTGAAATAACCAATACAAAGACTCTGGATGTAATCTGCAGAATAATAAACATGTAAGAGCAATCATTTCTTGGTAATCACTGTAATTTGACGAATTCCAGTGGGTGAAATGTTTTAAGTGTTTTGGACAACATGTATGAAAATGTTTTGTGTTAGCTGGGATTACAGTATTGCGAAGCATTCTGAGAGGCTAAATCTCCCCTAAAGATGCCTTCTCTCCCACAATGGTTGTAGTAACCGGATCCTCTGTTTAATAGTTTGCTGTAGCAGGGGACTGACTGAGTGGTTTCCATTCCGTTGGGCTGTAACCGATTGTCCCAGTGACCACAACAAAGGATAAAAAAGGAAGGAGGGTGAGGGGATAGAGAATGACACCCGGTTTAGTATGGATTGGAGAACCCTGAGATCAATGACTCAATGGCTTCCAGAGTCTGCTCCAGCTTAACTCCATTTTAACCCTAACCTTATCTTTAGTGTCTGCGTTATCCTTACCACACAAGTCAAGGCTGTGTTACAGTTTAAATAACATCATCATACACACAGGATATAGTGTCTAACAACTAGTTGGGTTTCTCTGAACTTTACATTAATAGGTCCGAATCAAGAAGTCTTGATGTATTTAATTCATCCTGACATGAGAGGAAAAAGTCATCATCATGGAGGTCTATCAACAATGTGGGCCATATGTCCATTACGTAGGCATTTTACTCTGTTTTGTGAAGTAAGCATGCATGATCACAATGGTGACTGCTAAGTCTGATGGATAGTGTACAAAGTCAGTTTTGTTGTGATGAAGGGCTATCACCTTCACAGAGCTCCTCTACAGGCGTCCATACCATAATGGGTAACCATTAACCAAACCTACTTTGTGTGACTTAACTCGTACCAATGCAAGGAACATTTTGATGGATTTCTCCAACCCTCTGAAGTTACAAAGGCAGAAAACTCCCTATTGAAAAACAACATGTGACATACTAATTGTTATTGGCAATGGCAGTTAAGCCACACAGAAAAGCCCCTTTTTAAAATTTGGTTGCAAATTGGTGGAGTTAGAGCCATCAGCCGAATTTCTTAGTACAGGCGCTAATGGATCCAAAAGTGTATCTTGTAAATTACCCCACTAATAATGCCTGGATTGTTATCAAACTTCTACAGTAGTACAAATAGGGTCTTTACTCATAAATTGATGCATTGGAAAGTTTGTAAGTACACCAGGAGTTTATTAAAATAAGCACTTACCTGATGGCTTTTACTCTGCTGCTACTGCTAAAGCCGCAAACATCGTCGAAATCTCTCTCTCTCTAATTGTCATTGGCAATGGGAGTTAAGCCACACAGAAAAGCTGCATGCCAGTGTAGAAGATTCAAAGGCCTTCCACTCATTAATATCACAGATGACCTTGTCCCATTGCGGTTCATGGAAGTTTAAATCAAGACATTGAACAGGCAGAGATGCCATGAAGTTAGGAAAGCAGGCAAGCGCATTGTAACTGTCACCAAATTAAAAATGTGCCTTTTGACACCTTTATACTTTTTCCTTTAAAGCGATGGTTCGGTGTATTTTTGACCTAGCATCATATTCACCATTACATCTATCTAAACACCCCCTCAACCCTTTTTTAAAATTTGGTCGCAAATTGGTGGAGTTACAGTAGAGCCATCAGCCGAATTGCTTAGTACGGGCGCTAATGGATCCAAAAGTGTATCTTGTAAATTACCCCACTTATAATGCCTGGATTAGACTACTTTGTACTACAGTAGTACAAAATAGGGTCTTTACTCATAAATTGATGCATTGGAAAGCTTGTAAGTACACCAGGAGTTTATTAAAATAACACTTACCTGATGGCTTTTACTCTGCTGCTACTGCTAAAGCCAAAATCTCTTTTGATTACTAACTTGCTCAGCTTGCTACCCATCGAGTTGTGTGTGTCATCATCTTACACAAACATTGGAGTCTGAGTGCTTAATTAAGGCAGCACATCTATGCCGGTGATTTGTTTTCTCAGAAATAATTTGAAAAATTTCAAATTTATAATGTTTTATGTTCTCTGAGAAAATACTCAGAGAACTCTCAAATATTATTATTTTGTGCTATCGGTATGAAAACTTTTTCTCTCAAATATTTTATTTCTCTCATAAAATGCTTTTTTGTTACAGTGTGATAACTTTTTCTCTCACATTTTTCCCCTCTCAGATTATTTTCTTGCATGTAATAAAGACACAAATCTAATTCCATACTTACAAGATCAAGAAGTTCAAAACCATTTACAAATCAAACAACTACAGTCTTATTTATAGGGCCTAATGAAACTGGCATAAAGACAACGGTGCAGATGAACTATGAACAAGTAGCTAATAATTATCACTATGAAGATTAAAACAGAATGCTTTAAATTATCCTAATTATCATTATCACCATCTTCAAAACTTTTGCTTGCTGGATGCTTTGGAAGCAAAGTTAGTAATGATGTCATTATAGGACTGCTGCTGGACAATCTTATAACTGACACTGACACTGAGCTTCAGCTGCAAAAAGATCCTTTCTGGTAATGTCACTGGGAGAGTACAAGAAATTCCCAGGGCAATCCACAGACTTAGGTACATTTCCTTCAGATGCTTTTACTGAATGAAAAGAGAAGCTCTATTGTTGTGATGTCATCTGAAGGGATGTTTGGCAAGGTTTTGATTTCAAGAGCCACTTTACCTCTATCGATGCCCATTTATTCTACAAAGGGTATTGTACTGCAGAGCTCTTTGGGTGGACAATGCTGCATCATCCATTTTTTAAAGTTTTTTTAAGTAAGCTAACCGTAATCCTAACCCTAACCCTAACCCAATGATTCAATGGTGGTGTCCACAACTACAACTACTGACCTCCAGCAGTGCATGTCTTATGTTTGAGGGCCTAGTACAGTTTCAATACTATTTACACAACTATGCAGCTGTGTTTCACTCCAGGACTTAAAGTCCGAGTAAAGTAAGAATAAATATGTTTTCTGAGTTTGACATTCCACAGAAAAGTGTGTTGTTAACCACTCTGACAAATTTGAATGATTAAAAAAAATCACCAAATATATGAAATTAGGCTTCAAAGTTGTGTAAAACTCAGTCTCTTTCTCTGCTCCCAAAAGCTGTGGAAGTGCCTCCCGAGTTCGCTGAAACCCTGCCCTCTACCAAATGTCACCTGTCAATCAAAATCACCACCTCTACCCGAAACGTGGACGCTACGTCTGAGAGCTTACTGCTGCTAACTCAGCTGCTAGCTCGGCTACTAGCTCGGCGGCTAAGTCGGCTAACTGGTTAACTGTAGACTGTAGTATTAGTAGTGTATGCTGAATGTATTTATACCTCTACAGCAGCAGGGGTGGGGTTATGCCAATCACCGTTGCGTTATTCTCAGACCCGCCCACTAAATCCTGAAGACAGAAATCTTGAAACACAGTTTGTGAAGCCTAGCTCCACAATTCAAATCTAAATGGTTGACATGCTTTTTACACCTTCTTTAGAAATACATTTATGGCCTATTTAATGTGTTTAGAAGAACATGTTTGAATTCACTTTGCACTGCATTTAAATGTAATTTTCACATGGGCCTTCAAGATTTCCTATTTCTATGGTGCTGCAGAGAAGAGTGTGTACAGTTTCTGTACATTTCCAAAGTAGCTAATGGAATCTGTGAATCCCCATACTGCATCAGCCACCACCAGATTTAGTATGTGTGCTCCTCATGGAACATTGAGTCCTTGAGGATTTTTCTCCATCAGCCTTGTTTGAACACCTATATTCCTTCCTTTCATGTTGATCACATTGTCTTGCGACTGTCCTCTGCAGTCATCAAAGAGAATATTCAGCACCTTAAGTCTTTTCAGAGTCAGTTCCAAGAAACCTAGGCCTGTTGTTTAGGAAGCCACAACTCAGCCCAGACAATGTCTTTCATTTGTGGAATTTCATCCATTGTATCAGTCCTGTGAAAATGGAGATGATTGACATCAGATAATTGGCATCTGCTCTTGGTGGCTTGAGTCATGACTACAATCCAAAATTATTGCACAATACTTTGATTTCAGTCACCATTGCATTGAAACAATCATCTTATTTTGGATAATTTCCCAAGAAATGTAGCTGGAATCACTGTTTTGCACCCGGTCAATGTGCTGCTTTATTACTGGATTAAATTTGGCAAGCAGCTCCACTTCATTTAAAAGTTTTCATTGTTTTGCTAATATAACTTATTACTGGACCCTCTAAATGAAAGGTTTTTCTCAGCCAGAGACTAAAGACTAAGCAAGTTAGGACATCTCACCAGTACTTCCTCTAAGCTTCCAAGAACAATATGTCTGCCTTGTGTATGGTCTGGACTACTTTCATGGCTTTTCAAAAGTCATTGAATTGCGGGACACACTGATCATCAACACTTCAAACACACAGCAGTGAGGGCAGTCACAGGGAGGTGTTTCCCTTTGTCTCCCGTACAGGAAGTGCAGACGTTCTATATTCATCCAGTTAGAAAGTCCATCTGTCATTACTTTAATTATTTTCTTTTTTGGAAAATAATTTACAGCAAAAGCAGTATATAGCATGGTTCTTTCTTTAGCAGATAAGCCAATTTTGCTTTCATTTACTAAAGTTCTGTACATATACAGTAGTTGTGATGGAAGCTTTTAACATCTTTTCTTTTGGGGAATGTGAAATCTGGAATGATCTGAAAGGGTCCTCTTAAGGGTCCTTTACAGTGTGTAGGATTTAGTGGCATTATGTTACTGTGGGCTACTGTAGAGACATAGTGGTAACATGGCTCCATGGAAGAGGGCCTGCTCATTCTAAGTTAATGAAAACAAAATTATACTTAATTTCAGGTATCATACACTAATTAAAACAAAATCACTGTATGAAAATCTGTTTCACTAGATGCCACTAAATTTTACACACTGCACCTTTAATACTAAAATACTACTGGGTCTGCAAGGAAGATCTCAGACCTGATATTTCCAGGTGAGCACAGGAGGCATGTTTCTGCTGTTTGTTGATCTGCAGAGGAAGATGATGGGTCTTGTGTCCCTTCGCAGGCTGGCCCTCCAAAGTTTTCAGGAGTGGTCCTGCAGAGACAAAGACTGACTGAACATATTGATCATAAACATTACTGCCAAAATCACCACTGCTTAAGGAGTTAAAAAGCGAACTGTTTGGATAATAACACACATGCCAAATTTACCAGAACACCCCATCAGTTCATAAAAAGTCTCAAGTAATACAGGATTTTTTGCACAAACAAACAGCCAGATTTTTGAATGAGCCTTTGGCTATCATTCTCCCTCAAGGTGCATTGACCATAAAGCTAGGTTGCAGAGGTGGTCAGATGAGGTTCAATGATACCATGGTACCATTGTAAATGTGTGTTATGGTTAACTAGCAAGTTAGATGTGCTCATAGTATAAATGGTAAAACCACTTAGCTAACGTTATTGTAGTTTTGGTAACTGTAAACTTTCTATAAAAAGTGAAATTAATATGCCTTACCTCTTAGCTTTTCATTTTTTTTTATTCCTGAAAGATGAGTCCTTTTGGAAATCAAGGCAGTGCATAAAAACTGTGAGACTTGATAGAATTGACTGACTCGGCCATCGATGTCACAATGTCAGTATGTCAAAATCTGTTGTCAATTATATAAAAGTGTCTAAAGTTTATTCAAGGAGAAAAAAAATGCATCCGTGCAACAGGGCCCTTGGCGGGTGCCGGGGCCCTACACACATGCAAAATGTCTCTGCCTTTGAAAAATTGGATAATTAATTCCCTGAATCTCTACTCTCAAAATTTGAGAGCATATGCAGAGACAGTGGTTTCGGAACAATGACATACAGATGTGTACTGGAAGATCAAGCTTATTTTGCCATTACAGTACAAACCCATAAATAGCAATTCTATCAAATAGACTTTTTATTTCCCCATGCAGCTCAGGCAAAAACAATTATAGATGTAACATTTTCTCATAGCAGTTCATTTATTTGTCATTTAATTCTTCAGAATGTTGTGTTGGATGTTATCCGACTCATTTTTATCTGGGCTCTCTCTATTCATTCATTCATAATCTGTACATAAATGTGGAAATTTCAAGTCCAGAAATTATCTTTAGTTGTTGTATGTAGGTATCTCTCTGCTAATAGGAACTCAGCAGTTAAAGCTTGGCTCGTTACACATTCTGTTGAGTGATTCAGTGATGAATTACTGGGTGTGATTTTGACCACTAAGTGATGACGGTAAATGTCAAACTCAAAGGGCAAGCACAAAGTAAGTTCGTGATGATTACATACTTGACACTACATATAAAAACATGCCAAAACCCTCTGACAACTCCCTGTGTTTACAGAGCAAATCTCCTTTCTCCTAATTGGGTCCCTATCCGGTCAGTGCTCCAAGACCTAAAGACATCTGAGACAGCACAAGGTGTCCACTGAGGGGTGACAGTTGGGTGTGTGTACTCAGCCACAGACAAAACAACACTTTGGCAGACACAGCAAACTTCTAGTTCTTTGTCATCTACAATGAAAGCTCAAACATTTGAGGTCTGAAGGCCAGTTATGTCACTGAAGCTTTTCACAGACGAGCTGTGAGATCATGGTAATAGTCAGAGTGTATAGCTAAGTCCCCAAGGGCCGAGGCTGACCACTGGACTAACTTTTCAAAGTGCAGACAGCTACTTCATGACGTAGGTTTGATATGGACCCTAATCCCTGTAAATGGTAAAACTAGAAGAAAAAAAAAGTCTTATCATGGCAATGAATTTTACTTTCTGAAAATATTAGAGTTATAAAGAGAAAGAAAATGTGTCTTAAGACAAGTTTAAAGATTGTATTTTCCAATCAACTGTGTGCTATTTGTCTGAGCTTTATTTCCCATTTTTGGATATTTAAATCTCACAGCTAGTGTGTCATGGAATAAGTATAGTTTCCTCAATAAACAATGTGCTTTTTATCCTTATGAAGAACACATTTGTTTTAAATGCCACAACAGGCAATAAAAGTTGACCAAATATGTAACAAATAAATGCCACATTAAAATGACCCATTTCATGCCGTAAGAAAGGATGACTTTACAGTCTAAGGTCACAGACTATTTTAGGTGACCATCACACCATGGTTACATGTGGTTGGATTTGTTTCCCTTCCTTCCCCATGATATGCATCCACTTAAACGCTTTAGACGTCACAGTGTGTTTTGAGCTGCTGTAACAACAAAGAGACTACACACTGAATTTTCATGAGTACAGCTTAGTCCTATATTCCCAAATGTGATTGATCCACTGTATACTCTGGCAACAAGTTGAGTTCAGTAGTGCTTGTAAATGGTTACGTTTAAAATCTGTAAGTTATGGAAGGGCACACTTGTGTGCTTTGCACTTTTTGGAGCCCCTTTGTAATTGGTGGACTGTCTATCAACCTAAACCTCAAAAGACTTAATTGATTTAAAGGGAGGCTATAATATGAGTACCCCATATCACAAAGATTATAGATTTTTCATGAAATATAGTGTTGAGGAGCTGATCATTTATGATCCTATTTTGGGTAATCATCCCAGTAGACCTTTTCGTGACATTCACATCAGACTCCCACATTGTTTTTTTGTGCAATTCTACACTTTCTTAGGCTTAAGTCGGAAATTTATAGGAGTTCAATGTTGTATTATTTAGGTCCCAGTGGACTGTATGTAATTTGAAATGATGGGCATACATTTCAGTGAGTTCAGATTGTATTGCAAATTCTGCCCTGTTTCTTCTTTTTTTCTAAATGTTTTAAAAAAAAACATTGATCTTTGGTCGGCTGTTTCTGCCATAATGTAAGGTGGTGACAGTTGACCAGGGAAATACATTGTTAAATCTCTCTGGCTGTGCAGCCTTGTGTTGTATATGTCTGCCATCTATTGGACTTCTACGAAACACCACTTTGCAAACTCTTTTAAAAGCATAAGAGAGAGAAGAGAACACGTTTTTTTGACACAGGTGAAACATTTTTTGCTTATCAGTGGAGATACCCATTAGCAATGTGTATTTTGTTTATTCAGATGAGCCAGATTTGCAGGAAATGAGAATATATGCAAAACATCTTACCTTTTCACATTTAGAAAGATAAATGAGCCCATTATCTTTGTGAACATTAAAGGTACTGGGAATCTCGTGGAGAGGAGAGCAAAACCACAGCAAGTTGGTAGTACCCATCTAAAAGAAAGATTTTTGTGTTTATGGTAATGAGGAACAGTGGTTTGTAAAATAGAGGAAAAAAATAAATACCCCCAAATTTATTAAAAGAACTCACTTATATCCTATAACATGTGTTGCGGTAGAAGCTGGGGTAGGACGCCAGGAAAAAGAGGGAGTGGGTGAGTGCAAGAGTCAGCCGAGCACGTGCCTCCTGAGGTCCTCTGGTCTCTGTCTGGGATCAGCCTGCTTCACCAACCAATGGGCTAGTCTCCCATCAGCCCCATACCCTGTCTACTCTGGGCCAGACACCACCATTACCACTTGTATTGAGAGGCCTAACCACCATTGTGCCACAGTAGAGTACACAAACAAACAGTGCAGACACACACCGGTCTGCTCCCCTGCCATTACGTCGACTCATCAAGCCCACTTGGCTTAGTCATATCATAGGCTTCCAGTGCAAGCAGCTCCCTCTTGGCCTCGGATGGAGAGTCTGGCAGAAGATATTTGCTCATTTGTCCCCACACATGTATGTGGTTTGGTAATGCTGAAAGGGACTGCTGCCCCAGCCTTTCTTACTGTCCAGATTCAGAGCCAGCCAGGCCTTTCCTGTGTAATGTCCTCCCACACAGTCTGGCTATATGGCATTTTGATGCTCATATTCAGCAGCTTACGTTCTTACAATGTGTTTTCTGGGGCTTTTGGTATGCAGTATCGTCAAGCCAAATACACAGGCATGTTGCAATCTATACTCAGTAACAATGTGATGTGTTTTTTCAGCATTTCCAACTATTTTGGACATCATCGTTGTTTTGACACATTTCTTAAATGCACTTGATATGTGTTAAAGAGCAAAGACAATAAATACTGATTTTTCTTGTTAAACTTTTACATATGAAGTGGTCGTAATGCTGCTATGTCTTTAAAGCCCTTTTTAGAAATAATATTTGCTTTTCCTTCCTCAAAAAATGATCAATATAATTATGTACCAAATACCAAATGCTATTAAGAGAAAAGGTTTCCCACCCATTTTCCAAACCACGCCACTAGGGATTATAATTGCATGGTTATATATACTTAGCATAAAGTTATTAAATTATGTCAGTCACTTGTCAAGCACTGGAAAACATATACCATAACAAATATTGGCTGAAAGAGTGGTTTTAGGGTTCTGGTGCTAATGCGCACGCACACACACACACACACACACACACACACACACACACACACACACACACACACACACACACACACACACACACACACACACACACACACACACACACACACACACACACACACACACTGCATTTCTTCTCTCTTTTCATGTTGACCACAAGGCTGACCTGCTGGCCTCTATTTCCTCTGAAGAGGATATCCCTCTTCAGTAGAACCTTAAAATCTATCACAGCAGACGACATGAGATCCTGATGTATGCGTCTCCCCCTCTATTGTCTTTGAAGCGTCCGGAGACTAGCTGGGCTTGGCCACAGTGATGATTACAGTCTTGTAGTTAGGCCGTTACTGACATCTGTTCAGCTCCCTCTCTATCTGATGCCCCCCCCCCCCCCCCCCCACTCCCATGTTTGATGTAAAGAGGAGTTCTGGTTCACTGAAAAATGTAATTAGGAATGTGGTTGCTAGTACCCATGCCCACGGTCTTTAATGACTGGTGCCACCTTGCCCCCCCCCCTCCCCCCTTTAAGTCACTCTCCACAAAAGAGGATTTTCTGGAAATCCAACATCCTCCATCCCCCCAGAACGACAAAAATACCAATGCCTGAAACCCACAGTGAACCTGTTTACATGCATGCAGAGTATCTTGAATAGAAGCGTATGTACATCCCTACTGAGGGCATTCTGAGGACAAGCTGTCAATATATGTCTTTACTGCCCCTCAACAGATATCACTGGGTGCGAAAACAAACAATGTTGTAAATGGCACCATGGAAACTGACGTTCCACAGACCGCTGTGAACAAAAGTAAACTGCCTAAGATAGTATTATTTGCATGTCTCTGTTTGTTGGCAAATATTGACATGTTTGAATGATCATAACCATGTTTCCTGTCATCCTGTTCTGACTTTATTCAGAGTATTGCACAAGTCATAATGTTTTCAAGTGTTAACTCATTCCTAGGGTACACCAAATATAGTTATACCAAATTCTTAATGAGATGAAAATACATTTTACATGTTAACATTTAAAGGCCAGTTTTTATCTTGTAGGCTTAAATGTTAAACATAATAAGTCATGAAGAAGTAACCTGCCCATTTTTTTCCCTCCTTTTTGGTAGCTTCAATTAAATGTGAGAATTTGGACACAGAGGTCAGTTTGTTTGGTTTCTCCTTTGTTAAACTGTACAACAATAAACAACAACAACGATAATTGTGTTGTCAGGGGAACTTGTGGTGAACAGGACATCTGTGGTGAATAAATTGTGGTAGCTAATGTCAGCTACTTCACATTAGCGAGTGTTAGTCAAATTAAACATTTTGTTTTTTACAAAGACAAAATACAAATACTGTAACTAAAATAGTGTTTATTCCATAGAAAAAATACCTCATCCGAAGGAAAAGTGAATGTTACAAAAACAAGGCGTATAATGTCATGTGAAGAATATTGTTGCATTCAACCATATTCTTTAACGGCCTTTCTAAATACATGCACTTTCAGTTAAAAATTCTGGATGTCTCATTTCTGAAGATATTTTTATAGTGTAAAATTTCTTCATCTTAAGCTCAATTTTGTCAGCTGCAACACAGGAGTGCATTTCAAGCTGAGCTTGTCACCAAAACAAAGCACAGTGCTCTGATTAGAAGCAGCTAGTAGCCTTTCATCCCAGAAACTGTCAAAAGCAATTGAACATTACATTAAAACCCAGACACTGATCTATGCATTGGTATAACATAACCAATGTGTACAGTGTTGACAATGGATGAATTAATACATGTAGTAATATTAGGTGTCCACGTCTTAGAACCAGAACTCGGAGACAAAAACATGAACGTTGATGATGTTCTGGCCGGAGTCACCCTGGGTTGTCAGGTTCCTCATAGACAGTTTCAGGACTGTGCTCATTGGACCAATCAGAGACTTCACCTGGCGGACAACACCTAGCGGAAAGAAAAGACAACAGTACTGTATAATAGGCTGTCTGTGGTACAATACTTGCTAATTAACTACTATCTGGTTTCATTATACAAGATAATATTTTCAACCACAAAACTATTTTTTGGTTACTACACCTTGTCCTTATGGGGGAAATGTAAAGTAAGCAACAAAATATCAGCAACATGCAACAATGGTTGAACCAGTGAAACCTATTAGTAATTTCATGAGTTCTTCAGAAACATAATAGTCATTTAAGTAAAAGTGCAGTAGTCTTGCAGCTTTTATTAAAGAACAGAATGTACTTGTGTATGTTCTTTTTTTTAATGTTTTGATTTCTGTATAACTATTTGGTTTAAGGGGTCAACCAAAATCTTTTTTTTTCACTGACCCATAGTGGTATCTAGCCATGCAGATAGTTTTGGTTTTATGTGCTGAGATTTTGAGCTATCGGCCTTTGAAATTCTGCAGCCTCCCAAATACAATTGAGAAGAGTGGAATTTTGTCTGTGGTGCTCAGGACATCTAAAAGCATCTGTCTCATGCACTTCTGACACTTGAGCATGCAGCTGCAACACAAAGTGTGTTTGTATGTATTAAGTGCATTTTCTTCCGACTACACTGATTGTGTTTTGGGTTTTGGGCAAAAAGCTCCTGAGTGCACAGCAGTAATTTGGTTCAACATGTCTAGTTTAGACACTGACAAAAGGAAGGAATGAAGCTGCTTCATTACTACGCGGCTGGTGAGAAAGAAATGTTGTGTTGCATACAATAAGACATCATTGTCAGTAATTTTTTAGGGGGGCGAAATCCACTGACTCTGTAATTTAATTTAAATTCAGTTGGACTGAAATGAAATTGCACAATTTCTTCAGCAACAGTACACATTTCTGATAGGTAAATCAAGGGTATTTTCCATTGACTTCCACCCAAAAGGATCTTTGCATTCATTTGTCTGAATGCCAAACTTCTGTCCATACAGCCAGTCAAATGACACCGGAGCCACAGACAATCCACATCAATGCACAGTGAATAAGTGATTCTGACTAATTAGCAGTTCAGTTGCAGAAGATTAAACAGTATAAATGTACAAATATCACTTTAGTCAATTTAGATGCTGGTGTGGATTATATTCTTCAGTGCTGTTGCTAACAACACACTTTCTGCCCATGGCTCATAAGCTAAAGTGCAAGGTTGTTTACTTTAACTCTCATTCTCTTCCCGGGCCTCAACCTGCCAGCTGCTGTCAATCAAACACAGACACCAACACGCCCCTCCAGCTACTGAGACGAAAAGGAGTATTGAGTATTCAAATGAAGTGCGGTGTTGATGAATTAAAAAAACAGTCTGGTGATGTGCTTAGTAGCTCATGTAGAAACATGTCAGTATTATCCATGACAATCAGCATTTTATTTTTCTCTACCACCTTCCACATTCATTTCATGGACAAGAGACAACCTCTGTCATGGTGAAACAGATGGGAGAATAAACACACTGCAAGACAGCATTATTGAATGCCCGTGGAATTCATTGGGTGCTCTCTTTAAGTGAACATGCGATTACAGGGGGAAAAAAATGCCAGTGTTTATACAGGCTGTCAGCAGGCCTTTTCTCTGCACAGCGTGGGTGACATTTCAGCTCTGGCCTGTTTGAACAGCAATCAGCTCAGTGCAGTCAGGCAGCACAATCACCACACTGTCCTCCTATCACACCTTCAACCATCCTGTTTCTTTGTCTCATTTTCTCCTCTTGTATTTCTCTTATTCATAACTGTGTCAGTACAGAGTTCAAGCTTTTAGTATGATGACTCAATCCAACTCCTCATCCAACATGGATCAAAATGATGACAGATCACTGCCTCTATTGGTCTGATTTATGACGCTCCTTGCTGTGGTAATTGTAATAAAACAGTAAAACCCATTTGGTTGTTGTTCACCACTAGGCAAATGGTGGTCCATTATTCGCTGCGTCCTTTGGGACACTGGCATTGTATGATGGCAGATCCCCCCACCCACTAATTCTCTTCCCTCTCTTCCTCCCCTCTCTTCCCTTCCTGAGGGGGCCTGGTGTTTGTGGCACCATCACTGTGGCCCACAAGGGTAAATGAGTCCCATGTGTTTGATGGAGGGGAGCAGTCATAGTCACGCGATATAGCCATGGAGGCATTCCTCCAGGAATCCATCTTTAATTCGAGGAGGGGCAAGTTATAGGAGCTTGAACTGCTGTCTCTCTCACACTCTGTCACTTTCTTTGGCTTTCTCGTCCTTTTCTGAGTCGACTCTGTGGGCACACAACAGATTCCAGAAGATTCCGGTGATAAGCACTTGGAAGAGTGTGGAATGGGGCCCATTTCTACCAGGGTTGCCCCCATGTTTTGGTGTTTTGAGACTCTGTTGCGTAGTGACACTAGACAGAGTGGAGCAGGACTGAGATTTTATTGTTTCCAAAGCGTCACTGCCATCAGAAAAAGCTAACCTTTGCCTAAACCTAACAACAGCCACAACATTAAAAAAACTGACATGGAAAAACAGATTTGAATTTTGAGTCTGAAAATTATTTTCAGACTTAAGTCAATCAAGATGGCCCGCAACTCTGAGTTGACCAATGCAAACTCATAAGTTCAGAAGGTTCATGGTTTGTCTGTGTGCTTAGATCAAACAAAATCAGTTCCAAAGGTTCTGTCCAGCGTTGAGCAAGCACACAATGAAGATGAGTAAGATATCATTATAAGTACATTATGGACCACAGCAAAAATAGATTGGTTTCAGTCTACATTAAGCTTTTTTAATGACAACAGTATACACTAAGTGTGGCCTAATTTAATGGAGACTAAACACTCGATAATCAGGGTCAATTGGGGGTACGTTTTGCACTGAAAATAATGAAGGTTGTTTCTGTGACAAAATCTTAACAATCTTACCACATAAATAAATAACACAAACACAGATAAAGTTCATGTTTAAACTGAAAATGTATTAAGGATATCTAAATACTTCAATATGTGGAATGTGTCTGAGGCCTTTTTTGTAAATTTGTTTGTGGTCTAATTAGTGCATTTGGAGCAGCTATGCATTTAGGAACAGCAATTCTGTTAAAGTGCCCAATACCACCTCCAAATCCCCAAATGTCCAAATGTTGTTGTTTATTTTAACTTGACAGTCTTCATTTTAGTTTCCTTAACAGATTGATGTATCACTGTTACTGTAGTGATCTCTGGTGTTGTAAGAAACACCTTATTTGTTGAAACATGTTTTATTCAACTTCCAAGCTTTGTTCTACTTACATTCTACACAGCCTTGAGGGTGAGAAATGCATAATTATGCTATAACATGATCTGTTCTGTACAAAGAAGGCAGATTTTTTAAGTCAATGCTTGTGACCTCTAGGAAGCCTCTGTGGAATCCTAACATAATGACTGTGTTTCCGTAAGCTTCCCATCACAAGCACAGTGTTATCCTCAATGAGGGGAAAGCATCAGCTAACAGCTGGGCCTCAACATACTCACAGTGAACCTGAGGTGCAACCACAACCGCATTCTCATCTTTAACATTTCATCCAGACCGTAAGTTTAAAAAAAAGCCAACAGCCACATAACAGGTTGAATTTGATTGGCTACCATACCACCTGAGATTTATATAAATAAACACGGGGAGGTTTGGAGAGGCCTACAACTGAATTTGCCCTTTGACTGGGCTGAAAGGTCATGTTATCTGAGGCCTAAAGTACCCGAGCAGGAGTCAGGGTTCTAGTGCTGGGAAGGATTGTGGTATCTTTCCATCTCATTGAGGTATCTGCCACAGGGTGCAAAGGTGACCCTGCTGGCTTGAACAGCCCCCATCAAACAAACAGCTGTACAATCTGTCCGCTCTCCAAAACATTCCGCCACACCATAAAGTAGCCCCTTAAGTAGAAAATAGCCTTAAATAAATGCATGCTAGTAGCACAGACACTGCCACAAAACAAAGTGAAGCAAATGCCAGGAGGCATTTGTCATCCTTCATGGCCACGAGGGCTGCAATATTGAAGGGTTACATGTAAACAGTACAATTTCGGGGTTTTCTGGTTTCTACAACTCAGCGAGGAAGTGTATGACAAAATCCAAAATGAACGGGTTTAACACCAGAGACAAATGAAAAGTATGCATTGGCTTCACCACAGTATTGTATAATGACACACTGGTTGTGGCGCTATGCATGCTCACTGCAGTGAAACCATTGGATAGTATCCAGGTGGTGTACAAAGTTCCAGTATACAAAGAGGGTACTGGAGGGCATTCCTTAGTCTCATTATGGCTATGACTATGATATGTTTTGTATCTAAACATATCACTGATGCACAGCTGAGTGCCGTTGGCATAAACATCAACAAAGCAAACAGTGGTTTCTTATTCAATTATTATTTGACTCAGTCATTACCAGAATAAGTACTGCATGAAACTCTTCGTCCAAAAAGTGCATTAGAGCTAAAATTTATGCCAAAAAAATTGCTAACTAGCTCCCTTGTTACCCCATTAGTAAAGCAGCTAATTTAATTTTTGATAACCTGTCAGCATGGCTGAAATATAATTCCTTCAAATTGCTTGGCATAACTACATAACCCACTGCATAAAGTACTGAAGTGTACAGGCCCCTCTGGGACCGGATCTTGTGTTTACGATCTTGTCACTGGTACATGGATGGCCAGTCAAGTCAGGCTGTCCAAGCATGACTCTGACCACTCCAAAGCACGGGCAGGATCCGCGAGTGCACCCATGTTCTGAAAGGCCAGCACATGTGGCTTGATATTTTAAGGTCAATTAACAATGACTCATAGTTACAGATCGCTCAAATGGCCCATGGGTCATTGTTGGACAGTGTCACTCATTGGGTAGTGACATCATTGAAAAGTAGCTGTGGGGAATTGGTTGGTTCTTTTCTTGGATTTTCTGTTTTAGCAGTTGTGGGCCAGAGCAGCTGAGATGACATAACATGCACCATTATCTTTACCACAACCTTTGCACTACATTACAAGTGACCTTTCAAAGTTAAGACCCATAACTAAGGAACAAAAAATAGACTTGACAATGTAGATTAAATGGCAAAGATATGGAAATGGAAACTGGCTTTGTTTGCACTTTAAATCTGGATTTTATATTATGCTCTACTTCTACAGTACATGCTAAGTAGCCTACTTCATAAATGGAAAGAAGTATGGTAAATGTGTGAACTGAATGAACCAAAATACAACTACATTTTCTTAAAATCACAGTGCCAGATGAATATAATAAATACATTACTAAACCAAGGGAGATATGTGTATCTGGTGAGTTATTAAGACTGTTTTATTGTATGCATGTACACTGTATGTGTACATATTTGAGTCTTTTGGACTGTCTACATAATATGTCTCTGCGAGCGTTGACATATCTGCATCACTATCTATATCTTCATCAGTACGTTGATAGTAGAGGACCACCCGAGGGAGGCATTGCGTGTTTGACTGTGGGGTTACTGGGTGGAGAAGACCCTGTTTTGATTAGCCGTACTAATCTCTTGTGGGGCAGACAAGGAATCCTTATGGACCTGGTGCGCTCTGGTGGGTCTGCTGCTGCTATGTCATGATTCATCCCAATGACAGCCGCTCAACTTGAGAAGTTTGTTGTCTGCTTATCTCCACTGCTGTCCTCAACTCCTCACCAGCACAGCCACAAGCCAGAGCCACAAGTTCCACTGGCTCTGAAGTAGTCATGTCTCACACAGTAGGCTCACATTCCACCAGCCACTGTGGACGGCTGCACTGACAGCCATGACTACCTGCATAGAGACAAACAGCCCACTTCCTGTTTCATTCATCTCACTGTGTGCTTAACTGACTGCCAGCACTGTGCCAAACAATATTTATTCCCTACACAGGGTATAAACCGCAGAGGCATATTTCCACCTGCATTTCAAAAATGACTGGAATTTAGCTGTGGCGTCTTAGGACTTAGAATTTCTCCAGAGGATGTGTATGATTCATGGAGGACAGATACTGTATTATCTGTTGCTGTGTGAAAGACAAAGTTTTCAAAATAGACAGGAGTGATTAATGGTACAGTGAAATCCTTCCGTGACAAATAATTACTCACGAAGAGGAGTCATTTGGACTCATTCAAGGAATGACTAAACATCTGCTGACTGTTTGATTCCACAGTTGCAAACTAATCATATGAATATGTTCAAGATGTATAGTTAGTGGTGCGCATATTGCTTTTGTTAAATTAATATTTTGTAAGATGAACAGGAAGAATTAGGAATGATTAGTTGTCACGTTTTCCTCACTTAAATGGCCCTGAGTAACGACAAATTGATGGCCAACGCCAAGCTGAAATAATCCAGCCATGCTCAGCAAGCCTCCTTTTATACATAAATGTAAAAAAAAAAAAAAAACAAGACTAAGCTACGATACGTTCATTTACGTTCTTCACCATGATGGAAGACACTAGGGGCTAATCAAGCAAGGGAACCACCAGAATTGTATCTGAGGTGAGAGACCACCTGCAGAATGTCACATGTTGCAGGAAATCCCCCATGGGTTCAGCAAAGACCACAGAGCCAGTGTTTTCAAAGGGTGGACTCATCCATCCACTTGCTGACTGCCAAAACCAACCATCCCATTATCAACCCTGTTCAAACAACATGTTCCTAATCAAAGGTGAATGACAGTAGTGAGTAATGTATTCCTACACTGTTTGTGTTTCCAAATATTTGTATGATGTGCCATAATCTAATGTCTTAGTTGTGAGGATATACTGTATCACTTTGTATCACTTTGGTGGATCTGCATTGTGTCTACCTGAAGAGATTTTGTGTGGTCGCCGAAGAGCTACTGTGGTCGTCATGGGAATCTGTAAGTGTTTCATTGGTTCTGATCATGTTTTCCAAGTGATGAGGGACGGTTGTGTTTGCACAGATGCGTAAGGCTGTCAGGGTTGTCATCCAGATGTGACGGTGCTGGGAAAGCCAGTGATGGATGACCAGGAACTAGGAAAGAGTGGTGTGGCTCTTACAGTATCTGCTGTGCTGTCAGCCAATATGCGTATGTGTGCATGTGTGTATATGTGCATATGTCTATGCATACACTGCATGCCTGTGTGTGCAGCTGACTGGTTTTAAGTAAGTGAGCAGAACGGAAAAGACCATCAGCCAATGAAATTTTTTAAGAATCCCTTTTTTCAAGTTAGCAACGGATTCTGAGGATTCCTAATTGCCTCTTTTGTCCCTTTTAAAAACACTAAAAGTGGCCAAAAATAATGGCCAAAGTTAGTTTGAGTTCACGCACTTGTTCATTAGTGGAGCCTCAATGTCTGCTACTCTTCACATCCCACCAAACTGTAATACCACTGTTGGAGACACTGGAGATACTGGAAACTAAGCTTCCTTAAGTGACACGTCAGCGAGCCTCATACAATGGTTACGCAACAGCAGCATCTGTGGGCCAAAGCACCAGCAGCACAACCCACTAAATAAAACCAAGAGGGCCTTCATCGCACCATGGACGCCACACTTCACAGTGAGCAGTCAGTGACCAAAGGCTCCAGTGCACAGGGCCTCAATTTGGATATGTGATGGGCAACTGGTGTTAACATGCAAGAGCTGTATCCAATAAGCATCCAATGGGTTTGGGAGAGAAGTGGCTCCTCACAAACAGGCCTTTCATGTGGTCGTCAGTTTAAGTGCTCTAATGCTCGGCGAGACACTGAGGCCTAGCGTGGGGAAATGGAACAATACATTTAACCACATGAAGCAAAGCGCCCAGGATTACTTCTGCACATATTTTCTCTCTCTCTCTTCCCTCTTTCACTGAATAACATTCTGACTTTATCTCTCCCTCTCTGCAATTTTATTCTCACTCTCTCTCTCTCACACACACACACACACACACACACACACACACACACACTCACATGTACAGTACTTGCTCCTGAAAATGAGCACAACTATAAACAGGGAATTTCTTCTAAATCCTCTTTACACACACGCACACAGACACACACAGTAGACAACACACTATAAAATAAGGCTTATCACTCATGCGGAATTATACCATTGCACATTCCAACGAAAACATACCATTATAAAACAGTACAATATAATTATAACTGCTTTTACAGTGAATTATGTGAATTATTGCTGGTAATAAACTTTTTTTGGGTGTGTTTGATAAGCACACATCTGTTTTTGCACAAGTGTACAAGAGATGAACACTTGCATGAGTCCACAGTCCAAACTGAACCAGTGACAGTCACACATTCATTTCTCCACCCCCTCTTTCCCTTTCATTCTGTAAAGACAGATGTGCATACTGACAGGCCATTCCTCCATCTGTCAGGGAGAGTAGAAGAAGACGACACTGTCCTTCCACTACCCTGCCTGCATCTCAGCACACAACCAAAACAAAAATACCTAGATGGGCCCAACAATGTGTCATTCTCGGGCTCACAACACCCTCATCCTCCCAGGGCCATGGCTCAGTTCAGCTCTCCCACAGGCGTGCAGCAGCCTTGGGTCATCACCAAACTAAAGGATGGGAATGGCTTCTACCCAAACATGTGTTGTTGTTACACATCACTGGAGATGGTATCTGCTGCTCCTACTTGAACTAGTGCAGGGCTCTTCTTGTATGCTGGCGGGTAGCTGAACAGGTAGTTATGATGAAGTGCTTGTCAACTGCAATTACTCGTGTATATGTGTATGTGAATACACAAGTGTTGTACACACTTTATTCCTGTACATAGTGACATTGTGGAAAGTAATGATCTGCTTTGGATAAGCATAACCGTGGATAAGTGAATTAAATGGTACTTTGTTAAACCGCAAGGCTGTGAAAATTGATGCCAAATATTTGGTGAGACAGAAACAGGCCTTCGTCTGTCTCAAAGAGCCACTCAGAGGACAACTCTCCAAAGACTCACACACCAAGAGCCCCCATGAAGATGATGATAGCTACATGATGCCACCACATTGCAAGGACCATAACAGGCTGTGTCAGATGTACTTATGTCAGGGGGTCCAGACATTCCTTATGGGAGATTTCTGTGCATTTGTCCTTTTCCCAATGTGCACATGTGACTTTGATTTGTAAAAAATACATATACACACTTCAAAATGAGAAATTAGGTCAGAAAACCACCTCTTTTGTCAAAGAGAAAATGTAATTTCCAGTCACAGAGGCTGTCAGATGGTGCAGGCTGCATATTAAAGCAGCTATTGTCAAATTTTTGCAGTTGGTTGGTTCATCCAGACTACCCAGACTTCACAAATTGCAAAGCAAAGCAAAATCCCTGTACTCACCCACATACATTCCATTCTCTACCCGCTTGATGATGTCGAAGGCATTCTCCACGTTGCCCTCCAGGATGTCAAACTTGACGTCGTAACTGCCTAAGTGATAGGTCCCGTAGACCGGCACCGTGGTTCTCAGGAAAACAATCTCTGGTGGAAGATAACAATTAGACACAAAAAACTTTTGAAAGCCTAAACACTCAAGCTGGGGTTGAGCCACCAAGCATGTGCCAACTTTTGCGTTCCTTTTTTTTTTTTCTTTCCAAGAGAAAGACAATAAAATGGGAGATGGAAAGGTCTGTGTTTATTGTAGACTGAGAGGGTCACAGGAAGGTTGAGGCTTTTCAATACTGATGTTCAGCTAAAGGGCCTCGAGTCCTTTACACCCCAATTTGGAGCTTATGAGACATGACAAGAGCTTTACTCCTCGTGACGTTGAGCATGAGTGTGTCTGAAACATGCACTGCATGCTGGCCAATAGATGCTTGTCAGCAGTCACTGTCTGTGAGTGATTACCACGGTTACTCATATCCAACCAGCATGGCACTTACTTTCTGGTGTGGGCCAGCCAAGGCCAAGACAGCATTGAGAACATCATGGAATAGCAAATTTAGGGGTCAGAGGTAATCATATGGATTCTGACAACCACAGGGAAATGCATTTGATTGGATCGCAGAGATTAACTAAGATTAAGTCAAACGAAAGAAAAACAACAACGAAAAACCAATGAGGACCTAACTGAAAACCACAAATTCTTTGGAAACAATGAATTTGAAGACAGCGCGATGTCTTCAACTTTATTGCTTCCAAGAAGTTCAACAGAATATTCTGTCACAAAATTAAGCCTCAAATATTGGTCTTTGTGGGTAAGTGAAAATATAGAGGGATACACAGAGGACATTTTAGGGGAGCTTAGATGATTGCATTGTAAAGTCAACAGTGAAATGTAAAGGAGCAGTTTGACATTTTTGGAAATACATTTATTAACTTTCTTGCCAAGCTTTTGAGGATCGATACCACTCACGGCTAGTAAATATGTTGCAGCCACAGGCAAAGTTGACAAAGTACATTCAACCTGCAACTCTAAAGCTCCCTAATTAAAAACATATGTAAGTAGTCACTTTTACACATTTTTTGTACAGGTTAAACAAACAACTATTTTGTTACCTTTAGACATAGCCAGGTTTCTGTTTCGCTCTGTATTCAGTCCCTATGCTAAGCTAAGTTACTCGGCCGCTGACTTCAACTTTACCCTAAAAAAATGAGTGTGGCATCGATCCTTTAATCTAATTCTTGGCAACAACAAAAAAAAAGCAAATAAGCATAAATTCACAAAAAATCATATTCATTGGGACATAATTGTATTTTTGGCCACGTATTTTTATGTTTCAGTATTTGAAGAAAGGCTGGAGCTGCACCTACCTTCTGGCTTTGTGAACTCTCTGAAGGTTGGCAGCGAGATAAAGGTGTGTGACAGAGAGTGCATGGGGTCCAGAACACAGGCCACATCATTAGGCTGACAGGATTTAATGCAGCGAATGGTGTCAGAGCGTTGCAGTCTTGCCACTCTAGAGGAGAGGACAAATATACACACCCAAAAAAAAGACAAACACAAACACACAAATGGCCTCTGACCATTAAATAAAGTCTATATAAAGACTTCAGAGTAAACCGCCTTTGATTTCTAATGTTCACAATAACAGGGCATCCGTAGGAACAGCCCACTGCGTAATCAAGCACTCAGTGGGACAACTCCAATGACTGCTACACAAACAATATTAGAACAAGACAGCAGGGATACGGGATACAGCAGTCAACATCAAAAACTACAAAATTCTACATGGTTTGGAAGAATAATAAATTAAAACGGTCAAAAAGCACATGCCGAAGCCATACTTTGTAGCTTGTGGAGACTCGTGCTGTCATTGATGCACTATTTCAAGCTGTGTGGGAAATTAATTACTACACTCACAGAGAATGATCCACAACCTGCTCAGGAAAATATTTGGATTTGCTGAGCATCCCCGGCTTCACATCAGATAATCTCTTAAGGAGGAGGATTTATGGGGCAAGGGAGTGTTCTAAGAGACTCCTAAATTGTGAGCAACATGACTAGACAACTCCCCAGCCTCTCCCCAGGGCTGCTCTCATCCTATTATTTAGGGCTTTGTTTATTCCACAGCCTAATCAGTGACAGGTTGGAGGGAATGGAGGGCCTCTGCTGGCTCCTAAAGCTAACGCCACCTGAAGTATCGCTGTTCACTACCTGTCTACTACATAAGACTTTGTGAGAGGTTTCGAAGGCATTAACAAGATCACAAATTAAGAGTTTGACTTTGAAACAATGAGGAACTTGTGATCAAGAGAGCGCTATTGTAACAAAATAAAAGCCTTGACTTTGACATCCGAGATGTTAAATTCAAAGTTGGTCTTCACAAAGGAGACAAGTCAGTACACGGTTATATTGGGTTATGAAAACAGCCAAGTTGCCATGTATAAGTCCAGTTAATGTGCATGGCAGCCATATAGCCACATAGTGAGTCATGGGCTGTGGATCTCTGGCGTTCCTCAGGGGACCTATAGGCTGTAGCTCAAAGCCCAGGCCCAGCTTGGGTTGCAGGGCTCCTTTCATGGAGAGCGAGGAGAGAAGCCCCTGACAAAAAGTCAAGCCACCACTGGGTAGGGGCTTGTAATTAGCAATTAGCGGGTGGGTCCAAGTTTTGCTTTGGCCCAGGCCAAACCCACAAAATGTTCTCCTAGTTTATAATACCACGGCCTGAGCTGCAGAAGGACCCAAGCTGGGCTCTAGAGGACGAGGTGAAAGCCCTGTTGGGGTAGAGAGTAAATTTACGAGAAGATAATGACCCAGGATGAACTGCCCCTTTACACACAGACGGTTACGTTAAAGTAGGGGCAGCAAGTGGAGCTAATTGCAATATGTTTGTGTGTGATTGTTAATGCATGTGTACATATGCACATATGTTTGCATATGTTCATGTGTGCATTTGTGCATGCAACCATGCATGTGTGTGTGCGCGCACACACATGCATGCATATACTGTATGCACGTCTTCTTCATCTCCCCATGCCTCACGTGGCCCAGCCCAGGATAAAAACCCCAATACTTTCAGACCAGAAAGAAAAACAGACTTTTTGGATGAAAGTCCTCTGGTCAAGCATAGGGCCTTTTATTTTTTTGGTAATTATTATTTATAGTCGGCACATTGATAACGCCCCAACACAAACACTGCAGGGCATCATTCATTCTGTGCGCGGTGATGTTGCTGTACCACAAATTGTTCAGACCACCGGCCAGAGCCCAGAGCCCCATAACTCAATGTCAAAAGGGAGGAAAAAACCTCCTGCGCGCCACTATGTTCTTATTTTAAGGATATCCCCACTAGGGACCAAGTGCATCCTTACTGGCCTGACAGCTTAGGACAGGAGGAACCTAGGACATCTGAATTTACAGTTATTATAAGCCACAGCCCCAGTAAGCAGCCTCACAGCATGTCAAACTATTTATACTCTATCCTGCTGGTGCACATTTCCCTCTCCTTTGCCACTGCATCCCATCATGTGTCACTTACTCAGCCTTCATTTGGATTATCTGTCTGCTTTGGGGTTTACACCCGCAGTATGCAGTGGAAATCTGTGCATTTCACATTAAGCCTAAAATGTAATGGGAGTTAAGGGCATGTGCATGAATATAACTGCCAAAGAAAGATGTATTTGCGGTGCAAGGTAACTGACGTTTGGGAAATGGGAGTAACAATACATTAAAAGACTCAATTTGGCTCATTTTGACTGGAATTTGGAGGTATGGAATTACTGGAATTATAAATACTGAAATGTGAGGTATATCCGCATGCAGTATATAAGTGAAGGATTTGACTTCTGAATGAAATATCCAAAATGTGTGTAATTCTCAAGTGATTTAAAATACAGGCTTGGTTTTGAACCACATCAGTAACTAATACTAACATTATTAATGAATTTAGTTGTTAATGTTGGTAAGTGAATTAAAAGACTTTGTGTTTAGAGTTTTAGAGATTTGCATATGTAGTTGGATTTCTCCTTCAGTGAAGCTGTTGAATTAACAGTAATATTAAAGAATGTGAGGAAGTCATCATGCCTCCATCTGTGATTTGGCCTCACATACCAACTGTTCACTTTGCTGTATTTGATTAAACCCCACAATGTGCCATTATCAAGAACTGGATTTGACTTGAACATGTGTTATTTCTATTCCAATTTTAATAGAAAACTGTTCATCCAACACATAAACCATAAAATACTGCAAAACGTCAGACTTTATCATGCAACGATCATCAAATTACACTCAGTTGTAGGCAGACTTAAGTCATTACCATTTTATGATTTACCCTGACCTAGAACGCCACCTAGCGGTTACCATGTTGCCTTAACTCCAAGAAAATACATTCAGTTGGACCTAATTTTTACTGCTAGTGATCATTATATCTATAGTTAAGATTATGTAATTTGCTATAAATCTAAAATATGTGCTTCTTTCTTTTGATTCTGTGTTTGTTTTGCTCATATTAACTCTTAAAAATTATGTATTATCTTTAACATATGTGTCTATTGTGGGACAGAGATATACAGTAACTGTGTTAGATTTTAAACACACCTACTGTATCTAAATACAGTTTATCCACTTTTTTAGGCATAAATAAGACATGTCAATGATTACTAGTCATGAAGGTGAATATTGTTTTTTGATGATCACTAATTGGATATCCTTATTTATATTAACACTCACTTACCAGTTTATTAGGATGAATACAGCAGCCCTGAAATAAATATTCTCAAAGGTTATAATTTCCTGTTTTCATTCAATCTGTTTTAGAGAAATGTTGGTTTATTTTGTGGTAATTTTAGAGGCTGTAGTTTGTACTACTGCTGTTACACTTAGAAGTGTTTTGATATTTTGTCCATCTCATTTAATCTGTGTCCTCCAGTAGACAATGTATTTAAGATTACACATCATTTTTAGTGTAGTAATTTAAGTAACAGCACATAAGCTTTGTGTTTATTCTAATACGGGATTGTACGGTACTCTGGGCTCGTCCTGGGTAACAAACACCAGCACTTTAGCAAGGTACGTGGTGAGTGTGTTGTAGCGACGCAGTCTTAACTCCAGAGACAGCTCAAAGTCCTGTGGCTTGTCGAGAAGTTTTGCCACTGACATCACACCACCAGTGGTCATCCGTTCCGTCTTGAAGAAACCACCCTCGTTGCCAGAGGTTATAGCGATCTGGATGTCATCACCAGGCACGTTGTGGGAGGGGCCCATGCGGAAGATGTTGGTGAAGACGGGGATGTTGGTGGGGAAGGTGAGGTAGTAGTAGGTTATTCTCAGGGGCATGGCCAGGCACTCGACAGACTCATTGCAAAGCAAGCGTTCACATCGACTGTGAAGAGAGATAGGTGGGAGGGCAGGGGCAGGACAGGACAGGACAAGACAGAACAAAACAAGCACAGAGAGGGAGAGAGAGAGAGAGAGAGACCAGGTGTAAATTTAATTTGCCGTGCATGGCATGCAGTGGAGGGAACATCAAACTCAGCAGCCTTGCACCTGACAGGCAGGAGTCACTGTGCCATCTGTGGGATCATGCAAGAAGTTTTGTCACTGCCTCCATAACAGAGTGGCCATACACAGCCTTCACTAATTTGAGCTAATAACAAAAAGTAGGCATGTCATCATTCTACAACAAAACATGCTTCTTCTTTTCTCAAGTCATTCTAGCATTGAGCGTACTGGACATGCAGAGCCTTGATCCACACACACAAGTGTTGGTTTTAAAAGCCTGACATTGTTTACTGTTGCACTCAGAGCTCTTGGTAGGATCATACAGACTTGACTGAGGTTGAATGATCATCTTATTAATGACATCTATCCACTATTTCTCATTTTGGTGTTTGCACAAATTACACATTTAAAAGTGTGTGACTGTGTTGATGTTTGCTTGTGAATATGTGTCCAGATACTCACGTCTCTCCAACACGGCGGTAGTTGTTTGGACACTCAAAGGAAAGGCATCTGAATCCTCCCTGTACATTAAAGCAGCTCTGATTCTCTAAGCATGTGTGTGTGCCCGTCAGGCATTCATCAACGTCTGACAGTGAAAAGACAAAAAGAGGGGGAAAAAAATGTGATTCCAAATATTCACAAAAATAACCTGTATCACAAAATTGACATTAACCTGGAGATATGATGTGTAACATTAAGGACATCTTACCCTGGCAGCTGCGCCCATTGGATGACAAGGTGTAACCAGTGATGGGACAGGAACAGTGGAAGCTGCCAGGGGTGTTGTGACAGCGATAGGAGCAAATATGACCTCCAGTGGGCAGGGCACATTCATCAATATCTAGAAAATTCAAGGAGAGAGAAAATGCCACTTCAAACCGACACATTTAAAGACATATAACTTGAGTGCACACTGTGTCTGCATCTGAGAAGTACTGTAGCACTCGGAACTTACAGAAAGTTGCACGGAAGCAAGCTGACAGATTTGTCAATACATGTATATACTCCCTTATGTATCTGATAGAATAGATGCATTTTACCTTCACAAGTCATTCCATCGATGTCACTGAGCTGGTAGCCGCGGCGACAATAACACTGGTAGGAGCCATATACGTTGGCACACTCTTGACTGCATGGGTTGCTCTCACACTCATTCAAATCTATACAGAGAATACATGATAAAAAAAACATTATGAACTTAATCCTGTTTGTTAACTAAGTACATTTCAGTGACTAGAGCAATAAAAACCCTGCTGCTCTAGAGGAGCTGTGTCCACACTATACATTTGCAAGCAGTGGGGCTTTAATTTGAAGTCATAGCAGAGTGGATTTTAAAAAGTGAATGGTAGGAGGATGAAGAATATATATATGATATATCTGATATATTTCATTTTATAAGCAACATTAGAATGTCGTCAGTGATCCAAACCAAACATAAAAAGCCTGATACCACAGCAGATAGCAGAACAGACGTGTCAGCTGTTGACAAATGTGGTACAACTCTGGATTGAACAGGGTTCAGTATTATTCACTGAGAATACACAGATGGGCGACAAATTCAATTGAAACCAACATAAAGTGTCTTAGTAAGGTGTTGGGCCACCATGTGCCACCAGAACAACTTTAATACACTACACTCAATACAATATGGTGGTGGAGAGTGCTGTCTAACATGATGGTCCAAAATCCCATAAGTGATTAGTTGGGTTGAGATCTGGTGGCTGTGAAGACCATAGCATATAATTCACATTATTTTCATACTCATCAAACCATTCAGTGAACCCTTGTCCCTATAGATGGGGGCACTGCTACCCTGGAAAAGACCACTCCCATCAGAATAGATATTTTTCACCATAGGACTCAGACCAACTTTATATAGATTTGCAGTGAGCCTTCCCTAAATGGGGACAAGTGCACCCAAACCATGCCAACAAAATTCCCCTCACATTACAACAAAGCCACCAGATCCCATCACTGTAGGAGTCAAGCATTCAGACCTGTACCAGTTTACCTTTAATGTGTGTAAAATCCACAGTATACACAGCATATACACTATATAAAGAATTGCAATTCTCTTGATTTGATTATATGCCTTACCATCACAATTCCTGCCGTCCCCGGCTAGCTTGAAGCCAGTCGTGCAGCTACATTTGTAGGATCCCAGGGTGTTCTCACACTTGTGAGCACACAGGCGGCCAGGGTAGTGCCTGCATTCATTAATATCTAAAACACAAGGTCAAAATATGGCAAAATTAAATGATCCAATTATGACACAGTTCTCATATGCATTTTTGATCAGTAGTTTATTATTAGTAGACAATGTCTCATTTACATTTACACTTAGATAAGTGAAGCTCATTCAGAAAAGTTTCAGAAGCAGGACCACATCACAACTGCTTCACCTCCGGCCATTCTTATAAATACCACCTAGCCCTCTCCTCCCCTTCCACTCTGGCGTTCTGCGCCCTTTCCCCCACCCTATTTCACTTTCACTTTTTCTTCCTCTCCTACATCGCATATTGATACAATCCCCCGGAATCTGGAGCGAGTGAGCAAGAGTGCATGCTCGAGAGTGACTGTGTGTGTGTATGTGTTTGTGTTACTATCAATGCAGCAGGTGCAAGAGCAAGTGTCCTAATTGCTAATTGCTCTTAGTTGCTGTTCAGTAGACCAATCCCCCCCCCCCCCAAATGACTTTTTTTGCAGGTTGAGATGTCTGACATCTTGTTGGTTTAGTCCTTGCTAGTGAAAAGCATAAAATGAAATCTCTCTGCTTACCTTCACAAATCCGACTGATACTGTTGAAGATGTAGCCGTTCTCACACTCACAGCGATAAGAGCCCACCAGGTTGATACAACCATGACCTGTACAGACCTTCTCAGGGCCCTTACATTCATCAATATCTGGGGATAGAAGCAGAAAACACCATGATATATACTGCTGGTCGGTCAGTAAAATGCTGTGTATGTACAGTAGGAACAGTGAGTCAGACATACCAACACAGCGTGTGCCCTCTTCATTGAGGTGATACCCTCGACCGCAGTTAACTGAGTTCCTCTGGCAGATGAAGGAACCAACTGTGTTGATACAGACCTGTCCATGACTGCATGGAGCTGTCTGCGTAAGACATTCATTGATATCTAAAACACACACATAGATGATATTAAAGCTTGAATATGTAGAATATTTATTAAAGCTATATTTTTTTTTAAATAATACAGCCACGGGGCGTTTTGAGGGGTACAGAATGAAAGTATTGCTTTTCCATAAAAAAAAATATTTAGTCTGAATTAATATTTTTAAAATTTTTTGACGGGTTCGACAATGAAGTTCTGACACGTTCTGTGTACATTGTACCAGCCAATTAACGGCGGAATTGCAGGTTGCCAGGGTTGTCTGTTGTTCCGGCGCAGCTACTGTAGGCTGGCACTGGGTGAAATGGAGTTGTAAACAAACACGGCCGTGTTGGACTCACTAAAACCAGCGTTTTTTGCTCTCAAGTACAACTTTTCATCACAAAACTTCGAAGGTAAGACAGAATATCTGTTAGTCACTGTAAATAAGTGGTTGTTTACCTTTGTATGCTGCTGGTTCACTGAGTTTTTAGCGCAATAATAGTGGTACTGTTGAACTCGCCAGGGTCTTAGCTTTCATATGAGATGCTATTTGTTTGTGTACCATGAAGTATCAAAACGGTAGCAATGGAAATGTGGAGAGTGGGTTGACTTTCTGACGCTATTCGGATTTTGATATTTGATCATTAACCTCTTAACGCACGCTGTTCCGTTCACGGGACGGGACGGATGTTAGGAGGTAGCCACACGGTCTTCTGAATGTTTTAAACACCAACCCTTAAACATATATACTCATGCCGTACATTGTTGGAAAGCTTAGATTGTTCTGATTCATTCAAGACCACTCACGACTTATATGGTTGCTCACAGCCGTAATAGTATTACCGATTAGCTCGGCTAGCCACTCAGCTAAGTGAGAAAAGCTATAATGCCTACATACCTTCAAAGTCTTCCCTTTATCCACAACGATCATCTTATGACTCAGGACTTTCTGTACAGCTCGCCAAGTATCCATTCTTGTGAAATATGAAATCTGTTTTCATAAAACCGGAATATTTTCCTCAATATGTCCATGTATTTAGTCCAACACGTAACGTAATAACACAAATAACAAACCATATACGGTCCGTTTACGTCATTTCCTGACCTGCGCGTCCATCTCAGACTACACGTGACTAGATGTTTACGACCGTGAGCCTTTTCTGCTTCTGACGACACCACACACAAACCAATCGGTGTTTAGGATTAGGCAGTACATGCAGAGACATTGCTGCTACTCCCACTGGCGTTACAATGTAATGTACCTCGGTGGTTTCAAGCAGAGAAGGACTTTGTTTCAAGTCAGTTACAGCGAGGGTATGTTCGCTTCCTGTTTTCAAAATAAAAGCACCAACTCTATCGTTATGGTTTTCTTAATAATAAAAGGTAACGGGTGTTTTATTTTGTGAAAATGACCGGAAGTGCGTTACTCGCTACGGCTAACTTGAGTGGCTCCGAATTCGCAGGAACAAAACTTTAAGCAGATGTTATTTGGACAAATTAGCGTCACATTGTGGATCTAAAGGGCTACTTTCTCGCCTAAAAAGGTTAGACATGTGGATAAAGTGGTATATTTACAGAGTTAGAGCTAAAATAAAATCCGGCACCGGACCTGGCAACCCGACTGCTGGAATTACTTTTTGGTTGTTGCGACTACGATCTCGAGACATTAGATGGCGTTGTTCTGCTCATTCTATTCTACCTTTCATTAAATAAGTATGTAAGTAATATTATGATTTAACCGTATTTGTAATTCTGTAATTATGATTTAAATTAGTCTATCCCATTCCAATATTAGATGTACAGGTCCATTACAGAATATGCTAAACAGGTCATAAGGCAATAACTGCAGGTGTAACTTTGCTTAAGTGTATCTTATTTTGGAGTTAAACCATATCTACTAAGACAAGCTCATGACAAAGTGCTTTTTCCTGTTGTTGGGAGCTACCTGATAATGAAAATCAATGACTCAAGATGACAAGATTCAATTACTGATGCCCTTCTAGCAGCCTGTATGAGTGTTCATATATATCACACAATATGATTGTAATGTACAAATCAATCACAGTGTTTCTCTTCTCAGGGTCTTAGAGTGATTTTAAATATGTAAAGGATTTTCTGAAGGCAGGGAAAGAGATATTTTGGCCTGTTGGTGGCACAAGAAAGGTCATGACGCATCTGAAATGAAATGGGTCCATCGTTTTGAGCTCAATAAACACGATTCAAAATCTTCCAATTAGATTGTAATATTCCTTGTGTATTAAATTTCATGGTGTCACTAAAACATTTGGAGTTATCCCCTGGGAAATGTTGAAATTTGGCCATTAGTTTTCAATATCTTGTACTGTATACACAGCTGATAATCAGAGTTGCAGTTATCGTATTAGATTTCCTGTGCATCAGGGAAAAGTTTGACCTGAAGTTGGTGCAAGACAGAAGAGAAAGAGGTCAAAGGAGGTTCTCTCATGACCACCATACCAAATGTAATTGCTGTGGGCAGACCAACAGACAAATGGACTGGAAGATTATCTGAACTTAGAATCATATAAGTATACACCTAAAATATGTTCCTCCTGTTCTAGTCAAAGAAAACATTTCACTATTCAGATGTCACAAAAGAGCATGATGAATTATAAGGATTTGCTCACCAATGCAGTTTCCCAGCGCATCCTGGATAAAGCCGGGCCCACACTTGACTTTGGGAATACAGCGGAATGACCCCTGGGTGTTTTGGCACTCAAATTCTGGGCCACAATTATGGATACCAGCCTCACACTCATTAATATCTAGAGGCAAAACATCATAGCAGTGTCGTCATTGAACACACTCCTGTCAATATGTACACAAACATGAATCACATACAAGAACCCACAGGCAATCTGAGGCCAATGCGACTGACCTTTGCAGTTGTTGTTGTCAGTTAGTTCATAGCCAGTGCCACAGCTGACCTCTCTCTGGCAACGGAATGAGCCCTCTGTATTGATACAACGCTCCCCTCCCCGACAGTTGCTGGCTCCCAGCAAACACTCGTTGATATCTAGGAGAAGAGATGACCCATTATTTTCCATCACAGCTTCAAATCAAAATGCTGAGTCTTAAAATAAAACTATAACATTTCAAATTATAAGATGTGGATGAGTGCAAAGGTCGCTTACCATCACAGCTCTTTCCATCTGGTTTCAATTTGTAGCCTTTGGAGCAGGCACACGTGTCATTACCCACACAGAGATGAGCACATTTCCCTAAGAAAAACAAAACAATAAACAAACAAAAACATAAACATGGTCACAATTGATCACTGTGTTTACAATATTAAGCGTGAAGTTAAAAACTTGTTTATTAAAGTATCATACAATACCATTGCACTGATCGGTTAATACTGAATTATCTCCATTTTCTGTGGTTTCATCCTTGTTTGGTACTGTGAAAGAGAAAAAAAAGCCATGCTTACATTTTAAGGTTACCTTGTGAGGTAGCTAGATTTGCAAGGTCACAAGATCACACAAGTATCCATCTTTTCAGGCTTCAAGTTTTGCGCTTGTGCCTGAATCACCAGTGGTTCATATCAACATCGCAAATCCAGCTGTCCTGCAAGGTAAGATGATGATAGATAGTGATAGACAGGTTTTTCATCCAATCACTTTCCAACTATTTTTTAAAAGTGCTTCCCCTTTTCCAAACAGTTTCCCTGGACACCTTCTCAGATTGCTCTGTGCAACAAACCATCTGGCAACATCAGGTTAATCTTAAGGAGCACACACACACACAATATTTTTTTTATACATCAATCAATTGTTTTCCCATGAAAGAGAAAACATTTAGGTCCTTGGTAAGGAAAAGTACTGTTGTCAGTGTGTAAAATATTAGAAGTAGAAATATGAATATTGCAGGAAAACACCTGTCAGTGATATATCATACAGCATGTTATAACTTTTAATACTACATTAACATTCAAATGTAATTTTAAAGAATCTTCATTTGTAAAATAATTAGTTGGACAAATGCAGTGAAGTAAAAGCAAATTTTCCTTTGAAATGTATCAGATTAGATTAACTTAATTACATTTCACAACTCTTGCTAAAACTTTAAAACTATGTCAGACATAGTGACAAAGACAAGGGTTTTATATTCAGGGGCTTATTAACAAGGCCCTAATATGTTTAATAGCTGTATAAAATATTGAAAATTGACCAAAGTTAGCAAAGTCAGCTTCAGTTCTGAAGCTGTTTTCTGACAATTAAACAATCTGCTGTTGATCTGAAGCTGAACCAGACCTGCTTGTAAGATTAAATTCTCCTTCAAGTGTAGTCTCTTTTGACCTCCAATGAAAATGTAAATGTAATGACAACATATATCCACTAGGTGGCAGTGTGTGCTTATGTTTGACAGCACCAGCGCCACTTTATTTTCTCTACTTAATTATTCTCCTCAACCTTTAATATTTTGAGAAATTGAATGTCAATTACTTGATATGTTTCAAGCAAACTTGAAGAAAAATGGAAATATTTTTTTCACCTACATTCTGGTTTTCCTATGGGTATGGTCTGGTTCTCTAGGGCTCCATCTACGCAGCATGCCCGGGACACCAGGCTGCACTGGTAACCCACTGACAAGTTGTGGTCACAGGGTAGTCCCTGTTCCTGATTTGCCTTCCCCAGAAGACAACAGTCACAGCACATCTACAGAACACAGAATAAAATACAATACAATAACCACTGGTGCACATTTCATAATACATAAGAGTGAGAGGCACAGCAGCATATGCAAATAAATCTTCAAATTTTACAAAAAAAGGAACGAAAAGAATGCATCAGGACTTAATGTACCAAGAAGAGGATCAACAAAAATGTAGGCAGGGGAGAGGAGATAATGTAGGCTGGTAAAAAAATACTGTAGGTAGATCAGACAGTCTTTTAGACTGACAAATGAGGAAGAGGTGATGCAGACAGACAGACAGGAATGGAGGCTGTGAAGGGATGCCATGTGGCAGACAGACAGACAGACATGACTAGGAGGTAGTAAGCCAATAAAGAAGATGGACAGACAGACAGTGATGAGATGACATCATCCCCTCTGGCTGCAGCACACTCAATCAATCAGAATGGCAACCTGGTAATGTCAGATGGTGTGGGGAATGAAAGGTGCAGATGGGTGTGTTTGTGTTGTAGTTTGGGGGTGGACACACACACACACACACACACACACACACATATATATGTATATATGTATATATGTATATATATGAAAAATGACATTGTGTGATGTACTATGTGTGTAGTAATGCCGATTGCACGACTGTGTTTGTCTGTTTGTGTGTGGGTGCGTGCCTGTGTGGCCTTGAGACAGCTGTTGAAAACCTTCAGTAAGAAAAACTTTGTGAGGACAGTGAAAGTGTGACATAATCTCAGGCAAGGCATGTTCAAAGTTCTGCAAACACTGCCTGTGCCAGCACATACGACCTCGTCTTACCTTGAAAATAATGATTAGTGATAGATTTAAGCATCAAATCACCAAAATTAACAAAAACAGAGCAGGTCAGATGCTGTTGGATAGTTCTCAGTTTCAGAAAAGTAAGAGAATTGTAAAACATTGAAACAATGGAAAAAATTTGCATCTAATAAAACTTGCATTTTAAGACGCACTGACCCAAGTCTCATTGTTGAAATAATATTTTGATATTTCGGGGAAAATGCTGTTTTGCTTTCTAACTTGAGATAAATGAGAAGATTGATACTACTGTCATGTCTGTATGGTAATGAAGCTATGACAACATCTGTTTTGCTTAGTTTGGCACGAAGACTAGAAACAGCTAGCTTGTCTCTATACAAACACCTCTAAAGTTCAATAATTAACACATTATATCTTGTGTGTTTATTCCAAACCTTGCTGTGGTGTTACAGGCTAGTTATGTAGGGGGACTATTTATTGATTACCTGGAATCTGAAATATGTTAATTAGTGAGCTTTTGAGATGCTGGAATCAGGCTAACTGTGTATCCAGTCCTTATGCTAAGCTAAGCTAGCCACTTCCTAGCTGTGGCTTCAGTTCTACATATGAATACAAGAGTGGTATTGATTTCTCATCTAACTCAGCAAGAAAGGGATTGCATTTCCAAAAACTGTTAAATTAAATGTTACAGATTAAACTATGATTTTTTAATGTGCATTTCACTTGTGATTCTCTTTTGGTTTCCAAAAACAGCTTGCCACTGTTGGCATTATTCCACCACAATGGTTTTTTAATCACATTTTTGTGGGCTTTTTTCCTTGATGTCACTGAGGGTTTACAGTTCTGTGAATTGGTTTTCATCCTTTGTTTAATAATGTGATGAAGCCCTTTACTGTAAAAGTAGTGGAGCTTCTTGACTTGACCATTATTTTATCCAGATCAAACAAGGGAGATCATCTCCTATTCATCTATAGAAATACTTTACCTGGGCACATTTATTTATGAGCTACCACCTGAACTTTGCAGTCAATCTAGTAAAGACAAGCTGTCCCACTGACAACTATCTGATCCTGTCATGAAATTGCAACCTGTACACCCTCCACATTTTGCCTAGAATGTATCTTTCTGACATGTTGATGTGCAATGTGTTGTGAAAACAAAAGGGCACACAGACAGTTGGGTTTAGAGGAAATAAAAACGTAGATGGGCTGAAAAGTGCTTGGACGTGAGTCTGCAGAAGATTCTGAGTCAGAGCTGAATTATAATCTATCTGACAGCAACAAGCTTCATTCCTCCCTGGAGTGACATGCCTCATCCTGCTCATGACGTGTGCGGCTGTGCGCACACACACACACACACACACACACACACACACACACACACAAACACACACAACATAAAACACACACCATTGCTCTGATCAATCATTGTCCTCCAAAATCGCTGTCCAGCAGAATAATGTGCAGTACATTGATTAAGGAGAGGGACATTTGTGATACAAACAGTGATTTAATTCTCTCTCTCTTTTGTCTGTATTTACAGAATTTGGAGTTGGTTAGGTACACATACAGAAACACACATATGTGCACACACAGGTGAAAACACACCTTTGTGGTCTTGGTCTCGCAGGTGTTGGTGAATAAAGAATCGCAGGCTCCTTGGTCTTTGGCCATGTTGATACCGGAGGTGCACAAGTTATCCTCAAGCACTGTTACACAGCACTGCTCCTGCACTATCCTGTCAGCAGGAGAAACCACATAACACGGGTGATGCATTTATTCCAAACTCTATCAATAATCTCCTCAGTATAATAAAATGCTGCAAGAAAGTGTAGCCCATTAAAATCTGCCTGAAGCAAGCCTGATGGGGATCTCAGAGTTGTCACACTAAAAATGCATGGATGAGTAAGCTGAGTAAGTCCTGTGTGAATTCATGGGTGGGCACTGGAAGTTTATTCTGTTTTGCAACACTGACATCACTTGAGCAGCACTCCATGCAGCCTTTGTTCTGTTGTTTAGACCCAAGCTAAACCAGCACTTCAGTCCCAAGATGAGTATTTGTCCACCTCCACACATCCTTACTCATGGTGGGATGGCTTTTTTTCTTCAGCATTATTTTTATAATAATGTAACTAAAACAAACCACTCCCTGAATATAAGCATGCTGTGTCCTGTAAGAACGGAGAATAGCTGGCCACTAATTGAGTGCCTAAGAGTTTCCAGCAGTTACCTAGTCACTAGACCACAATCATCCTAGTTTTTTCTTAGAAATGAGTGATTGCATGTTACATTCATGATTTAAAATATTGTTATAAGCATAAAGTTACATGTTACAGGAGGTTTCTCAGATAAATTTGACCTCTGTGCTGCCTAGGAAAGGAGGATCATAAAGAATAGCCTATCTCTGCAAGGGATCAATAAAATAGTGCATATTACCATGAAAGCAGTTTAAATGCCAAAAGCAATATCTGGAAAGATCCACAGCCCCTCGCATGAGATCATTATTATCAAACTATCAGTTCTTTCATGTCTTGGTTTCATCAGATTTCATTGTATTGTCTAACATTTGCTGTCTATTAGTGCAGTCCAATCAGTTAAGAGTGGTTTCTGTCTGGTCTGGATCTCTGTCCCACTGCGATTTTACAAGTAAGAAAGCATAAAACGCCACCCCCACACCTCTCCTCTCTCATTTCCAACAAGCCTCTTTATCAACTCTTACCAGAAATCTCTTTCCACATAAACTACTGTCGATCTCAAATTCACGTCAAGGCATACACCTCCTCAGCAGAACCTTTTATGGGCACAGTCACGCTTCTGTTTTTCTTTTCTCTTCTCTCCTCTCCTCTCCTCTCTCTTTTTTTCCCTTTGGTGTCTGAAGTAATCGTTCAGATTTCCTGTTATTGCCTCTCTCCATCCTCCCTCGATGTCGCGTTTCACCTCTAAGGTATTTCCTGGGTTTCGAAATAGCCCCTCTTCTGACCCCCCTCACCCTTTTCCACCCCCCAAATCTCTGCTCCCCCACAAACCTCTGCCCTTTTCCTCTCTTCCACTCACACTATAATTTAGACAAATTTGCGATCACTTAGGGTGGCTATGGTAAATGTGTTTGCCATCAGCAGCAGATCTCTCTGGCTTTTGGGCACTGAACCTATGGCAGCACACCTTCTAGGGTTACCAACAGACCTGTCATTATCCCATCACTATTAGTGCTTCCTGCTCTCACGTGAAGTGAATAATGTGACTGGAGATTTATAGGAGTAAGGTAAAGCAATCTCATATTAAGGGCCAACAGTCATTTCCACCATACATGGTGCAGGCCAAATCCCTTGAGGCCAATACTGCAGGAGCTTCTGTGGTGAAGACAGAAGATTGTGACAAAATGGTGCAGCAGTTAATGACTTGTAAATCTGAATAAGCACCAGGCAAGTCATCTAAGTGGCCCTTATGGTGTACAGATTTGTAGTCAGAGAGAGTAAAGCAGCAGATAACCCTGACTTACCTGCATGTGGTTGACTCAGAAATGAGACGCAGCGATGCACAGTCTTCGTTATCACTGGCATGCTTCTGGCCATCCTTACAGCAGTCATCGATTGAGATTTTCTCTGCTCCTACAGACATCAAAAACAGCATAGGGTATGATTTTACATGTGTGATCAGTGAAATGGTGGTGAGTGTAAATCAACATTCACTGTACACTGTCAGATGATTTTGATATCTAGTATTGTTTGCTTTGCCACGAAAGAGGGGACCCCCTTCTCTTGTTCATGACAAAGCAAAATAAATGTAATATTTATCTTAAGAAACATAAAACATGCTTATTGACACATTGGTTTTACTAATTAAGTAGGTCACGCTTTTAAATTTGGATATCTAACTTAAACAACAAAGGATGTTGTAATTGTGCTTGAAGGCAAGTTGCTTAATGTTCTCTGAGAGATGGAAAAACAAAATTGGAAATCTGTCTGGCAATTTTAATGGCCTTTAGGCATTTTTTGCCAAAGACAATGAATGATGGATATGTTGTTGCAGACACAAGAGAGGCTTTTTGATTGGAGCACAACCAACTCTGTGGTGATCTGGCTGTTTATTCATGTGGATTAGAGAGCGTGGAATGCCTCAACTCTGTAAACAATCAGCCGTCGCAATCACATCAAGTACATTCATTTGCCTGTGGTTTGTGTGATCTGCCAAACGTGAAATAGCTTTGGCAGATGGGCTCCATGGACTTTTTTTTTTGCCTTCGGCCCAAACCATGATCGTTGCTTCAAATTGTTATTAACAATGATGTCCCCTGAGAGAAAAAAAGAGAAAACAAACTCACTAACTAAATTTTGTTGCTCCTTTGTAACAGAATACGAGAAGTTGCTGGTTAGTCACTGCATGCTCTGAATTATTGTGAATAGTGATTGTGAAATGCACTGAACAAAGCCATCTGTGTGAGACACAGCGTCTGCTGTGAGAAGCCTGGCAAGAGTCAGCAACTTTAGATAATAAGTTAGATTAGGTGGGGAGGACAAGTGTCTGGAATAGCAGTCCTCAGTTTTATAGATTTGCTGCTTTCTCCCAAGGGGGTAGGAGGAATTTTATTATGACCATTAAATCAAAATAGTCAAGATGAGGCAATAGCAGGAATAGTCATCATCTTAAACAAGTTTCTGCATTGATAAACTTCCTAAGAACAAAATGTAAACACTACAATAAAATTCTCAATCTCTGACAATAGTTTGTGAGTTTCTATAAATCTGGTTCTGCAGCTCAGAACAAATATGGGCAAGATATGACATGAGTTTATTGAAATTGAAAATGTGTCATATTTACAAAGAAAGTGAGTCATTTTTAAATGTAGTCTACAAGGAAACAAAGCATATAATTAAAACAATGTGACCAATGCTGTTACACAAGGGATTATTAACCTGGCAGAAATGATTGAATATGGATAGAGGATTTATTAGTAGGCAGCCATATTAGCTGACAACTGACTTCTGGAAGTCTGGCACGTTCCAGCATCCTCAGGCCAATAAACCTTGTAGCAGCTGGATGAAATGAGATGGCATTTTAAAAAGCTTTCACATGGGTCTACTAAGTAGGTCCTCCCAAAGTCTCTCTCTCTCTCTCTCCCTCTCTCTCTGAATGTTGGAAACCTCTTTCTGTTTTAGAATTGACATTAGGATGCTTTTATGGAACTTTAACAAAATATTTTGCTTACAATGATATGAATATAAACTTGCACTGCATGCTATTAATGTTTCTGTCTGATAAAGATGCTAATGGTCTACAGTCAGTTATCCATGAAGCAGTTCTCCCTTTTTTTCATGACAATTGCTAGTAATTGGCATGTGCTTGCCAAAACACCAGAGAACCCTGATGCTGACGATGCACAAGATATTTCCCTCCCGGGACACAATATATTTTCAATGACAATCGTTGATCATAGACTATAACTGCTCCCACTGATCTGCTCTAGATAGTACTCATCACAGTAGCACTGTGCTGATAAGTAACTCTAACTGACTGAGCATCACTGGCTCATTCCAATGCCACCACTGTCTACTGCTATCCAAACCTAAATCGAAGGACCAGAAGTGCCTTAAAACTTTGTGGGGCTGTTTTATCAAAAAGAGGCAAACCAGACCCAGACATGCTCCAGTCTACATGCCTCGGTTCTCTGTCTCTGTGATGCATTGTCTGTCTGGAGAGAGCTGATTTCCATCTTGGATGACTGTGCTGGTTTTGAGGGCCATTCTGTCTTGGCAGAGCAGCACATGGATTGCCTGCGTCTAGACGCCTCATGTAAACAAGGCTTAATGAGCCCACTGGTGGAGCTCCGCCCAGACAGAGTAGCTGGTCTTAGCCAGACATCGCAACAGCAGCGGTGTGCATCTATTTCACAGGCTGCACTCAAGGCTTTTATTGGGGTTTTCTGTCACTCTTACTGATATGAAAATGCTGTTACACAACAGATATATGTTTTTCACTCTATCTATCTATCTATCTATCTATCTATCTATCACATTAAAATATCACTGTCATTTCTCTTCTTCAAACAGGTCATTACATGACATGCATGGATAAGTAAGTACATGTGGGCGTTTTGGTCATGCTAGTCCAGGTGATAGCTTAATTTTACTCCTAAATGAACCATGACTCGACCCAGCTGAGAGAAAATTGGCCCTGATGACTGTGGAAATGGTCCCATGTGTGACCAGAGGACCATGAGCTTTTGGATATGGCTCATCCTACGCCTTGGTGACCCTGCTGTGGGTGCTCAAGTATAAATCACGTGTCTGTCTCTACCATCCTGTCCTGGAGAGGTCATTCTGACTCAGGCATCACAGCATACCAAGGCACTTGGCCTTTGACTTCCAGGCAGCAACCAAAGAAGTGAGACCTCTCACTTTACAGATTATTATGTCCACCTATAGTATAACACTCTTTAACATCTCCCTTTATCACTGCAGACATCAAGTTGAATCTAAAATGTAATGAATGAGAGGGAGTAAAAGACATACTTTTCAATATGACATCTTCAAATTAAGAACACTGTATGGATTTTATCCTACACAATAGATGCACATAAGTTAGAGCTGCTAGAAATGAACAGTATCTTCACTATAGATTGGTAGGGAAAACAAAATGAACCAAACCAAATTAAATGAATTGACATCTTAGTAACGCATATGTTTGATGAAACATGTGTCAAAACTATGAGAAAATTCCGCTAATTCTTCAATTGCAGAATGGCAACACTTTGAAGCACCCTGTAAACTGAACCGACATCACATGCCTCAACTCGTCCTATGACAAATCATGTACCGGTCTCACTCTTTGTCTATCATCTGTTCTACTGTAAGCCACCACGGCAAATTTCATTGTGATGCCACCCAATATTCTACTAGATCGTTATATTCACTTGATGGGCACACTTTGGCATGTCCTTACCTATGTTAAGTAGAATCGTTTAGGCAGTAGATATCTGTATAGTTTCTTACAGAAAGGTAACTTACCTTGGCCAAGCAGAACTCCGAACAGAGAGCAGAGTAGTACAACCCGCGGACCCATTGAATGAATACAGACTAAACAGAAAACTGGGGGGAAAAAAGTGTGTCCGATAAGTTTGAGCTTGCAGATGCTGGTTGTTCCGCAGAATGTGTGGATACACAGCGATGCCCCTCCAAAAGAGAAAGACCGAATCCGCGGAAAAGAAGTGGAAGTGATGGAGTTGAGTGAGTCGCAGTTGCAGCGTGACTGGAGGAATGAACGTCTAATTATGGAAGGCTACTGAGGGGCGGGCTAGGGCCACGGACACTAACTTATTTCTAATCAAAACTTTTTTCGCCCCATAAAGCCATTCATCTCCACCTCATTTACATTATATTAAAATGAGTGAGTGTAACTTGGCTATGACATAGGCAGGCTATCAATCAAGATGTTTTACGTGTTTAAGTGTGAGTTTATACTATTGTTTGGCTTCTGTATTCTAACAGAGATCTAACAGTTCATATAATATAATAAATGCTTTGATACAAATGCGTACTGGAACGTATAAGACCTGAAAAGCTGGCTTGGGAAATGTTGGCTGCCATGGTTTTTATTGCATGCAGGAGGAATCGCAAGTGTCTACAGCTACTGTACTGTAAAATATGCAGGCACACATGGAAATTGTCTTCCCATCAATGGCATAGTAGACTTTTTTCTGTCTGTGACTCATGATTGTACTGATTACTGAACATCTGGAGCTAGTTTGGGGGGTATTTTAAAAATCTGTGGAGCCTATGTCCAGACTGTAAGCCTTGAAACCTTGTGAAATATCTCAGAGGAAATAGGGAGAATCAAAAATAAATATTTTCACCACCATTGTGTGGGAATAACTTTAGTATTTCACTGCTACATTTGAGTTTGTTGTGCCATAAACAACATGGAACCTGACTGTGATCCCCAATCCTACCTTATATTGTACAGCTATTTTTAATCCTCACTGATATCTGCACAATGGGATCACAGGTCCCATTTGGCGCTACTACTGAGCTTATATTTCTCTTTAGTCACTAAAGTTCACAGCTGTATCCAAGTAAATTAGGTATTTGCCCTAAAATGTAATGAATTAAAGCTTTTGTAACTGTGCCATGCCACAGCTGTGGGCTCACCGTCAGCCAAAGTGATCATGAACTGTGAGGAGCTGTGTATAAACAAGCCACACACCACACACACACATACACACACACACACACACACACATGTGCCAAGTCTACCAGAATTGGCAGGAAGGGGAGAAATAATTGCTAGACTGCATTATAAACATTTTGTACCAACTAAGGCCCTCTGCAAATTCAATCAGTCTACTGGCTCTGGGCATGGTGACAGAGAGGTTAAATGATCTTCTAATCAGAGCCATGTGTCTCCACCACCAGTCTAGCCAGTCTAGAAACATCACCAAGGGTTTGATATCGGGACACCGCAGGCATACAAGGAAGCCTGCAAGTATATGACAGTTATAAATGAGTAACTGCACTGTTAAAGCGTAGTGTGTGACAAATCCTGTCTCAATCTCTGTGCTCTACAGTGCATCACTGTCTTTTTTTTGGTACATTTGTTGACAATCTTCCTATCAGAATGCATTTCACTGGATCACACCAGTGTTTTACATGTGACCGCCCATGAACCAAATATCACATATACTGCCAACAGCATAAATGCATTAAGGCTTTTTGTACCTTGTCTTCATTCATTTCACTATTGCACAATAAATGCCAGTGTTATTTTCAACATCAAAATCCTGACTGTGTTTTCCCCAATGACACTTGTTTGAAAAACCTCTCAAGAGAACTTGCTTGAGTAGGTAATTCATCATAGTGCACAGCATGTCTGCTCTTATTTTTGTTATTTCTGTTTACAACTCAGTGATAAAGCAGAACAGATTTTTCAAATAAATCTGTATGTACATGATAATATGTAGCTCTGAAAACAACAAAAGCAGATGTGCTGTTTATTGTAATGTTTACCTAACTCAAGCAGGTTTCTACAAATTTGCCATTTACCATGGCAAAACAAAATGAAAACTAGTGCATGGAAGATAGAAAGACACAAAAAGAAACATTATAACATAAACTGAATGTTGTGAGTTGTCAGGAGTAAAACATCCCAACACAAAATATCCTGGTATGGCATTTAAACATACTAAAGCTATGCAATAGGACCTTGGTTAGATGGTTACTGTCAACACAGTTCCTGTGGTCAAGCATTTGGCAATCCCCCTTTAATGTAACAGCTATCACAACAACAAAGAGCACCCCTTTAGTGGTGCCATGCCCTTAATCTTATCTGTGTGTAATGTGGAGAGATTTTAGAGATATAATACCTTAAAAGCCATATAAGGCTTAAATTAGAGCCCAAAATCAGAGCCAGACCAATGCCAGGCTTCAACCCAGCTGGTAGGAGCACAGGAAAACATCTGAGGGCAGCTTCTCATGCCTGCTAGCCTTCCTGAAACTCTTCCTCATTCCTTCTCTCCACCTCCAATCTACATTTGGGCTTTAACAAGAAACAGTAGAGTGATCTGACCTCCTGGCTCAAGGGTGGAGGAAATTGGAGTGGCCGAGGTCGCATTCAAACAGTGTTAATCTTGTTGGTGGGGGTGCGGTACTATTCCTTTGAAGCTCAACAAAGCTTGTCTTGCCACGTCTGTGTCAATCCACAGAGGGCCACTGACACAGTCAGGCATTCTGAGGGCTGCCCTCTGATGTCCAAAGGACTTGTTCACTGTCACTCAGCCCAACTATAGGAATATGTTAAAGTGTTTTAAGTAGGACATTAATCAATACCATTAACATGCAAGTATAGGACGCAGGATGAATAAAACATTCTGTAAAATTCTCATTGACTCAACAATAAAGACTCATTATCCTGAATTAATCTATCACATTTTATTGGACCCTGTAAACACCTGTAAGTAAACTTGCATCCAAGTATGCTTATGGCTAAATGTTTTGGTTCTTGGAGATTATAGGAAATGGTGATTATTAGCTCATTAAGGGGGGGGGGGGTTCACATATTAAAACATATGCACTGTGCTTAGTTATTTATCATCATTTTTTATGAAACATAAATAAATAAATACATTTAAAAAAGAAAGAAAGACATTTTTCACAAAACATTTACATTTACAACACTAAATCTGTTATTTTGTGGTATCTTAAGGTTCAAGATCCTGACAAATCAGACCAAGAAGAAAAAATGTGTAATAATGTGTGACAATGAAATATCTTAAACAGTCTGTGCCCTTATCAGACTGCTTTGATAAATTTGATGTTCTCATTTAACTGGCACCTGGGGGGCCCTAACACATCTTATTCTATGTATGATAGACCACAACCATCAAAGATGATGAGCTTAACAGGGAGAACACACCAGACCTGGCTACAACAACTATTAGCTCAATGTTGATTAATTAATGTCCATCTCTCCTCTAATATGACTTGCAATGTGGCTGGAAGAAAAAGAGAACAGTGACAAAAACCAGTTGCCTGCTATAAATCCCTATCTGATTAGCAGGAGATACAAGGTCTTTCTTCAGATTGAGAGTATATCCAACAGCTGCAGTGCAGATAAGTCCACTGAACACAAATCTAATTTGGTGCCCTGTATCATAGCTTTTTTATGCTTGCAAAATAATCTAATAATAAGCATCTAAAAAACATTTGTTGATCTGAATTTGTATAATAAATCTTTGCAATGAAAGCTGGCAGTGTTGTCCAATACCAAAATGATTAAGGGAAGTTGTGCTTTTGTACTACTCTCCCCTCTCCTTCGGAAAAGCTTGTTGTATCTTGGGAGTCTGAGCATGTGCACTGGCGTTTTACAGGCTGGCATATATTATCAAGACATGACAGCTGAGAGTCAGGAGGAGCAGTAGGTACCATCTCCATTTTGATTTCTGGGAATGTCTGGTCAGGATAGATAATCTTCAGGTGCTCTTCAAACAGCTCCTTCAGCTTTTTGCCTGCCATGGTGACATTAGTGTCAGCCTGTAATACAGATAAAAGCAAGAAAGATCAAAACAATTGATCAAGTGTCAAAACTAAATGATTTTAGAGCTGATACACAAAAAGTGCATTTTGCAAATAGTACCTCACTGAAGACTGCCGAGTTCCCAAAGATGAGTCTGATGTCTGATACAAACTCTGCAGTGCTCTGGTAGCACATGGTCTGCTTAGCCTCCAAACGTTTTTTCACAGTGGAAAGATTTGCTGGCCCCTTCATAATCAGGCTGTTACTAGCACATACCTACAGTATTTAGAAAGAGGGAGATAATAAAACAATAAAACTTCATGGGCAGATGGTGAAGTAAAATTATGATTAATAGCTCATACTCATAAAATATTACATGTCAGCACTGTGCACTAAAGGTTATGGATTTTTTCTTTTCCTTTTTTGTGTGTGTGTTGTGTGATAAGCATTTTAAGGCTCCACAAAAATATGTAGTACATACACATTGCATACAGTATGTAATCTATTGTCCATTGTTCATTCCTTGTAATAACTTATTCAAGATGTGTCTGTGACAGCAAGATCAATCTTTGTATATTCACAGTACATGATTTAAAAAAAAAACAAAAGAAAAAACTTGAAATTTCGTATCATTAAAATTACAGTTACAGTAACTCCATGTGACATTAATCCTGTAAACTTTTCTTCTGTCAGGAGCCATGCTTTCACACTCACCGAGGGGGATGCAGGCTCTCGTAAGTATGAACTCAGGTCACTGCAAAACAAGTGCAGCAACAGCCTCTCACACTTCTGTAGCATTAGAAAAAGACATCTGACTTACTACACATAAGCTGCTAAACAAAGTAACCAACAAACTACCTACACTCATCACTTTGTGGTCATAGTTTTGAATCTACAGTTGATGGTATCTGCTTAGTTAGGAACATACAGTACGTCTATCCAGTGTGGGTCAATCAGTATTTACAATTCCATGCTGTTAGGTTTGGATCTCATAACTTATTTGAGCCTGATCTGATTTTTATTAGCCTCAACACTGATTCTTAGTAGTTCTTAAATCACTGCAAAGCACGACATCTAGTGATGTATTGCTTTTAAGATATTTTGATTAACATATCATTGTAATACAAAAAGAAAATATGTCAGAAAATCTAGTATTTTCTTACTTAATGCTATTATTAACTACTTATTCAGCTAAACAGTATATTTGCTGGACAACAGTAAAAGCAATATGGTTGCTAGGCTCACAGTTATTAAAGGTAATTTAAAGTGACACAACACCCAGAGTCTACTGTATTTACACATATTAAGCCCCTATTTGTGAAAGGAGGCAGTTCAAAGTTTATTGTTTTTTCCTTCATGTAGCATGCTCAAAGTCATCAGTAAGTTTTAATGAATTATAACAGTACTCAGTTTTCACAGTGGGGAAAAAGTTATCACATTATCCACAGAAAACTCTAAAACCACCTAATTACTGTCTGTCCATATGCTAATCCTCACCTCCTTCTCATTAGAGGTGTTAATGTATGAACATTGAATCTTTTTATCTTTTAGCTGTGGGGCTCTTCTCACTGGCGACTGAAAGCACTGACGTCAGCTAAGCTGTGATATACCATAATGATGTCATTACTGTAGCAAATAGACTGCTGCAGAGCTACCTTATAAATATGGCTTGTATAGACCTGGTTTTATATTGAACTGAACAAGGAACAGACTGAACTACTACAGGATTGACAGAATCAGTTCTGAATGTCTCAGCACTAGATATTGATATATGGTATGATGTTCAAATTATAGATTTTTGGTGGAGTGTCACATAAATACCAATAACACTTCAACATAATGATGTGTGTGTGTGTCTGTGCTCTGCTATGCATATTTTTAATGTCCCTGCTTGTTTTTCAAGACATGTTTTTCAAGTCAATCAGCATAACTAAAACTGTACGTAACATTAAATGCCTAACTTTAACTGATATAAGGTTATCTCAATGTGACAATCCAACCATTTCTTATCATATCTTTATTGTAACAAAATCATTATAATTAATATAATTTTAAAAAGGAGTACTGACTCGTTTGTCCACAGGGGGGAATCCTCCTTCAGAATCTGGCTCCTTTTTCACTGTTTTGGCTCCAGGTTTGTTTTCACAGTCAGACTCCATCTCAGGCACAAACAGGTCACAGCAGAGAGAGCAAAGCCATTCCCCGCTAAAAAAAAGACAATACAAAACCCAATAAGCATGGAAAAACAAAACGTATTGTTAAGTTTAAGGGTAATCTTCTTTTTTCAGATGATCACAATTTCTTGGTTCTAGTACAAACATGAAAAAAACATAAGTAATAAAGTTTTCATCTCAAACCAATGAAAAGTAAATTTCATTTGACAAAGCTTGCCTGGGAGAGTTGAGGAGAGCTGGAATGTGGCACGTAAGGTGAAAAACTCTGGAACACTTATTACAGCACAGCAGCTCTACACCAGTGTGACACACAGCACACAAGACTTCATTAGGGTCTTCCAGCCGAGCTTGATGCTGGTCTACCTGCTGTTCGCCTCCTACTGAACGGATGTGATTTGGAACATTAGTATGACGTTGGTCCTGTGGGCTACTGGGAGGCTGTGAAGGGCTTTGGGGGTTGTTATCTATGCTTTGAGGTGGAGTTGGGACTTTGTACCCCTCAACTTGGACACCGATTTGGTGTTGGTCACCTGTGCTGTCAGGAAGGCTGGCTTTTTGGTTGGCTTGTACCTGAAATTCACAACAAACAATGACAATTATTTGGCTGAATTTGTAGATGTATACTCAATGTGTGTCTGAAGAATAGAAAACATTTTGGATAAAAGCATCTATCAAAGGCCAAATCTATATATGGAACACTCAGTGGACTGTAATAAAAGTGTATTGTCTTCTTACATAGCTGTTGTCATCATCCGGCTCATCTTTGATGACAATGATGGGCCCTGGTGATGACCTTCGTCTTTTCTTGACAGCTGAGCCCACGACTCCATTAGTTTGTGTTTCTGGAGGTTTCCAGGCAACAGTCCTTGGGAGCAAAACAACAACCAATTGGAATAAAGTAAAATTCTCTCGAGACACCAACGGCACAATGGGACTGAAGTCATATTAGGGTAATACTGTTTGAAATAACACAACATTTGGAGACTGAGAGAAAACCTAAGCTAAGCTTTTGGTGTGTGTGTGTGTGTGTGTGTGTGTGTGTGTGTGTGTGTGTGTGTGTGTGTGTGTGTGTGTGTGTGTGTGTGCATGTGTGCGTGCGTGCATTCATGCACAGCTGTCTCCTTACCCTGGTTTCTCCTCCTGGGATACAGCAGCATACCCTGATGAATACTGTTGTCCTTGTACTTGAGAGGAATTAAAATCAGTGTGTGTTACTTTACCAAGAATACAACAATACATATAGTCAAAGGTACAAATGACATTGATCACAATGACATACCATTTCTGTGTGGTAACAAAGGCTGTAAGCTCTGAGCATAGTTTTGTTTGAGCGCATATATTGGAGCACTTGAATCATTCCTTCTGTTCAGATATGTGGTCTCCATCTAAACACAGCATTGCATGTAATTTATTACACAGAAAATAAAATGTGTAACAATATATTTCAGAAAGAGAAGCATTTGTGTTATTGGTGTACTGCACAATGAATGAATGGAGTCACTTGCCATCTGTCGTGGTTGAGATGAGCTGACGCTGGCACCATTGATGGGGAGCGGTGTTATGTAGGTGTACAAAGGTGAAGGGGAAAATACATCCATAGGTTTGGGCTGGTAGCTGGAGCTACTTGCCATACCCCTCAGAGGCTTCGAATGAATGAAGGATAACCAGGAAGATGAAGAGAAATGCTGCATTAATTCTACATTCCTGTCAAGCATGTGACAACGGAGGTGGAGATGAAAGGTGCACAAATACTTCTGTGTGGGTTGATGCCCCTTGGCAACAACCAGAACAGACAGGACTCAACTGTAAACAAAACACATAGATGTTTCAAGCAGATCTGCCTGAAACTTATTTTTAGCCTATATAATCTTACAGGTGTACTTAACCTTTCTCTACCTACAGAATGTATGAAGACAAATAGCATTTCTATATAATAATTACATCTATATTTACCCCATTACATTATACTTACTATATTACTGTTATTATATCACAGATTTTAACAGTAAAAATAGCATGAATCAACAGTGATTCAATAGGTATCTTATCAATGTAGCTTTTCCTTATGCAAAAGTTGATTCATGATACATGATTCCTTCCTATTCCCATACAAAATCATCAGATCATGGTGAAATGAAAGGAAAACAACAGCTACCTGGAATACACACTAAAAACCTACTCAGCAGCACTGTTTCGAAACATGATTTGTAGTAAACATGTATGATGCAAGAACACGGGCATATTTCTCTACTATGGGGAATATCCCAGAGTTCATTATGCAGCTATAACAGCTTGTTCACATCAGTATGATGCAACTTATGTGTGCACTTCACACACCAGTCCTGGCCGGTGAATAAGCCTATACTTCAGAGTTGGAACCAAAACACCCAGTGAACTAGACTAAACAACTTGGATGATGAGATGCTATCAACCACCTCTTGTGGAGTCTTAGGGCTGTCCTGTGTCACATGTTGGCTGCTATTGCACTGCAGATTTAGATGTTTTATGATTTTGAGTCATAAGCTAGTCCAAGACTCAAATCTATCTTGACAAGGAAAGACATAAATTGCCCAGTATGTGAAGGCTGTCAGCTTTATTTAGGACAATGCCATCAGCTGTCTACTCGTTAAGAGGGCTTGTCAGCCAAACAGACACATGCACATGCGCACTCTTATCACTAATACACAAAAATGCACACTAACCTGGGGTGAAAACCCAGGGCTTGGTAGGCTGCTAGTTGGACTGACATGGTTAGAGGGAGGCACCATAAACCTGCGGCCTTGTTGAGGAGGCATACAGTGGGAGGGAGAACTTCCTTGTAGGGTTGCTGGGATGGTTCGCTGGAGTCGGACACTCTGGTACCACGTCCAGGGTGGAGGAGGTGGCTGGGGCTGCCAGTGGGTCTGAGGGTTCAGTTTGTCCACCTGCATCTGGAGTTGAGCCAGAGTATTATGGGGGGCTCCTAAGGCAAAGCTATGGGGTGAGCCTGAGGGGCCCTGGCCAGGGTGGGAGAGCTGGTGTGGGATACCCTGAAAACCTCCCAGCTGGTGTCCTGGTATACTCTCCACTACTAAAGAGCCTGAGGGGACATACACACAGAGACAGGATGAGCATAACAAGTACGGATGAATAAATACAATACAGGCAAAACCTTTCCAGAGAAGTGTGGTGAAGAGAGTTTCGGCAGTAATACAGTTAAAGGTTTGGGAATCATTTAGGGGGTATTAGGGGAAAAAAACAGGTTTAGAAGGACTACAACTGAAGATCATTTTATCAATTTAATTTATTCATTGAAGTATAGATTGTTTTTTAGTGTATAGAATGTGGAAACGTTCCCAGAGCCAAAGTTGACATCTTGAAATTGCTTGTTTTGACATTCTAAAACCCTAAGATACTGAATTTACTATGATAAAAAGCAAAAATGCATATTATGAAGGCACAACGCACGCAACATTTGGTATTTAACTATGCTTGAATAAATCCATCAAGAAATTGTCAATATTTCTTACAATTAATTTTCTGACTAAGTAATCTTTTCAGCCCCAGACAGCACAAATGAGTTGTAACTGCAACAATCTGGCAACAGTTTGGGACTGTCGAGCTCTGTGTCCATTGAATTCTTTTGAGCTTGCCTTCCAATTCAACATCCCTCATCAAATGCCAAAGAAGAACCAGCAAATCTCTATGAAGTAGTGTGATTTGCATGAACAAAGTGTCAGCAAGTGGTAGAAATACTTACAATTTATTTCATTTTAGAATCAATTATGGACTCACCATTGCTAGAATGAGCTGAGAGGTCCCAACTCCTATACACAAGCAACAATAAAATGTGTTTGGTGTGTGGTGGAAAACTTCTTCTGGTGCCATGTCAAATTAAATAGCATGTGCACAACTCACTATTCTATTTAGATGTTGTTTAAGGAATATAACTGTTTCTTTTGTGTGATTTGACTTTTGAGGAACAGATACAATAAGGACTCATCAGTAACTTTTTGTGGATTCTGCAGGTTTTACAGTACAAATATAGCCTTCTTACATCATGTGAACATACCATGAACAGTTACTTCTGATGTGCACAGTGATAGATTAGCTGTTACATACAACAAATACATATGTCTTACCCAGATCAACATTTGAGGCCCAATAAGAGGATCGACACTGGAACCGTACAGTGCTCTGTGGTATAAACGAGGTACTGCATTTTGCCCGCAGGAGGTTTCCAATCTGAAACAGAATCTACAACAGAAGGGGTGTTATTAATAATTTTCAGAGGAGTGCACTTGTGTGTTACAAAAGACATATGTTTCCACTTCATCCAGCCCAAAATAGATCAGGCTCCTAACAGGAGTTTCACATTAAGAAAAGAAGACTGTGATGAGATAATGTGGAGTGGATAAATGATCAGACAAGACTTACCAAACGTTTACAGTACAAGAGGGCTGTTCCCCCATTCCTGGCGGTGGCCCATTTGGTGAAGCTGATGACATGATCCAGGTGTCTGGATAGATAGCCAATGTCCTCGTGTTGTTTTTGCAAGACACTTTCATGGTCCTTTGTTACAGCCTGGAAAACATGAATAAGTGAACATCTGCATTGTTCAAACAGTTTAAGGTGATGTATTCTGGGCCTCAGGATAAGGCAGTCAACTGAGCTTGCAAGCAAGTACTTTTTTTCTTGTGGAAACAACACTAAAGTAAACCACAGGTATATGGCATGCAACTAATATGGTAAATAACATTACTTGTCATACCTCAAGTTGATTGACAAGCATCTTGCCCTTCTTGTTAATCTCAAGGATTAAACTGCAGATGGACTTCTTTATTTCATTGTGAATAGATGTACGGTTCTGATCAACTTGAAGTAGTCTGCAAATATGAAGAACATATGGCTTTCCAACACTGCTACAAACTCTGAGTGCCTATAGCTTTAGTTCACAGTTTCAGTACTTGCCATATGTGTGTATGTGGAAATACATACCCATTGTTTATGGAATTGGACACTTCTTCAATTACTTTCTTTTTTTCCTGCAGCTGTTGGGTCATGCTCTCCATGTGCTGTTTGTGGTTTTTATAAGCATCTTCCAAGAACTGGTAACTATTCCAGAAAGATTGTTTAAGAATAAGGCTGATCTTTTTCTATATTTTTCTTATTCATGAGCAGAGCCAAACCAGCAATGTTCTGATCCGATTTTACAAATATTACGTCAATATCCAAAGTCTAATATGTCTTATTCCACTGTGCCATAGACCTCTGTTGTTGTCCAAAACTATTAAAAACACATCAGTTACCCCTTTTCCACCAAAGCAGTTCTAGTGCTGGTGCTGGGCTGGTGCTAGTGCTGGTTCAGTGAGAACCAATTTGCTTTTCCACAGGCTCGAGGTGGTTGGGGAGCCATGTCATTATGTCACCGTATACGTCAGTTACGTCGCTGCTTTCCCATAAAGACTCGCGCCAACTTCGAAGCAACAATAATACAAAGAAGAAGAAGCAGCAACAACAACGATGGCAGACTACGCGTTTGTACAGCTGTTGCTCCTGGCTGTATGAGGCTTCATTGGCATCCAAACACGGCAGATACAACGTATTTGTGTTGATTGATTATGTTAGCCTTTGTTGTAAGCTAATGTTAGCCGGCAGAGCACAGCTAACTCACAAAGCAAATGTGTATGATTTTCACTATTAGTCAAATGCCTTTTCCAATGTGTGTGGACCACAACTGCTACTTTAAGTAGCTAGCTATAAAATAACTTGGAACAAAAATAAAGTGCTTCTGGTCACATTAGTTTGTATAGAAACAGTTCCAGAGACTGATAACAGAGATCACATTTTCAGTCTCTGGAGAGTAGTACTGTGTAAGGTAGGCATTATTGTACATGTGTGGGAATGTGGTTATGTTTACAGAGCTTAGCTAGTTTGTAGTGCTACATATCACAACCTCTTGACTTTGTATTAAACTGTAAATTTCTCAAACAACTTCAGTACGAAATCAAAGGTCTGGACAACTACAGAGGTCTACAACACGGAATAATATGATATATTAGGCTTTGGGTGTGCACAAAATACTTGTAAGTAGGATCAACTTATTGATGATTTGGCTCTGCACATAAGTTTTATTGACAATAAGACAAATATAGAAAATCACAAGCGATATCCTTTAAGTCAATGGACACAAGATAAAAATATACAGAAATTATGTGCAATAATAATAGTAATGTATTTTTAAGTTTTTGGCCCTATGATCACCATGATACATTTAGAATATCAAAATGTATATTCATGCATGGCTTATTTGTTTTTTTTGTTGTTTTTTAAAAAAAACCCACTGATGCTACCTTAAGGCACATCACATTGCACGCCATGGTTTTGTTAAGTTGTTAATATCACACACAATTGAAATATCTACACAAGTAATCAAGCAATTGAATAGTATTCTATTATAAACTGTGACTTTACTTGTGATCCTTGTGCTTGGCCAGTTGGCAGTCGCGACAGGTCAGCAGGTCACAGGTCTCACAGAACAGCTTCAATGGCTCTTGTTTGTGGATGTCACAGAAAACTGGCCTCTGAGTCGGCACATCATGCACCTCTGGAAAACAACAGAGGGCTCATCATTTGAATCTTCATTTGGAAGTATTTGATATTATTTGTTATGTCCATTGCCTAGGAACTCTCACTTACAGTAGACCACACATCTCAAGCTAATGCTTAAGGTAATGCTTACAGTAACAATCATTGGGTGTAAGAAAGAAGATTTAAATGCAACATAATTAAGAACACAAGTAACAACATAAAGTAAATGTTTAAATATTGTTAGGCAATGAGTTTATTCTGTCAATATACACAATAATTGTATAGTAGTAATCACGGTCTTAAATGAACACCAGATGATGTGTGAACAGATAAGGGCAACAATTAATTTCAATTGAAATCTGCCCTTAATGAGCAATTCCAGACACGTCACACTATGTCACTGCCTGAGCAGATTTAATTTAGCAAACGTTACCACAAAATTGCATTTAAGATTATGTAAATGTTAAATGTATGATGTTAAAATAAACTGTATGTTTAGTACTTTGCAAATTAAAACTGGTAGTTGAGCTTAAAGGTTATTTCAAACACTAGCTGTAGTGATTTCATTTCTGACATGTTTAATTTTGATGCATCTGTTAAACATGATATTGGATTTAAATTGAACCAAAGGCAAACAGTGTTGTGTTGATCTCACAATATCTCTCTCCTTTGTCATGGAAACAGTGAACGTATTGCTTTCCAGGAAAAATGGAGTTAAGGACACCAGTCCCAATACCTTGTGATACTTCTGTCTTCTGTCTAATGGTGTGGTCTTTGGTAAATTTGACTCTTTGGTGTGCCTCCACACAGGTGGCACACAGGTATTCAACACAGTCCACACAAAACCCGGTAGCTTCAGTGTTGTCATCACAGGTCATGCAGATCTATGGACAGGTTAGACAAGGCATTTAAAGGTTGATACATTCGCTGCAAATTAAATTCAGTCTTATCTGCAAGAACGGTTTCAGAGTGGGAAGTTTTTCTCTCAGACCATTTTAAAATGTCATGATAATTAGCCCAAAAAAGTGCCATGTGGTATGGTGTTGTTCCTAACCTGGACTGTCCTCTCCACAGTGCTGCTGGGAGCTTCAACGGAGTCCTTCACAAAGACGTTTTCCATCACATCTACCTCCATACACTCCTGCCTGCATACCGGACAGCGGATCACGTTGACTGGAATACAACAGGATGGAACACACATTTGGTCTAAATCAAATTCATTGCAAGCAGTCCACATATTTGTGTAACATTTATGTCTCAACACACAACAGTCTTGCAGAACCACAAGGAATTTTCCCTCTGTTGCATAAAAAGAAGAAGGTGATACCTTGTATCCAACTATGGTCATTGTTTGTAAACAAAGTGACTCACGTGGTTTGGTGGCGCTGTCAACCTGGGAGTTTGGCAGCTCTGTACTGGCCAAATTCCTCGAGGGTGAAGGCAAACATTTCTTGCAAAAAGAGTGCAAACACGGTAGAAGTTTGGGTTCTCGGCTGTGAAAGTTTAGGTGACAAACGGGACAAGTGTCCAGGTAATTTTGTCCGGTTGCTCCAGACTTCTCCTCTTGCACTGGCATGCTTTCAGCTTCGTTCTCAACGATGAAGACAGCAGCATCCAACGAGTCTGTGCGTCCCTCCATTTGCTGTACTTTCATCCAAATCCTATCCACCTCTGGCCAGATGTGCGTGCAAGGAGTGTACACACACAGGCGAGCAAACCAGGCTTGAGAGTCATTTTCCTCCTGCCCTTACCGTGGAAAGCATCTTCTCACACCTGCTCATCCTCCTCACTCTCAGCCAGTTCAGTCTGTTTTAAACACAGCGCAGTTAAAGAATGAATAAGTCTGCTCACATTACCTTTTCATAAAATGCTAATGTATCGACCGGAGCGTAGCAAAAAAAAAAAGGGTGTCGCACGTTCGGGTGCTGCAGATGTTGCTCAAATTGCATCGCACGAGCTCGTAGCTGCAAAAGAGGGGTGGGGTTTAGCGCGCGCGCTGTGATAGGAGGAACATTTAGCTGAATGATGGACGACAAACCTTACAGAGCATAGGCTGATCTTTGATAGGCTATTGTTACTAACCACTCATGGTTGTTAATTAACACATTATATATATATATATATATATATATATATATATATATATATATATATATGAATACATATATATTACTGTCAATTAACAACCATTACTACTTTGCCTTTCATTAAATTTGAAATGTGTCCATTGAAACTTGAGGTGGTCATGGAAGCCTGATCACACCCAAAGATTGTCAGTGCATGTTCACAAAAAATACAAATAAACGATTTAAACCCTTTCCTCTATATCAGCGTCATGACCACTATTTAAATAAACCGAGGCAGAGAAATAAGCACGTTATGTAATTGCACCTGTGCCCAATATACAGGATAACGCTATCACTTTGCTGCTCAGTATTCTCTTTTACTGGATACAACACAGTATGTTGAAAAGCTGTAATAATGACATAGTATGTCAGTATGAAGGCCAGGAGGCAGGGAGATTGAGTAGCTGACTGCTGGAATTAACCCTTTGATTTCACCCTTTTCACAATTCAAAAATGCACTTTAAAACCTTCCAAACAGCACAATGTGCCACTATGTGCACCACAGAAGTTCTGTAAGTTCATTATTGCCATGTCTGCCTCTTTGGATGTGACTTTGCCTGCCACTCAAATGCTGTCATTAAGAACTACAAATTGAAGTTTAAGGGTCAAGGTGCAATGTTCAGAGTCATACAATAAATTACCTATTAAGCAGGCTAGTTCAGCACTTCTGGTCATCTACATTGGCATAAACATGAATCTGACTGCAGAAAACCATACTATTAATCTCAGGGATGGAAACCGTATTCCATTGCTGGGATTGGGCACTTATGGGGACCCTCTAAAGGTGAGAAGGATTTAACATTTGTACATGAACAGGGCTTGTTAATGAATGCTTAACCAGGAGTTTCTGTGTCGATTGCTTGCAGTGATTTTGCAATGTCCTCGTAAAATTGATTTATCTTCAGAACAAGAAAGCACATTTGCACCAAACCAGGTAAAATATTGCAATATACAATATAATATAAAATAATAATATAATGTGTCAATTTTCTGTGGATTTCCAATAGACACCAAGAGGCACAGCACTTGATTGTGTAAAGCTGGCCATAGATGTGGGTTACAGGCACTTTGATGGGGCATTGGTGTATTTCAATGAGCACGAAGTGGGCCAAGCAATTAGGGAAAAAATTGCTGATGGAACCGTTAGAAGAGAGGACATCTTTTACTGTGGAAAGGTAATAAGTTCATATGTCAAGTGTTACATACTACTTGAATGAAGTGGAACGCTATTTAGTTTGAATTCATCATATTATTCCTAATTCCTATGTTTTGGCATTTGAACATTAATCTATAAACCATTTCCCAAAAGCTGAAGAGTGTGCTGTTGTCCACATTGAATTAACTTGAATGTTTTCTGAGCAGATCTCTGTTATCTTCCTCAGCTCTGGAACACCTTTCACCCACCAGAGTTGGTGAGACCGACCTTGGAGAGAACACTGAAAGCCTTGAAGCTAGACTATGTGGATCTTTATATCATTGAGCTTCCCATGGCCTTCAAGGTTTCTGGCACACACATACACACTTAGATGGCAGTTAACTTATCAGTCATTTGTTTAGTGTCCGGACATAGTCTTTACTTACAGTGATAGTGGTAATGTTTAGTTTAGATAATGTTGTTGTAATTTCCCTTGTCCAAGGGAGTGGTCCGAACTAAGAAGAAACGTTGCTCTGAAAATGAAGAACTATTGAAATAAAACAAAAATTCTACCATGAAACAAAACATCATTATCAATGATAACATTCAACATACAATTTTGGACAAAAGAATACAAATGTTTGTCATATTTGTGTTTGATATTGCCTGAAAACGGCACTCTTAAGTCATATGTTTATGCATAGTAGCTGTACTGTAGCATATGTGTGGCATGTGGCTCATGCTTGGGTTAAGTTTTGCGATATAATTAGTCAGCCAGGGTTATCATTGGGCAACTAAACTAGTTTGGCTAGTTTAATACACAATTGATAATAAGCTTGATGTTTGTTAATTGTCTCTATGCCTTCACTTATGTAACCATAACCAGATTAACCATGACCAGATTATACCCATAATCTATAAGAAAGCAAAAGTGTTAATGGAAATGATTCATTTGTGCTTAAATTTAAGCCTGGAAATGACTTCTATCCTAAAGATCAGAATGGAAAATACATCTACCACCACACAGACCTCTGTGCAACATGGGAGGTGAGTTTTCAACAGTCTTGTTTTTTTTTGCATGATGTTTTTTCATATAATCCTGCTCATCTCCTCCTTGTTTTCTGTGTAAATGTTTTTAATAATATATTAGTGTTTGTAGAATATGAATTTATTAGTGGTTTATCTTCCTTAACATATGAAGCACATCAAAAACAGCTATTATGTGTGTAAAATGTAATTTGATCGGGGGTGCTACTTAAAATTGGCTGTCCTTTCCCTCTCTTAAAGGATCTACAGTTATGTACTGTACATTCAGAGGTGCTTTGAATATACTGTATGTTATTAATGTCATCAAAGAAAATAATAACATTAAAGCAATGAATCAGCCTCTTTGAAATTGCCATGTGATATTCTTCCATACTTCAGTACCGAAGCTGGAACAATAACTGTTGCAGCATCTGTCAAGGTCATGCCATAAATAGTTAACCTGTATTCAAAGATCTACTTTATTCTCTTCAGTGCACACTGGTTTATGTTTTTCTACACCATCACAGTGTGTCTGTAAAGACAATCACTCTAAGTTTTTGAGAGGATATACTATATATCTTTTCTTCTCAACAGGCTTTAGAGGCTTGCGTAGACGTGGGGCTGGTTAAGTCTCTGGGCGTCTCCAACTTCAACCGCAGACAGCTGGAACTGCTGATGAACAAACCTGGCCTCAAGCACAAGCCTGTATCCAACCAGGTGGCCGATCTATGTCTCTTTAGCCTGTCCCTTTTCTTGGGAGGACAGCCTGCCCCCATTGACATTTGAGATACAGTGGCATATAGTATAGTAGGCTACATTATTTGTGCAATGCTCTGCTTTTCATTCAGAAAATGCAAAATAAATACAAAATACAGGCAACATACACTAAATACCCATACTTGAATAAAGGATTTTCCATTATTAGTGAAATTACGTGTTCTTATAGTTTATGTAGATATCTATTATTTATTCTACATGTATGTGAACATTCCAGTGTGTAGAATTTAGCAGAATGGACTTGGCAGAAATGGATATATGTGTATTTTCATTAGTATATAATCACACGTGTTTTCATTAGCTTAGAATGAGCTCTATACATCTAAACAGAGAGCGGGTCCTCTGCCTGCCATGTTGCACTGCAATGTTTCTACAGTAGTACAAATGGACAAACCAAACACTGGCTCTAGATAGGGCCTTTTGCCTTTTTTGTAGGTTCTCCTACATGCTTGAAAGGAGAGGGGGAGGGGTATTCATGTAGTTGCAATTGGCAACCTCACTGTTAGATGCCACTAAATCCTACACACTGGTCTTTTAATGAAACAGTCAAAAACTATAACACAATCTATCCCCCTTTAGTTTAAGTTGTATTAACAAGTGTGAGTCTTTTTCTAAAAAGTGTTTTTTGGATAGTAAGAGCAAAACATGTACATTGAATAACTATTAGAATATCTGTGTATCTTCTTCTTACTTAGGTTGAATGCCATCCGTACTTCACACAACCCAAGCTTCTGGAGTACTGTCGTCAGAATGACATTGTGATTGTTGGCTACTGCCCAATTGGCTCCTCCAGAGATGCATCATGGTATGAAGATTTAAGGAGACATTAATTTTTCATGGCTGGTCTGATATTTTTAAACATAAGTTGCTGACTGATGATTTTTTTTTAGTGTTTCCGCTGGAATTGCATTCACAGAAAAACCTCTGAAACAGCATTTTTAGACAAGCACATAACACTAAAATTCTCTGCAGCACTTATTTAAGGGAAGGAGAAACATGGATATTTTGATACTGCTTTTTCAGCCTTAACACTTAAATTGGCTCTTCTTGTCTTTGGCTTAGGGTGAATTTAAAAAGTCCTCCCATGCTGGAGGATGAGGTGCTTGTATCCATTGGGAAAAAGTACAACAAGAGCAGCGCCCAGGTAGCTCTGCGCTTCAATGTCCAAAGAGGAGTCGTAGTGATCCCCAAGAGCTTCAGTCCTGAGAGAATCAAACACAACTTTCAGGTTTACTTAAGTACTTTTTTTTATCGTACCGCACATATGGATTAATATACGTGAATGTCCTTTTTATACAGTATTCATAAATTAATTTAAATGATTTTCACAGAGGCTACGTTTTTCTTACAGATATTTGATTTTTCACTCACTGATGAAGAAATGAAAGCAATTGAAGCACTGAACAAAAATATTCGTTTTGTGGAGCTGCTAATGTGAGTATACACTTTAGAACATCTATGGGAAAGGTTGAACTGCACCAAATACTGAACCTAATCTGTCAACACTGTCTTTTTTTATTGTGGTGTAGTGCTTTGTGCAGTATATCAGTTTTCCAAAATACAATATGTATATGTGTCTTCCTCATCCTTATGCTCAAACAATAACACTTTTTTTTAACACAGGTGGAGTGACCATCCAGAGTACCCATTTCATGATGAATATTAGAACTTTTCATTATTTCTTATGTGCATAATTTCTTGTTATACAGCTGATTAGAACAAAACATAAACTCGTAGTCTTGTTGGTATCATCGACAACCTTAATTCACCAATTAACTATTCAATCAAGTATTTTATGGTACATTTTCATACTAAACACTAGAGGGCTCTAGTTCACAGCGAATGAAGAGGACACACTTGCTTTCAAGGAAAACGTACAGTTCTAATGTGTACTGATGTAGCAGTTTATTTGTTGTGTGAGTCTCACATAAGGCACATGTAATTAAAAAATATTTTAAATGAATTTATACAACAGCTGTCATAAATAAAGTCTGGTTTGAAAATAATACCAATGGAATTCAATGTGGCAAAATAAATCATATTTACATCACTACATGTGGACTATGGCTTCTGCCATTACATTTTTTTTCCCATTTACATCATAATGGCCAAGTGATCTCTATATTTCAGTTTGAAGAGTACAGTAAGAAAAGTAGAGTAGTATCTGATTCTTTCTCAGGCACTGCTGCTTGTAATGTTGATGATGTTTAAAGGAAAGAATGACAACCTTTGTTTTTATAGTGAGTGTGTCACTCCTGGTCTTCACATAAGTTAGCATAAGTTGTTTTTAAAACAGTAAAAGCTGACTCAAATCCTGTTCCAGGAAATGTTTTTAAAAACTGGCTTGTTAGAGCAAACAACCCAGATATAGAAGTCAGTTATGTAACATTGAAAGTTAGTTGCATAACATTGCAAAAATTAGGCACATCCTGTCTCAAAAAGATGCAGAAAAACGAATTCACACATTTGTTACTTATAGGCTGTATTATTGCAATCCTTATCATCAGGCTGCCCTAATAAATCTCTAAACACTCTCCAGCTGGTCCAGAATGCAGCTTCAGGCATACTGACAAAAGCTAGAAAAAATAGAGAATATTTCTCCCATTTTATCTTCTCTACACTGGGTCCCCGTAAAATCCAGAATATAATTTAAAACCATTCTCCTCACCTGCAATGAACTTAGTGGTATGGTGCCATCATATCTTAAAGAGCTTTTTGCTAGTTAGGGCTAGCCCACACTTGCTTTGCCTATACAGCTATAGGCTTGGACTGCCAGGAGGTTTTCCATGATGCACTGAGCTCCTCTCTCCTCCTCTAACATTGACTAACATTGCCTGCAGGTGGAATCATACCTACAGTGTCATGTTTTAATGCAATGCACTGAGATAACATGTGGCACAACAAACAGCAAGCAAGATCGGATTTCCATATTTTATTTGCATAAAAAAGGCAGAGGAATTGCATTTTGCAGACTCAATCAGCAGATTGGGAGCACCAGTATACATGTGCATTTTTCCCTTTGCTGTCCTTTGCAGGGATGGAATTCACAACCTTGAGATCTATCAGGGGCACTTAAGTGGCAAAATTCTTGTTCTGGACTATTTTATACATTTATATATATATATATATACATATATACCATTGTCCAAAAAAAATGACTTTTTAAAAAACATCTATCATCATCATGGCTGTATTATAATACCATAACCTTGCATTTTAACAGTGAAAGCTTACCAATAACAGGGCTAAAGAGCCAGAAGAGGAATGCTGAAACAGAGAGCATAAATTACACCTGCATCAATCACACATTTCTGAGTGCATGAAACGTATACTGCCCCCTTCTGTTGTGGCATTATTTTTGTATGTAGCAGCACAATTCAACAACAAACCATGTCAAAGGTGTAAAGGCCAGATTACATATATACCACACTGTTTACAAAAATGTGGTGTTATCAGTGGGTATTGCATATTTTCCTGGTGTTTTAACATTTCAGCTCCTGTGGAATTTGGGGGTTAGTTTCTTACCGAAATACATCCTTGCATTCAGGTAACACTCATAGGAATTTGATCTACTCATCACAGGTTTGTTCAAATAACTCAACTTGCGGTCATTGTTCATCTGTTATAAATATGGCTGTGCCTGAAGTGTCCAGCACATCTTGGCTTATTAAGTAGCATTGTGATAGTGGGGAAAAGAGGGGATTTCTCAGCGTCAAATCACTGCAAGACTTAAGGTGTCTAAAGGGGCTGTGCATGAAACTCTAAAATGCTGTATTTGCTAAATAAACATAAGGCTCCAATCAGAAAAAGGACTATCAAAAGAAGGCTGTCATAGTGGTCTAAGAGGACGAGTTCCAGTTTCTAAACCACTTCAACAAAGCAAACAAGAGGCCAAACACATCACATCTGGAAAAAAGTCCTATTTTCTGTTTAATCCAAGATAGAGATGTATTACAGTAACAGAAGAAGGGTGTATGAAACAACACAAACAAAGGAGAGAGAATGATACTGCAGTATATAACACCTGTCTATTTGTACAGGCTTATTCATTCAGAGCTGTTTGTCTAGTAGTTTAATGGTAGGACTAAACATTGATTAACTTGTTAATTAATAGCTTGTTATATGTTATTGTGATGAGTGGCTGATCAAATTGGTCAGAGCTCGGACTCCTTCACATTTCCAATATTCATTCTTGATTTAGGTTAATTCAATGGTTTTCTGGTGGTGCCCCAAATGAATCATAAATATTGTTTATTCTTTAATTTCTTATTAATAATGAATAATTATTAATAATTATTATTAGTTATTATTAATAACCAAACACACTCCCTTCAGCTCCTACACCAAATTGACTACGCCCTGACCAAAGAGAAGTACACGCCATTCTTCAGAGACATGCAATACCCTCTGGTTTGCATCTTTGTGGAAAAGGATTCGTACTGCAGCAGAATAATGACCTCAAACACACCTCAAAGCTTTGGAAGAACTGCTTGAAGACCAAAGAGTCCTGACTGTCATGGACTTTGCTCCACAGTCACTTAACCTCAACCCCAATAAACATTTATGGGAGCACTTAAAGACCGAGAAGGCCAAACATTCTGTGACATCACAAGAAGCTCTTTGGAAGATTGTCGAGTCATGCTGGGATAACATGCGTCATCAGGTTTTGCACAAACTTTTGGAGATGATTCCAACTCAAGCGCAGGCTGTAATTAAAGCAAACCAGTCACCACTAAGAAATTCTAAAAAAATACGTACCTCAAGTAGTATGTCTATTCAGTTTTAAGAGTGTGGACAGCTGATGACAACTGCCCACCAAACCTTGATATGAATAGACTGGTTAACTCAGAGCTATCTCTATCTTGTTTGGTCAGAAAGGGTAGACGAGTTTAATCTGATCACATCGGTCAGCACAGTGTTGACACACCATGTAATCTATGTTTACACACCTATAACCTACTTTATAGCTTATGACCAGTTTTCCGCCTGGCTGACTATCATGGGCAGAACTTTTCCATCACAAAATGAAAGGAAGGAGAGACTGCATTTTCACAAATGTGGGGATCTTGTTATTAGTAGCTTCTTCTGTTATTATGCCTGTTAAGATCTGCTAAAATTATCTTTTATTTCTCCAATGAACAATCATATAAGACACCACTTACTTAATAAGGTCGCTCTTGATAAAAGTAAATATTTGAATATGCCAAAGTTCATCGTCATTTATTTCTCAGAAACCTAAAAATGGGAGAATGAGTTCATGTGTATTAATATACTCAACTCAACTCAACTTTATTTATATAGCACTTTAAAACAACCACAGCTGAAACAGAGTGCTGTACATAAATAGATAAAACAACACAGGAACATAAAACAATTAATAAGAAAACAATACAACAACAAAACAATAAAACAATAACTAAAAAACAAATAAACCATAAAACACTAAAACAGGAGCAGAGTCTCATGCGCGGTTGAAAGCCAAGGAATAAAAATGGGTTTTAAGACAAGTTTTAAAAATGTTTTAAAATATAGTCAACAACTCATTCCAATGATGTGTTCATGCCTCCAAATGTATAGCATTATGCAGTGAAATTACATTTTTAATGCCAGTTTAAAGCATTGGCTTCAAGTCAGCCAAAGTCATCCAGTGTTTTCCATCACACTGGTCTGACATTAATCATTAACAAGCCCTGTGAGTGAGCCTTTACAGCATCTGAACCACCGTGGACTAAATTTTAACCTTGCATGCTAGGAGATCTTAAATGAGACACTTCGCTCACATCTAATTTAACCAGCGCATTTGATTTTGATTTGAAGAGACAGGATGGACCCTTCAGAGAAAACACACAACAATCTGAGCAGTGACCTGTGGTTGTACAATCAGTTACGGAGCAGCAGGAAGCTGCAGAGAGAATAAAGAAATACAGTTCATTAATGAGCCCCCTCTGTTGTTTTTGTCCTCTTTTGTCTGTACCCTGCAGACTTTTGCAAACACCACAATGACTCTAGATGAGTTACACACACATGATTTGGAAGAAAAGAATATTTACACAACTGTATTTTTGATGCCGCATGGACCAACCAACAAATAATTATAGTTGGGAGGATTTTCAAGTTTTCACTAAGCCTTGTCTGTAGATGTAAATATCTGTTATCTTGTATAATGCTGACATTTGTCTGAAATTTTGCACCTTTTAAGCATGTCCCATGTTCCATCACACCTCTTAAAGTTAAGACAATATCTAGAAGTGGAATCTAAAACAGGATATAATCAGATGTGTGGATGGCCTGGCTCGATAGACAGCATAATGCCATTGTCCACTCAGCAGTCCAGCCATCATTATTCATCTAACTCAACTAGCCTTACAAATAGTTATATCAGAAAACTTCTTTATTCTGGCCAAGTATGCCTTTTAAAGTATCCTTCCATTCTATCCACACCTAAGCAAAGAGCAGACACTCAGTGGCATGACCTGGCCTTATACACTGCCTGGCCAAAAAAAAAGATGCCACCAAACAAAAAGGTCACACACTGTAATATTTCGTTGGACCGCCTTTAGCTTTGATTACGGCACGCATTCACTGTGGCATTCTTTCAATAAGCTTCTGCAATGTCACAAGATTTATTTCGGTCCAGTGTTGCATTAATTTTTCACCAAGATCTTGTATTGATGATGGGAGAGTCGAACCACTGCGCAAAACCCTCTCCAGAACATCCCAAGGATTCTCAATGGGGTGAAGATCTGGACTCTGTGGTGGACAAGCCATGTATGAAAATGATGTCTCATGCTCACAATTTGAGCCCAATGAATCCTGGCATTGTCATCTTGGAATATGCCCGTGCCATCAGGGAAGAAAAAATATATTGATGGAATAACCTGGTCATTCAGTATATTCAGGTAGTCAGTTGACCTCATTCAGCTGACATAATGTTGCTAAACCTAGACCTGACCAACTGCAGCAACCCCAGATCATAACACTGCCCCCACAGGCTTGTACAGTAGGCACTAGGCATGATGGGTGCATCACTTCATCTGCCTCTCTTCTTACCCTGATGTGCCCATCACTCTGGAACAGGGTAAATCTGGACGCATCAAACCACACCCATTGCTCCAGAGTCCAATCTTTATGCTCCCTAGCAAATTGAAGCAGTTTTCTCCGACTAGCCTCACTGATTAGTGGTTTTCTTAAGGCTACACAGCTGTTCAGTCCCAATCCCTTGAGTTCCCTTTGCATTGTGCGCGTGGTAATGCTCTTATTTTCACTATTAAACATAGCCTTGAGTTCTACTGTTGTTTTTCTACGATTTGATTTGAAACGTTTGTTGAAAACAAATCGTAGAAAAACAACAATAGAACTCAGGGCTATGTTTAATACAGGCATCCACGGGTATATTCCAAGACGACAATGCCAGGATTCATCGGGCTCAAATTGTGAAAGAGTGGATCAGGGAGCATGAGACATTATTTTAACACATGGATTGGCCACCACAGAGTCCAGACCTTCACCCTATTGAGAATCTTTGGGATGTGCTGGAGAGGCTTTGTGCAGTGGTCCGACTCTCCCATCATCAATACAAGATCTTGGTGAAAAATTAATGCAACACTGGCAGAAATAAATCTTGTGAAATTGCAGAAACTTATCGGAACAAAGCCACAGTGAATGCACACCGTAATCAAAGCTAAAGGCGGTCCAATGAAAAATTAGAGTGTGTGACCTTTTGGTGGCGACTATTTTTTGGCCAGGCACTGTATCTATATTGTATCTGCTCAGGCTTAACTACAGTGGGTGATGATGGCTTGATAGGCATTTGATAGGCCCACTCTTACCAATAACCACTAATTAGCAACCCCTATGGTATGTAAAACTTGAATTAGGCCCCTTGACCTCTTACCAAATAAAGGAACATGGTTTGGGTAGTTGGGTGCTCATACATAAATCTACTGCAGTAATGAAGTCAGGCAGACAGCTTCATTTAAAACAATTTTTTTTTTTACAGAAAGCTGATGTGACCGTGTCTTGAATTATAATTTGGTCTGAGGTGGGGGGTGGGGAGTTTACTGAAAAAAGACATCACCCTGAAAGATTTCAGACAGGAAAAGCAAAAGCACATCACTCCCCCCATCCCTACCTCCATAAAGACCCTTTGGATTGTGACCTTCGAACAAATGCCTTGAACTGGGCCACTCTGGACCCCTGTGGTGGGAAAATGTTCTGAATGGACTACTGGGTCTGTGGGGAAGGAATTTGGTTGAGGGAATAATGACTCTTTTCTGGGGGCTGAATCCAGGATGTGTGTTGGAGCAGGGGCTTGATGAAGCTTGTTTAATTATAAGTCAGTCAGAAAAGACAGATTAGAAATTTCTCCACTGAAATATTGCAGTCTTGAAATATTGCAGGCTTCCTTTGTGAATCGTGTATACAAATTAAAGCACAAATAAAAATAAAAGTAATTTTAGATAATGCATTTCTATATCTTTCCTATCTTTTTCAACCCAGCCTTAGTAATATGTAAGACCATTATTTCTCATGTGCAATAATATGATAAAGAATTTGTACATCCACCTAAATAAAAATCTGACCAGCCTATCCCCCAACATTTCTGGTTGCTCTGCAGAGAGAAAGGCCCTGGGAAATGTGTGTGTCAAAAGGTTACGCAATCAGCCCACCACGCTGAGACGGCACAGACCTCTAGTGTGCTGTGGGGAGTGAGTATGCGTGTGTGTGTGGGGGTGTCTGAATGGATTTGGGTGAACGGGAGGGTGTTGGGGGGGTTCAGAGTGGGGCAAAGCAGAGGGAAAACTCTTTGCGGGCTGCACCAAAGTTTCAGTTTTTCAGATCTCCGCCCCTCCATGCATGTTATATAGTGAAACCTGAAGCGGCAGCAGGCCTTTATTTGGTGCCGCACTCTGTTCTTGCAACTGTCATTGTGCAACATTATGAAGGGTGAGTACCTTTTGTTTATTGATTTAATTTCTGATGCCAGACCTGCAGATCACATGAACAGATTTTTTTTCCTGGTTTCTAAGGGATGATAAGCACAATTTTTACTGTTTTTGAGGTAAATGAACACGTTTATAGTTGGACTGTAGATTTCTTTTTTAAATGATATCCAGCTCATGTCATTTCTGCAATGAAAAGGAGAAAAAAATGTATTATCCTGTTGTTTCATTCCACAAGTTTTTATTCTTGCTTATAGTCATGCTGTTCCATCAAATCAAATTGGATTCAAAATACTGTTTTTTTAAGTTATGAGCTGCTTATACAGAATTTAATTCATCCGTAGCCAATAAATTATTTTGCATCGCTTTTCTCAGATCTAGAAAAAGTCATTTATCAAAAAAAGTGTTGTGTGGGGCATTTTTACACAAAACATGAGCATTGTTCTGTAACTTTTGTAAACACTATTTTGATGAAAACAGAAAAACACTGAGGATCATAAATCAAACTAATATACTAAATCACTGACTAAGTGAATGATTGACAGGGTATTCAACATCACATGCGGGATTTTTGCTGTAAATCTTTAATGTGTACAGGTAGTTACCTCGTGTAACTAATTCATGATAACCTACCTCCAGGGTACAGGTCATTATGAATACACAAGTGTTAGCTGCACATGTTTGGAAGAGGAGCCCAGACTATTGCCTTTGTTCATGAGTTGCCACAAAGACCCACAGAACTAGGAGATTGTAATTTCACATCTTCTGGCTTTTGTTCCTGAATTGATAAGACGAAGCAGCATATTGATTCCCGACTGATCTTTCAGATTGCTCTTTAGTGAATGTTCACTTTTACCCAGGTATCAGAGTGCATGCCCTGCTTATGCAAGTAAGGGTCATTCACACCAGCTGGTATACAGTATATGTGGAGTAATACAAAAAGAAAAAAGGTACATTCTTGATCTTGGGATACAAATGCCCACACAACAATCTAATCTCAAGTTATTGCTTTTTTTTTTTGGAGCAATTTAACAGCATCTGAGAATATTGTTTTGTTGAAGTGTGTGTGTTTGACGCACACATCCCAGAACAAAACTTAAACCAGGTCCACACACTGTAGACTCCTTTACAAATGCAGGTTTGATGGGATAACCAGGTGAGTGATGTTTCAAGCAAACTACTCTTCTTCAGAGTTTGAAAAGGAGCAATCAAGGATGTTGCAGAAGAATGTTATCCCATGAAATCTGTATTTGTAAAGGGAGCTAAAGTGTGCACACTTTATTCTTTCTTTTGCACTTGTGTTGACCTTGAGTCATTTAAGGGCTCACCTTTCTGCAGTGATGTAGAAGTGTACTCCAGTCAGTACACTGTGACATCACTGTTGGATGTGGTTACAGGTGTAACACACTTTAAACTTCTTTCAGAGCGTGTTAAAGCGACCCTCCAGTTCATTTTACTCATCTTGAGAAGTACTCATCAGAATGTCATGTCTTTCGTGACTCTGAGCAATTTGGACCAAAAGTTTTTTAAATGTGTCTGTTTTGAGTCCCCAAACTTTATAGAAGTGCCATGTAAATTGCTGTAAAACCACTGTAGTTACCTGTTAAAACATTTCCCCAAATGTCGAATAGCTCAGAATCTAGTCACATAGGTCCATAGGTGTGTTATTAAGTAGCTCATCAAAATGAGATATCGAGTACAAAATGGAGACCGCCATGTTAGTCAGCCAATCATTCAGTCAGTGAATTGTTCAGTCAGTCCACCACTTTTCAAAGACTGGAGATGTTGGCACTGTTTCCTGGGATAAAGCTTTATAGCCTAGATGAGGTAATTCCCAGTCTTGGCATATTTTCTCACACTATACCTTCTGTACCGACTGTATTTCAGTCTGACTCTGCTATAAATAATGATAGGTTTTAGTCTTACCTATTAAAAGAACTGTATTTGAAGTGAGGTATTAGGCTTGTGTGTTGAGCTTCCCAGTGTCCACAAAGAAACTGTGAAAAAGTGAGGTAAACTGTGATCTGGCTGCATGGCCACTGAGGTTTCTCATTTGCCAGCAAAGAGCAGAGGGACTCCTTTGCTTTTGTTGCACCAAGCCTTCATTCCCACCAAGTACCTTCTGAAAACAAGGGGCTCTATTTTTACCTCAGGCCGCAATTTGGCCCAAGTGTAGGAGATTTTGGCTCATGGAAGGGGTCCAACCTCGAACTTCATGCACACAGCACACACAAAGTCACACTTGTGCTCCACCTCTGCCCTTTGCCAGTAGGCACACATCCGTAAAGGTGGCTTCACACAAGGCTTCTGGATATATGGGATTTCCATGTCCTACATTGTTTTCAGTTCAATAGAACATCTTCATAGGCCCCGTGAGACCAGGCCTGGTAACATGTTACAGGTTTGTTTGTGTGAAAGACAGAGGATGTGATAGTTTAGTGTCCACATATATTATTGTAATTGAATTAGTTTGAGCATATCTCTTGCAGACTGATCATTTCTTTCCGCAATGTGCTTCAGAAAGAGGAAACAGGGTAACAGAAAGGCTGGTGAGAGGCCTGCTAATGCAACCTGACAGGAGTGAGCACAGTCAGTGAGCTGTCTGTTTCCTCCACAGAGAGAAATTCTTTCAGCAGCATTGGCCCTGAAACAGGATCTGGCTAGGGGCTTGACCAGCTTCTAACATGGTCACGTAACATCAAGCAATTACTGACCTCATCCAAGAGAGAAAAACTAATGACATATAGTATATCATAGCCCATGTAAATGTGAGCAGGCATGTTTGGCACATGGGAATTCTCCTTGAAAACTTGCCAAGGTCCTGGGATTCCTTCTTCCCCCTCCAGGGCTTAAGTCTTCAAATGGACCACATTTAATAGGCAATGCAAGTCAATATTTGTATATAGCACATTTAATTACAACTGAACCTAATGTGCTTTACACTAAATTTGCATTAAGCATATGTGTGCTGGATTCTTTCTTCTTTTCAAATGGAGTTTAAACTTGAAATGTATGAATTTATTTAAACTGAACTTCCGAAAAACTGTTTAAAAGGAAAAATAAATCAGAGGTAAGACATTTTTCCAAGATTCTCAGGATATATGAAATGATGGCTTTCCAGTGGCATGGCACCCTGTAATGACTAATGCATCATTGCTATGCTGCAGACAATATCTAGGCATTTGCTGTATTTTTTTCTTTTTGTAACTATTGTTTGTTTGTTCTTTCCTCTTCAGGACGCACAGGTGACATGGAGAACCAGTCCAAGGTGGAACCTCGGCCCCTGGACATTGTGCCGAGTACAGAGGAGAAGATGACAGACAGGGGTCAGTGGGGCAACAAGCTTGAGTTTGTTCTGTCAGTGGCAGGAGAAATTATCGGCCTAGGGAATGTCTGGCGTTTCCCTTATCTTTGTTATAAGAATGGAGGAGGTGAGTGCAAGAATTATTTATCTCTGTTATGTTTTTTTCTTTTTATTATTATTTTATTTTATCACCTGTTTGACTCTAAAGCTTAGGTTTTTTCATTTAGTCAAACATGTAAAACATCAGGGTGTAGTGACTGATGAGTGGTAGGTTTGTTTTGATTTGCACAGATTTGTTTTTTGTATATGTAGAGGGTTTTTTCACCACTTTTCCTTCCCTCAGAAATCAATGCTGGCTGCACCACAACAGTTGTTCATTCACAAAAACACAAGGGTTCACAGGGTTCAATATTTTCACCTTCTTGCAAAGTAGTTGTGTGAGAACAAGAATAACCTTCTGAGAGGAAAGTTCAATATCAACACAAGGGTTGATTTGTGATCTATTCCATGGGGATCCATTGTCCAATGTAGGTCACAGTTAACTCAAAATAAGCAAAGAGCTGTTCAGATTTTGGCTTCGTTTCATGCAGCCAATTACTGTAACTAATGTCTTACACACACGATTTCAATTACCTCCTTTATTCTGTTAAAGGGTAAAAAAAATCAGCGCAAAGAATACAATTTTGTATTGTATGCCCTAGGAGGTTAGTTTGATTTGTTTGCCCAAAAAATGGATCAGATTTCTATAATAATGTTTTGCATAATGTATATTATGATATATTAAGAGTGCTATATGAAAGCTGTGCTTTATTTATTTAGTCTAGAGAAGAAGAAAGGTTGAATTAGCCAATGAAACTAAGACATGAAAAAGATGCCAAAAAATTACATTAATTAAAAAATGTTTAGCACCTTAAAGGTTGAATATGGAGAATAAGCAGAACACCGCCATCTAGTGTCTCGAGATCATAGTCGCAACAACCAAAAATAATTCCAACAGTCGAGTTGCCAGGTTCGTTCCAGAGTATGTCAATCGATCAGCCTGTGCCATGTCAAGTGATGAATCATACAAGGTAACGACAAATTTCTACCAATTAATTTTACAACAGTATTTAACGTTAGCCAGTCTTCAACTGGAAGTCTTTCTTTGAGTGGTGTGTAATCGATTAGCTAGCTAGCTCCCAACTCAAAATGATTGCTTGTTTCTGTAGCCTGCTCGGCGTGAGCTGACCAGTCAGTAAACTACACGATAACCCATAATGCATTTCGTTCCTACCCGAGCTGAAATCAGCAGGCTGAAGCTGATTTCATTTTAGCTCTAACTCTGTAAATATACCACTTTATCCACATTTCTAACCTTTTTTAGGCGAGAAAGTAGCCCTTTAGATCCCCAATGTGACGCTAATTTGTCCAAATAACACCTACTTCAAGTTTTGTTCCTGCGAATTCGGAGCCACTCAAGTTAGCCGTAGCGAGTAACGCACTTCCGGTCATTTTCACAAAATAAAACACCCGTTGCCTTTTATTATTAAGAAAACCATAACGATAGAGTTAGTGCTTTTATTTTGAAAACAGGAAACGAACATACCGTCACTGTAATTTCTTGAAACCACTGAGGTACATTACATTGTAATGGCAGTGGGAGTAGCAGTTAAACCTGTTAACCACTTAACGCACGCTGTTCCGTCTAAGGGACGGGACGGATGTTAGGAGGTAGCCACAAGTTCTTCTGAATGTTATAAACACCAACCCTTAAACATATATATTCATGCCGTACATCGTTGGAAAGCTTAGATTGTCCTGATTCATTCAAGACCACTCACGACTTATATGGTTGCTCAGAGCCGTAATAGTATTAGCGATTAGCTCGGCTAGCCCCTGAGCTAAGTAAGAAAAGCTATAATGCCTACATACCTTCAAAGTCTTCCCTTTATCCACAACGATCATCTTATGACTCAGCACTTTCTGTACAGCTCGCCAAATATCCATTCTTGTGAAATATGAAATCCGTTTCCATAAAACCGAAATACTTTCCTCATTATGTCCATGTATTTAGTCCAACACGTAACGTAATAACACAAATAACAAACCACATACGGTCCGTTTACGTCATTTCCTGACCTGCACGTCCATCTCAGAGTACACGTGACTAGATGTTTACGACCGTGAGCCTCTTCTGCTTCTGACGACACCACACACAAGCCAATCGGTGTTTAGGATTAGGCAGTACATGTCTCCAAAGCCAATGAGGACATGTGACTGACAACAATGACGACATGGCTTTGATTGACTGCTATTCTAGCCTATGGAAATATTCGGTGAAATGAAGTTGATAACCTTTTAGCCAATAGTCAGAGGTTTCCAACAGTGTATGACACTAAGCTATTAGTTTGGCTGTCCATAAACAAACTCCAAGCGTAACCGGCGTGCGCCCTGTGCGTAAAAGAGTTGAACCATATATCATTACGCACTCGGCATTTTGGTACACAGTTGGTTCTTCTTCAACTTGACATATGACTTATACCAAAATAAACAGATAGATAGATAGATAGATAGATAGATAGATAGATAGATAGATAGATAGATAGATATGGCCAAACAAAAAAATATGGTTATATGTAATAATAATAATAATAATAATAATAATAATAATAATAATAATAATATGGCGTCAGCTTTCATTAGAGACCAAGATTTTGATTGTAGGCAAAGGGGATGTGAAGTTATAGGTGTTTGACTGTGGTTATACAGCTTTGGTAACCAAGTGTCCATTTGGAGTCTCCAAAAAGGACCTGAGGAAAACGCATGGACATACCTGTTGAAAAATAATTCTGAAAAATTCATCTTTTGGTCTTTTGACTCCATTTGGACTGCATGAAGCCAAGACATGTAGCTGTGGCCTCATTGTGTCTATATCCTGCTGAGAGGTCCCTGAATGTCTGTACACATGTCATTGTAAAGGCAAACCTATGGGCGAGTAAACAACCCCATCATTGTAACCTCTGCCACTCTTTGTCAGTAAGTCACAGAATCACACAGACACTTTTACAAGAATCCTGAGAGTGTTTCCTTTCCAATGATACCAGACACATCTCTGAGTCTCAAACTATGTGGGATCTGTGCTGCTCACAACTTGGGCATGTCGTTTAGGCTAACAGCATAAAAAACAGGGGCGTGTGTTAAGTGGTTAAACTCCAAGGTCCCCCAATTGGGAGACCCTGAGACTCTCCGCAGCAAAAGGCATAAAACGCTGCCCTAATTATGTACTAATACAGTCATACTGCACATCAAATGGAGGAGAAACTCCGCTCCGGAGAAACTCTGCTACAAGCACGTCATTTTTACACACACCAAACACAACTCAAACACCAAGCGTATTAATTATCAAATATCAAAATCCGAATAGCGTCAGAAAGTCAACCCACTCTCCACATTTCCATTGCTACCGTTTTGATACTTCATGGTACACGAACAAATAGCATCTCATATGAAAGCTAAGACCCTGGCGAGTTCAACAGTACCACTATTATTGCGCTAAAAACTCAGTGAACCAGCAGCCAAAGAATACAAAGGTAAACAACCACTTATTTACAGCGACTAACAGATATTCTGTCTTACCTTCGAAGTTTTGTGATAAAAAGTTGTACTTGAGAGCAAAAAATGCTGGTTTTAGTAAATCCAACACAGCTCTGTTTGTTTACAACTCCATTTCACCCAGTGCCAGCCTACAGTAGCTGCGCTGGAACAACAGACAACCCTGGCAACCCGAGGCCTGTACTACGAAGCTGGATTAACATACCCAGGATATCTCTCCATTACCTGGGTTGACTTATCCAGACATTCGCAATCTAGGATAAGCGGTACTACGAAGCTGGTTATCAACTCGGTAATTGAACCCAGGGTTTTCCAATCTGGATCTCTGCACGCTCACATAAAAGGGAGGTGTTTGCAGCGTCTGACCAATCACAAACATGTAGAAACTCTGCAGAGCAGACTACTTTACCATGGAGGAGCAGATGATTATTCTTCAAACATATGAAGAATTCAAACACGTCATCCAAGCCAAAAGCAACACTGTTGCCGCAGCAAAAGCCAGGAAGGAATGCTGGCAGAAAATTGCCGACTCTGTTAATGTGTAAATTCATGAGATCATACAATATTAATTTATCGGACAATTTTACCGGACAGCACTCTGATCACTCAATGTCACTTTATTACGGCACAGATGTTTGGGGCAGAGCGCTTCCTCAGTGCCCTTCCTTTCATAGCGACATTAAATTAGTTTAAAATTCAACATTCAAAATACAAACCTATTATGCGCAATACTTTCATTCTGTACCCCTCAAAACGCCCCGTGGCTGTATTATTTTTTTAAAATATATATCTTTTAATAAATATTCTGTATATTCAACCTTTAACTTTGAGACATTTCCCCACCATGTAAAAGTGTTTGAATGATTTTAAATTTGCTCCACTCTTTCAAGGTGAATTTTGTATCCGCTCCTTTAATTTGTGTGCGTTTATTTCAGGTGCCTTCTTCATCCCATATCTCATCTTCCTGTTTGCTTGTGGGATCCCCGTCTTCTTCCTGGAGACGGCTCTGGGACAGTTCACCAATGAGGGTGGTATTACCTGCTGGAGGAAGGTCTGCCCTCTGTTTGAAGGTAATCTACAAGTTTCCACAGGAAAGTTGGTGTAATGGTTGATTGTATTCAGAAAGATCTTACAGTACCACGACTGGACAAATATACTATACATGCTTTTTGTTGGGATCAAACACTCCTTAAATGTAATTTCATATGACATTATTAAAATGTTTCCCGTGACCTGTAAAGGCTTTCTGTGTGGGAGAGCCTTCACATAATCAAACATATTAATGATGTTTTAATGTAAATGTGATGATGTAGTGATCCCAGTATATGTGTGCTATTCTGAAACCAAGAGTTGCGTGTGCGCTACACAGGAATACAAAGATTTACGAGGACAAATCAGTCTAACAAATTAAAATTTGTCTGTAAGAAAAATGTGTGATGAAAGTGTGTGTGTGTGTGTGTGTGTGTGTGTGTGTGTGTGTGTGTGTGTGTGTGTGTGTGTGTGTGTGTGTGGTAAGTAACCAACACTGGCTAATATCCTATCAATCCATCCACAGCTTCTCCCCTTCAGCTATTTTCAAATAAATCTGTAATCAACCATAATCATAACCCACAGATGACATCTGGTGAAGAGTCATGTCAGGCGTGCAATCTTGTGTTGGAACTTGTGTTAAACCTAACAATGTTCATATTATAATTTACTCTGAATGTCATTCACCCAACTGTAAAGGGAACTGAAGTTTAATCAGATCATGTTTTTTCCAAGGTAAAAAGTATGACTCTTTTTTCTGTCACTGATTCAATATCATTTTCAGCACAACAATAATTGCTGACATGTGAAGCTATGAGTATGCTACGTCGAACATATGGTTTCTCAGTACCATGAAATACAACAATAAATGCATTATTTCATTCTATTATAATAATGTTCATTATTGTGTGATTTTGAGCTCCGCTTACTACTTTAGGCTTTGATTGGGCTATTTCGATCACGCTGGACAAGCTGTGTAGATCAGAGCCAAATGCTGTGTGTTGATGAGTATTTCTAGTTAGTCACAGCTCCCACCCCAACTCTGTTTGTTCAAAAACAAACTTCACAGTTTCAGTTTTTTCTGTAAAAGGCTATGAATTGATTATTTTTGCCAGAATAGCACATTACTGCTCAGTGCCATTAATTTGATGTTTTTTCTTGCAGGAGTTGGTTATGCTACCCAGGTAATTGTTGGTCTGCTGAACATATACTACATTGTTGTGTTAGCGTGGGCAATCTTCTACCTGTCTAACTCCTTTACCTGGGACCTGCCCTGGGCTTCCTGCAACAACACCTGGAACACAGGTAAGATACAGGATACTATTTGCATCAGCAAAAGATGTGCTACTGCCAGACACGTGTGGCGTATATGTAAGCATGTAATAAATCTCCTGTAGCCCAGCCTCTATCTTGACATGCTCATGGAGGTAAAATATAACGTTGCTTAGAAGAAGACCAATAGAATTCGGCAATAGGGAACTGATGGTAGAGCTTGGTGCTAGCGTTAACTCATGGACTGAGGCACTGTTTTAGATTTTATTTTTATTTTGATCTAGTTATCCTACATTTTGTTTATCTAAACTTTTATAGTTTCCCCATTCATCATTTAATTAATTTGGTTAGTTTGATTTTATCTTGAACGAAGTGAGTGCCCCTCCTTCAATTTTCTTCTCCGTCTTAGCGGTGGCGTTGTTTCACTTGCCTGTGTGTAACTTGGAAACCTTGGAGAAAGCTTGGGTTTCTTCAAAACATTGAATGTCTTTTTGTCTTTCTTTCATTCAAGATTCTTGTATGGCATTTCAGAGGGGGAATAGCTCCATCAATCACCATGAGAACACCACCTCTCCTGTCATTGAGTTCTGGGAGTAAGTGCCCTTTTGTTTGGCTATGTCCTCAAATGGCCTCAAAGGTGCCAACAAGTTATATCTCGCAGACTCTGCAGAGTTTTACAGCCTTTTGAGATGCTTACAGACCCATACCTTCTTACAAGCTCTTGAGTGTATAAATAGACTGAATGTTGTAAATGATAAGACTGTATTATAAGACATTTGCAATGTTGATCTGTTGCCTCAGACGCAGAGTGCTGAGAATTTCCTCAGGCATTCATCACATTGGCTCTTTGAACTGGGACCTAGTTATCTGTCTAGCCATTGCCTGGGTCATCTGCTACTTCTGTATCTGGAAGGGTGTCAAGTCCACTGGCAAGGTGAATCCTTCCCTCCTTTCAAGACAGACACATTTTCATAGTCTACTGATGATTATCTGTAGCATTTCAGCATTTGAAGCTGATTTGTTCTGGTTTTCCTCAATCAGCAGTTAAGAATAATAACTTGGTAGTGCCAGTTAGCAGTGTTGGCTATGTTTGTTGAATGGACTGACACTGACACCTGAACCTCAGTCTTCATCAACTAAACTATACAAAACGCACAACACTAACAGTAAAAACAGATTGTCTTTTCTTTCTGCAGAAGGTTTTTTTTAATAATGCAACAGTCAAATCTGAGCCTAAAGGAAGGAATTGGCACAAGCATTGTCGGCACAAATGGCTGATGAGAAATTCTGCTTCCCTGTAGGTGGTGTACTTCACAGCCACCTTCCCTTATGCTATGCTACTGGTTCTGCTGATCAGAGGGGTCACCCTGCCGGGAGCCTCCAGGGGAATCCACTTTTACCTCTACCCTGACCTGGGACGGCTGTCTGACCCACAGGTAGGTTAGAAAAACACAGGGGCCATTACACCTGTGGTGACCATAGACTATAAAAAAATATGGACGTAGTCACCATGATGTCAAACAAGGGTTTATGGACATTTTTAAAGATGCCTGAAGTGACCTTGATGAATGGACTGAGGCTGTTAATACTATACTATATGACCTCATGTGAAGAAAATGTTATCCCTCATAAATTGTGTACAGTGTTCCCTAACAACAAAAACAAAATTTGTCAAATCTGTTTTGAAACAAGAAAAATATATCTTTTTATAAGCGGGGTGCCACCCAAAGAGCAGAGGCAGCCACAAATGGGAAAAATTAAGTAAGGAAAGCTAAGCTGAAATAGAAAGACAAAATAGAGAAGGAACTTGGCATGGGTAACTCTCCTGTTTTGCATGGCAGGGGATCAAGTCAATGGTGGGGATGGAGAGGAAAGGGAAGAAAGCTGCTTCGCTGTTTTATTTGATCTGCTGGTAGCTATTTACCTGAAAGTTTTGTTATGCTAGTTTTCTGTATGGCCACTAAGAAAAGCTATACTGTCAACAAAGTACGTCCCTCCAATATGAGTGATTCTGATCTATAGAAGGGCACCCATCTTGTCTTTGGTGCCAAATACTGTAAGCATCCATGCATTCATCTCTATACCTTTTTGTGTATAATGTCACACTACTACCAGCTTTTGCATTATACATAAACATAAGCTATTTGAAAAAAAAAAAGAAGCAATGATGCCATCGATTTTTCTTGAGTACAGTGAGCTCCTGAATAAAGAAAGTGAATTAGGGATGGTGGTAGTAGTAGTGGTTGTGGTAACAGGGATTTCACAGTTACTTTTCTCCTTACTGGTAGATTGCATCCAGCATGAAAATCAAAAAGAGAAGCCCTCTTCAATCCCTCTCAGGGCTCTGGGGATGAATACAAGCCCTGTGTGTTGCCAGCCAAGACAAGCTAGGCTGGTGGAGTTGGTGCCTTGGGAACACCTGCCTTTGTGTGATGTTGTGTCCAGAGCTCATGTTGTTCATTGGACCCCGAGTCAATCAGACTTTCAGTGCTGCCTGCCAGCTATCTAAAACATGCCCTAGTGCTCTGGGAGCACTTCACCAGAACTGCAAGAATAAAGAAAAAACTAATTAGAATTTTGAAGTGCGAGTGGGTGTTTTAAATGAGGGTGGAAAAGTGCTGCACTTTGTGCCTTTGAGAGACTGGGATGGATAACAGGCTTTGCTGCACTGATGATGGTGGGTTGAGAGGGTGAAATTTGGGGTAATGTTTGGTTTTGTGTCAAAAAAGATGAGAAAGTGTGAGTGAAGTTAGCTCTTTCATTATGAAAGTATCTTGGGAAGTTGTGTGAAAATCAAAATCACAATAGACATCAATGTGTTGAAAAAGCTTCACAAGAAACATTCCAAAAGAGCAGAGCAGGTCCTTTGTAACATGTGTGGGGTTAATATCTATTTCCAAACAGTTTGTTCTGTATGTGTATGTATGCGATAGCTCAGCAGGTTTGGTGAAAGAGAAGCTGCTGGTTTGAATCAAGTCTGTACCAATATACCATTTCTTTCAAAAATAATTGCACATCCAACTTGTACTTTCAAGACAGTTACATGTAATAAATATATTTTCAGCATGGAAAAATATGTGAATGCTCACACAAGGAACATAAGCTCCACATATGTAGCTTTATCTTGAGCTCTCAACCTCATCTCATAGTCTTCCTCAGCAGATAGAAGTAACTTTTCACTTTGAACTTTACCTCAAAGTCAACATGACTGGGCCTGAGGACAGCCCAGAAACAAAAAATGCTATTTTAAGTTAAGTTTATTAATCTATGTTTAAATTATAGTTAATTTCACCCTTTAAATGTATTTTCTTCCTTTAACTATACTGTTTCCTTTTTGTCCCAAGGTGTGGATGGATGCTGGAACTCAGATTTTCTTCTCCTATGCCATTTGTCTCGGCTGTCTCACTGCTCTGGGAAGTTACAACAAATACAACAACAACTGCTACAGGTAAGAACCGAAATGATAATGCAGTTGGCATTACAACCAAGTGCACACTATACCCCCCCTAATAAAATCTTTAGACAGTGTCGTGTTCATTCAGATGAAGCTCATAATAGTTCTGTTCCCCTCTCTGTCATTTCTAGGGATTGCCTGTCCCTCTGCTTTCTGAACAGTGGCACTAGTTTTATCGCAGGCTTCGCCATTTTCTCCATTCTGGGCTTCATGTCCTACGAGCAGAACATACCTATCTCAGAAGTGGCTGAATCTGGTTAGTAGTTGTTTAACTGCGTATAAAACTGCAAGTTTTTCTACAGCTTCTAAATGGCCTCTATACTTAACTTTCAAGAAATTTAATTTGCCTGAAATATAATAATAATTCAATTTTCTTTAAACATTGTACTGGTATTTTAAAATTTCGTCAGTGTGGGGGTCACTGAAATGTTGAATGAACATAATATGTATAGCAGGATGTCAGCTTTATGAATCCCAAAAAATTGATAAGAGTGAATATTCCAATGACCAAGATACATGAATGAGAAAAGCCATGTGAACTCTGTCTAACACAGGTCCAGGTTTGGCTTTCATAGCGTACCCTCGCGCTGTATCCATGATGCCTTTCTCCCCCCTATGGGCCTGCTGTTTCTTCATTATGATTGTCTTTTTGGGACTGGATAGTCAAGTGAGACCAACATATGCACCACACATGCGCACACACACACACACACATGCTCAGATTTTCCTTTTTTGGTACTTTTTGATAGATCAGCAATCTACAGAACCATCTAACATGCACAAAGAAACATACACACTCGTGTATATTATCTCATATGTCTGGTTTGTCCTTTGATTAGTTTGTGTGTGTGGAGAGCCTGGTGACAGCCATGGTGGATATGTATCCCTCCACCTTTCGCCGTAAAAACCGCAGGGAGTTCTTCATCTTGGGAGTGGCTGTGGTCTCCTTTCTCTTGGGGCTCATAATGCTAACAGAGGTTAGTAATGTAGTGATATCACATTTTAAACTGTAGAGCGGTTACAGTCTCTTGTTAGCTTTCAATTTACATAAAATGCAGATTCTGATTCATGTCTAGCCAGTTTATTTTATGGTTTGCACTGAATATTCTCTTTTCAACACTGTGTAACACTTTGCAGATTTGTTTCAAATGCAAAACTAATCAGTGACCAGGAGATATTCTTAGTCATTCCCATTGTTTGACAGCGTACAGGTTCTCTTTTGCTTGTTAGGGTTGCAAACCGATGTCTATCTCCACAGGGAGGAATGTACGTGTTCCAGCTTTTTGACTACTATGCTGCCAGTGGGATGTGTCTGCTTTTTGTGGCTGTTTTTGAGACTGTTTGTATCGCTTGGATTTATGGTGAGTGTTTTAGCAAGGCTGTTGGGGAATGCACGAAGGGGGTATTTACAAGACAAAGGCTTTATGTTCACATGGCACTATTCATTCCATTCACTGCCTCTCGCCAATTCATAAAAATGTAGGGGTCTTTTGTGTTTGACTCACAGATTGGAAGGCATAATGCTGAGTTGTGGGGGTTGTTATTTTAAGGAAAACTTCACCAATTTTAAAGTTGATTCCTATGGTTTTAATGTGTGAAGAATTAGAAATGTCACTGCATTTTCCACTGTCTTCCCTGTAATAAAATATCCCTCTTATGAGCTGCAAAAGTCTGCAAAACCATCTACCAGACTTTGGAGATCGGCCTTAGATAGAGACCATAATACTAAATACTAATATCAGCATATTTGGAAGAACACTAGGAGGTTGAATATTGCACTGTGGAATCAGACACAATAGAGTCTGGAGGAGAAAGTGACCACTGGAGCTGTGTCACAGCTGCAGCCTGATACACAAACTTCAGCTGCTGACCCAGTGAACCAGATAATGTTGATCCTCAGGTGGTCAGAAAAGCTGAATCTAAAACAAAAAAACAGTAACTTTACAATATTATGTCAGAGCAGAGATGTGTCGCAACTCTAACAACTTTTGAAGTCAAATATCATGCTGTGGAATCAAAAACAACAGGGTGTAGAGGAGAAACCAACCACCAGATCTACAATACAGCAGAAGCCATAAGAGAGGCGCCGCAGCCAGGGTAGCTTTGCAGTGTCAACCGGTGCCTGGTGAGGATCATCAGAGAGAATGGAAACAGATCTGATAATGATGTTCTGCAACAAACTCTGTTGTGCTTTGGTAAAACTGACATTGTTTTCTGACAGAACATTCTATGGGACTTTGCCAACTTTTAATATAGAACCGCATATCAGTGAATGTGTGTTACCTTTAACTTTTGCGGTTGCGTTCAGCTTGAGCATTTAGGTCCCAGTTCCTCGTCGTCTGAAACACTAAAAGAAAGAGTGTTTGTTGCCCAAGATTGTTTCTTAAACCAGTCTGAAATGAAGATGGCAAAATTATGTTTTTTGACTTCCAGTGGCAGCTCTGACAGCATTCTTGCATGTGTGTAGCTCACCGTGAGATTGCAATGATCCGTATAACAAACTCCAGCATCACCTTTGTTTTATGATCCTCACTCAATGAGGAAAAATGTTTTGTGAATGAAAATTGACCTGAGTAAAGATTTACAATACTGCTCACTGACTTTGTCTCTGCTAACCAGTTTTTGGGCTGGGAAACCCACCTGCCTTCTTTAAACACACCATTAGCAACAGATTGGTTGGGACCATGATCTGTTGTTTTTGTTTTGTTTTGATTCCCCCTTAAGAGCAATATACTCTAATCATAGGCCACCAACTTCAGAAATAATTGCACATTTCTGCTACATAGGTGACATCATTTTAAGAATTCATCATATTCACAGCGGTAGAGTTTTCCTTTAAATTTTAGGTTATTTAAGGGTCAATAAATAAAAAAAAACAATTAGAAAATTAACTGACTAAAAATCAATACAAACTAATTTAACCAGATAATTTAGGTTCCCAACAGTAAGTCATGTCATATACAAATCTTGAATTTTGACACAGATGATTATGAAGATATATAAAGTCTCCACTGCATTTCCTAATTCCTCTCTCCCTAATTACAGGAGCTGACCGTTTCTATGACAACATAGAGGATATGATTGGCTATCGCCCCAGCCCTGTCATCAAGTACTGCTGGATGTTTTTCACCCCTGCAACATGTTTTGTGGGTTTCACATTTTCAATATATTTTTTTACACCACTCACTTTAAAGAGTAGCACCCTCTGGTGGCCATAATTGCAAATACATTACAATTTGTCAGTGACCGCAAATGGTCAAATGAAGACCTTTATTTCTATATTTTAAAATAAGATAATGGTTAAGGTTAAGGTTAAAATGGAGCTAAGGATTACAATCAACTATTTACTTAATGTTACAAATAATATTTTAGTATAGTCACTACTCAACAAAATAAAGCCATTAAGTCTCGCTCTCTGTCTCTTTTGTCAGGGAACCTTTGCCTTCGCCTTGATCAAGTACTCGCCTCTGAAGTACAACAATGAATATGTCTATCCCTGGTGGGGCAATGGAATAGGCTGGATCCTGGCCTTGTCCTCCATGCTGTGTATTCCTCTCTGGGCAGCAATGAAACTGTACTACACGCCTGGAACGCTGAGAGAGGTACAGTATGTTGCACCTAAAACTTGACATTCTTGGGGCAGGTACAAATAAAGGCAAAATGGTAAAAATAAATGAAAAATAAAAACTAAATAATCACAAAAGTGTCTCTGATGTGAAATGATCCTTTAGATAATGTTACTGACTAATGTCTTAATTAGTTTATTACTAGTGTCAGTTCCAATAAACATTGATTAATCAAACATAATATCACTGAAATATTAATTGTTTTACAATATCTTATCCATTCTTCAATTACAGCGTCTTGCTCTCCTTACTACTCCTTCCACTGAGTTACCGAAGACCAAACAAGAGCAGGAGAAGCTGCTGGCCATCTTCGCCGCAGACGGTGACAGCCTCCAACAGAAAGCACCTCCAACTAAAGAAGGCTACTTCCCTGTTGATGAAAAGGAGTCTCATTGCTAAACACCAGAGAGTTGGATTCAGATCCATGTAGGGGTCAAAGGTCACTCCTCAGCTTTGACACTGTCTGGCCCCATCCTAACTCTGTAATACCTCACCAGAGAAGGTGGTGAAACAGGCACGGACATTAAGAGACACCTGACCTGTAACTACTGATCTGCTGCTGGAGCTTTCTCCTTTGTACAGTGCCTTCAACATTACAGTATGATGGCAAAACCATTCTTACTTCAACATTCACATCCTTTTTAGGACAGTTGATTACTATCTCTTTTGCCAGTGGCAGAGTCACATGTACAAATGAAAGAATGTGGCCATTGTTGTTATGCAGTGGCTAAGAATTTACATTTGATCATGTCTGCTTTCTAAGGAAGCATTTTTTTTCTCTGTTATGGACATCTCTAATGTTCAGTTAGTCCGACATGACATTCCAGCTACTTTAATGATTCTAATAGTTGTCTGCTATGAATGGAGTACAGAAGGAGTGCATGGATAATAATATCTTGCTTGAATAAAACCAATCTGTGTTTAAGTGTAATGCACTTCCATAATGTACAGTATACAGAGCACTTTATATATTAATTCCATCAATCCAATCGTGCTGACAGCTCTGTTTTTACTGTATAGTGGAGAATTATCATCCCAGGATGTGAACATTTTTAATAAAACAAAGTATTTAAAAGCATATGAATAACAAATAAATTGCTTGAAATTATGTAAACATTTTTGATTTTAAATGTACATTTAGCTGAACTGACACAACTCAACTCAACTAAGCTTTTACGTTTTTTTCAGATGAATGCTAGTATGTTCATTAATTCAGTGTATGTTTTTTAATTTCCTTTGCTTTGCAGTTGCATGAATATTTTACATACTTTTGTCAGTGTTCTGATCATTGACATGAATTAATTTAGTGCCAGTTTTGCCGTATCTCTAATGCATTGAATCTTATGAAGTTAAAATGTAAAGTGCCTAAAAGAGACAGTTGTACCACTTAGATAGTGGGCAGGGCATGCGGTAATGGTTGAAGGATTTCATTCTAAAATGATCATCTCTCTTGTCATCTTTGCTGCTGCTGTATTGTAATGAACATATGCCTGTGCTTCCTTAGATGTTGGACTTAATAAATGATCACTGCTAAAATGATTTTTTTTTATGACTGAATAAAAATCAATTGAAACCTTATTTTCTTAATTTCTATTGAAATGTGTTTTTATATTTTGTGGGCTTTACAATTATATATATATTAAAATACAATTATTCTGTACACAAATTATCATTTTAAGACAGAGTTAAAATATAAGTTTTTTTGTGCCCATTTCATTATGAGAAGAAAGAAATATGCATTTTAGTAAGGCACCCCTAGAATATTCACAGTAATAACAAATAATAGTAATATCTCAATCCTGTCATATCATGTCATTTTCCCTCTAAAGTTTAAAAACTGTACATATTCCAAGATGTATGTACATGTAATACCTAATTTTGCATTTAAAGCATCAGCCCACTAAGTTACAGCATGTACGGCACAGTGTATACAATATGTTTAATAGTAGAGAAATTTGTGTTTTTAGTCATTTTAATGTCATTGATGAAAAACTTTAATGTTTATAATGCATACAATTTTGAATATAAAGCAAATATCTCATTTGCTAGTGGATGCAATACCAAATCAAATTATGCATCATACAATATATTTTCAATAAAAAATTAAAATGTCCTGTATATTAAAAGGTTAATTAAAAACGTGGCATGCAATCCGCACCACACAGCAGGGAGGTTCTGGGTTTGAACCTACTAGCCAAATGGGGCTTTTCTGTGTGGAGTTTGCATGTTTGCCTCTTGCCTGGATGCATTTTCCGACTTTATATGTATAAATATAGAGGTCCATATATGAAAACTTTTTGATATATTGAGGGTTCCACCTACCGCCAATGATAAAGCTCCGTAGAATTTAAATTGCAACAGTTTAGACATTGATCCAGTTGTGTGAAAACATTTTATTCTAAATGTGGAACCTATCACTCCAGCTTTAATAGATTTGTAGTGCAATTTCACAGAAGTGAAATTGTGCGAAAATTAAATGTATAATTCTTGAAATAATAAGGTGAGGCCCACATACCAATTGTACACAAACTTAAAAAGTTGTGTCTGTCAGCTGAATTTCAATCTCAGTACATGACATCTCCTGGCTTCAACATCTATTTCTTTATTTTCAATACGTCACCAGTCAACCATATTTCATCCCTTCATAAAGGGATCCTGGCAGCATCTCTCGAGGGGAGGTACTTGAACGTGAAACTGCGCAGAAATGCTCTGCCACTCTGGCTTGTCGTCACCTGTCTGCAGCACTCTTCCCCAGCAGGGGGCGCTGCACTCATTACTCTGAATGGGTCAGTGTTTACGGAAGTCCTAGTGACGTGTCACTGTCCACTGAAGCATTGTGGGAAGGAAAGCGGGGCTGACGGCCGCTGATGGCATACATACAGCTCAAATAGGCAAATATCTTCGATTAGTGAGCAGCTTTAAGAAACAGAAATCCGGGGGAACGATGCTACTTCACGAAGCTAATGTCACCGTGCTTTGAAGAAGGGGAACATATGCCGGTGTCATTGCCACTCATAGCAGAGAAGTGGGATAGTGTGTCAATGGACCGCGGCGTTTTTATTTTCTTTTGCAAGGGAGGCAAATAAAGTAGCGACGGGATATATTCCCGCTGTGGATGGGTGGTGGGGGGAGACTGCGCTCCCACATTCCTTATCGTTTGAAGTTTCTTGAGATTTTTGTCGAAGGCGCCGTCAAAGATGTCGACTAGCAGTCCTGAGGCGGTGAAGAAATTGCTGGAGAACATGCAGACGGACCTGCGGTCTCTGTCCATGGAGTGCAAGAAGAAATTCCCCCCAGTCAAAGAGGTCAGCCGGCTAGTTAGCTTCACTGAGCAGTCGCCTCGGTGTTCAGCAGCTTGTCTCAGATGTGATTCTCATTTTGTAGTCGTTATAATGTAGATTTGTACATATTTGTTTGAGTCCATTTCCTCATCAGCCACCGGGCCTGTGCTTGGCTCTGTGTGGACACTGAGTTGTTGGCATACTGTCCGGGTACATTAAAAGTTGTGTCAGCTGCTGGGCCTCCCTGCTCACCAGGCGTTCAAATAAATGAATTTATACAGGTGTTTACGGTGGCCTGTGCCACGTCATTTGATTAAATGGCTCATATTCAGCATTCATATAGCGCAGGGTTAACTGAGCTCAGCTGTTCTTATTGACATAGCAATTTTACACGTTTGTATTGGCATGCGTGTCATTAACCAGACTTATTCATTGTGCACTGTTAGTGTATTGGTTAAATGCAGGTGTGGTTATTTAAAGGGTGGCTTCGCTTAAAATATTAAACAAGGCGACAACAACATTTTTTACTTGTAGATAACTTCTAGTCCTGTAGATTTCAGAACTTACGCTAATGAAACAATGTTTTCAATAGCTACTTAATACTAAAAGTAGGTTAAACAGGAAGTTAGGAGAACAAACCTATCACAACAAATAGGATATTTTACATTAAGTAAAATGGATAGTACCTAGCTACTTACATTTTTGAATGTCTGCATTAGGTTGACTGTGGATTGGATCATTTGTATTCCCCTGATTTACAAAGTGAGCAGTTCTGAAGCCACATCTTTGTTCATCCAAATCACAAAAAAGCTACATTTTTCACTTGCTCACAAGAAGTTCTGTGGATCATCCTTTGTCATCCTGCGACAGACAATTATTTTAATTGTTGATTTAACCTGTAGATTAATTTCTTAATCAATTGATTTATCTTTTTGTCTATTACATATCACAAAATTGTTAGCCCAATGTGATTTTTTTTTCAAAGGGTTTGCTGTATCTGATTGACAGTCCAAAACCAAAAGATGAAGTAGTAGGTTCTTACATTTGAAAGGATGGAAGTAGTGTTCAACATTTCTATTTGAAAAAAGACTTAAATGACTTATTGGTCATAAAAATAGTTGCTTATTATTCTGTCTATTGATTAACATATTGATAGTCCTGGCAGCTTTGATCCTGAGTAAACAAAATATTGTCTGTAGGAAGACATGTTGCTTTTTAGTTTTTCACATGTCAGTTTTCAATTATTTGACAAAGGGTGATTGCACAGAAAAATAAAAAGATAAAGTACCAAAGTATAAATGATAAAGTATGAAAGACATTAGAAATAATAAAAGTCTAATGTTATTTAGATTCATAGTGCAGTTATCAGCATCAATTAAAGACAAAGGGTGATTATGAAAGTCTTTTGTTTGTTTTTTAGAAACCAGACATAAGATCTTCCAGAAGTTTATTCCAGCTACAATAGCTGAATGCAGTTTCACTATGTTCACCAGGACCATCACAGGGATATCTCAGAACCTAAAACCTAAACTGTATGTATGGCTAGATAGATCCCACTAGTGACTTTTTCATTTGGGAACATTTATAGCTTTTAATCCCAGGGCAGCAGTGCATTTCATTTATGTGGCCAGTGTTCATGTAAGCTGTATTCAGGGAAATGTTTTTGACATTTGTCATTAAAGGCCTGTTTGGCCTACATTGGTCTCTCTCAGGATCTCACGTTGGAAGTCGGTTTCACAACAAGCTTGCTAGTATTGAGACAGCCAAGCGTGAATTCATAACCGTTGTTTTCTTTTTTTCTACTTCTTTTTAAATATTCCCTAGAATAAGTTACTGTGTTCAGCTCCTGACTGGCTTACTTGTGTGTGTGTGTGTGTGTGTGTGTAGCAGTGTCAGTAACGTTTCTGGTGACATCATGACTTATTTTGAGAAAAGAATAGTACAAGGAGGTTCGATGTCATGGCATTTTACAGTAAATGGGTATTGTTAGATTCACACGTAGAAGACAACCCAGCTTTTATGACTCCACTTTGTCCCAAACAACACAGCTCTCTTTATTACATGCTCTGCTTTGCAGGAGTCCACACTGCTGGGTCAGAGTTCATTTATATCTGGAATGTACTGAATTTTCTTTTGAGCATTAATTAAAGACTAAGAGAGGCTGTCGACATATGATATAAACAAACACAACCTCTATTCACAAACCACTTGGGTCTGACCTCGCTGCATTTCCTGATGGCGTGGATATATTGATGCTGTTTTTAAATTTTACTCGTAAATGAAATGCATTTAAAGAGAGGGCAGCTAGTGTTTACCAAAGTTATGTAATTCAACTGACACCATCTCAGTCAGAGCCTCCTTACCCTAATTCCCTGTAATTCCCAGGTATAGCAAGCTCACTGTTTGCTTGCATATGTAACACAGGCCACATAAGTCATTAAATGAAATGTTGTGCTGTATGTGGAGGGTTTTGTGGCCTTGGAAATATTTATCAGCCAGCTCACCTGCATATCAGGCCACACCGGCTTAGTTTGTGTTTCCTCAGGTGTCACGAGATAAAAACAGTCTTAAAATGAAAAAAAGAGTAATACCTCAGCAAGGTCTTCCGCTTCCTTTGTGTACCTGCCATTGCAAACTGCTCCAAAATGAGCTGTGTCACGACGTAGCACCATGAAAAGCATACAGCTAGTCTCTTGTAGCAGACTGCTTGCTGGCCCTTGCCTAAGGGCCTCATGAAGCATCTCCTTCAAATATTGATTTATCATCACCCAGGTTTTCTGGTCCTTACCAGCGTCTTAGCCTGAGGGATCACAGGAGTGCAGGGAGCCACTTTGATGCCATACCCCCCCCCCCCCCCCCCCCCCACAGACTGAACTCACTCACGCTCTGGTTGATAGTGTTTTGATTGGAGAAACCTTTTCCAATTTTAGCAGTCATGGTTGTATTTGCTGGGTTGTTATTGTGCAACAAACAAGCTGTTACTGTATGTGTGTGCTGTTCAGGTGCTGTGTTGTTTTAATTTAAATTATGTGTAAGCCTGTTACAGCACACACATGTGGTCCTCATTTCATTGTATGACAATTGTTTTCATACAATCTCCTTAATTTCTAGTGGACAGATGCTTTTATGTCGTATCAACAATTCCAGCTCTAACCAGTTTTATATAGTTGCGTGTTCATGTGTTACCAAATGTAATAGTAAAGCATTCCAAGCCAGTCTTAATTCCAGTTCCTCCCATATTTCCCAATCCATCCCTCACAGCGACATTGCACCACAGACAGCTGTTTCTCTAGGTTAAGAGGAGCCAAGAAGAGTCCCATTGATTTTTTTATATCATAGCTTCACACTCCAAACAGTCAATGAAACCACCAAGGCTTTCCTGTTTGTTGTGCTCTGATTGCTTTTGCCCTGGTGAAATAACACTGTTGATGAGTCAGGTGTCGTCAACTGCATGTAGCTCATGGTGAAGGGCGACACCTTGTCTTGGGATAAGAATTTAATGAAAGCAGTATGAGCATCCTCTGTATGGCTTGCTTAACACAACTCATTTCCCAGACAGATTGTGTAGGCTACACAGAGACAAAATAAGAAGCAGCATGGAGTGAGGATCTGGTGTTTTCATAATATGCTTAATCAGGTCCAATAAAACTGCTGAATTAGAGACTCTCACATTGTCCTTCTAAGGAAGTCAGTCTTTGATGAGCTGCACTCATTTTGCTTTTCAAATAAATGAGCTGGCTCTCAGACGTGGGTCAGTTCTGCTTTGAGGATCTCCCACAAAAAAGGCTCTGAAGAAGAACTGAAAATAGTGAGCACTTCCTGATACAGCTGGGGTCTGACATTGTTAGTACAACACAGCCCTAGTGTTTAATGTCCTTTCCTAATGGAGATTTTAAAATCAACTTTGTCCAGTATTGTGTATATAATGCAACAAATAATCCACACTCAAATAATTCTAAAGAATCCATGTGGGAAATGAAATATGAAATGGAATAATACATATGAAATGGAATTGGAACTGCAGGAACCTGTCTTAACTTTTCACAAAGACTGATAAAGGAATCATCTGTAGACAAACAGTTAGAGGATAGCTACTGTAGGAGAATAGGACGTCTACTGTTTGTTACACTGGAAGCTGACATCATCAGGCCGATGGTGTTTCACTCTACATGGCGGTGACGTCATAGTGCTGATGGTTTTCAGCGAGAAATGAGCTGTACACGTTACAACATAAAGCTGACACAGCAACTTCTTTGAGGAAGTATGTGGAAAAATGTGTTGGGGAAATTATGATTTCACTATTTTCAGTCAACCTAGGACTGCATCAGTAACTAGGCCAATGTGAGAAAATTGTGATCGTGAAGATTGATAACGTCTTGTGCATTAACATTTGTCAGAAGGAAGGATTAATGGTAATTGGTTTCAAGATGGAACACGTGGTTCCTCTCGAGGCTGCTCAAAGGAAATCCAAAGAATCTGCTTCTGATCAGAGGCGTTTGTTGGTTTTCTGGTCCTCTCATTCGATAGACTCACAGATTCTGCAATAGCATTAGAAAAAAAAAACGTCTTTTTAAGGACTTGTGCAGTAGACCGGTGATATATTTCAATAGTCCTTTTCAAGACGTCCCTTTGTATCTCACCCTCATCAGATTCAGCAAATCAAAGAGGGTGTTATCCTGTTAAATCACAACAGCCACTATTATCGCTAATTAGCATCTCAGGGGCCAGCAATCATGATGAATAAATACTCACATTACTCCTTCAATACACATGAACACTTTGACCAAGCTGGGCCTTTTGAGAAGTACAAAGAAGGCTCTTGTAGGAAATACCCGGAGTCTACTTCAAATACTATTTATATATTGGAAATTGGAGAAAACACGCTTCTCTTTCTCACTGCTAGGGAACAACAGGCTGCTGAATTACTGGCTGATTCTTTATTTCAGTTGACAAGATGGACAGCTGTAATACAGTGAGTAGTTAGGTTACGTTGTTGTCTTTAGGTGTTGATGGAGCAATGCAGATGAGAAGATATCTGAAAACTAGCACCTAATGAATTTCAACTCCTCAGCTATATCCAGCCTGAACTAAATAACTGTATCAGTTAAACATTACATAGGCTTTCTTTAGAAAGCTTGAAATATTGTTTCAGTAGTTAAATTTTTAAAAATATACAGTATATTATCGTCTTAGCGATATCAGTAGCCACTGTGAGGTTGTAGGTATTTGGGGATTGAAAAGCTCTCTGCCTTCTACTTATTGCCCTGTTAAGACCTCTGGCTCCGTTTGAGGAACAAAGGAGAAGAGGGAGACTAGCATTTTTTGAAGATTAACTTTAAGGCGCTGTTTGGTAATAGGCCAGTTCATACTAACAAGCAAACCCGCCAACCAGTGGTTGCTTGGTAACCTATGGTCCAGCAGGTCCTCCACAGTGGCTCCACTGTTCAAATGACATGTTTAAAAGTGATACAATCACATTGAGGTCACAGAATACGCTCAACAGCCATGCTGATGTAAAGGACTTCAACTAACAATTGATTTCATTGTTGATTGATCTGCAGATTATATCTTTTCTATAAAATGTCTGAAAATAATGAAAAAAGCACATTTCAGTTTCTTAGAGCCCAACGTGAGACTATCATGTCACATTTACTTTAAAAACTGACTGAAACATCTCCTTGATAATGAGAATAAATGCAGATTTGTTTTCTGTTGATCGATTAATTGATTAATTGACTAATTGACTAATTTTACAGCTCTAATTGTCAGTGTTTTTTAAATCAAAAGTAGTCTGCCTTGCTAACAATAATATTTCGCTTAAATCTTTTAAACAGAGTGGTGGTAAATGATATTCTGCTCTTCTTGTTTTGCATGAATCTAGTAAGGTTTTTCATCAAGTTGGCCTGGAAGTCTTCACTTAGATAAAAAAAAAACCTTAGTTTTCAAAAGTTGGCCTGACACTCTGTCTGTGGCTGCAGACAACATAGGGTGATGAAGTTTTTGAAAAAGGGCAGTGCCGGTCCAGTCATTTGTAACACACGCATGCCCGGGATGTTGTCAGGCCATGCAGTGTGTGTATGAAAAATGCATCAAGGTAACATTCGCCCATTGGCTGTTTGCTCAGCTGAGGATCTCACTGCTACTATTTGTGTTGTTGATATACCAGATGTAGTGATTACAGGCTGCAATTAGCAAGATTTTTCCAGAATAAAATAATCAGTTGATTACATGCTACTTTTTTGCAAGGAGGATGGCATATATCTGTGGTGCTGAAAATATCTTAAATAGAGCAAGGTTTTAGTATGAAAGGTAGTAGTTTTGTGACGTTAATTGAAGGAAAATGTGGGAGAGCATGAAGAGATTAAGCTGAGAAAGGGGAAGACCTATAGAAGTGACAGAAAGGCTTCAAGAGGCTGGTTATAGTCCTGGAAGAAGAGGAAGACTAGAAAGAAAAAGAGAAGTTTTGTCAGGCGTGCAGTGGTTTGTGGTCGGCATTGAGAGATAAGCACAACCTCTGTTTTGACTGGTAAATGCTCAGTATCTCTGTATCTGTGTTCCTCATATTTAATCTGTCTACATGTCATCCTCTCCTCTCGCCTTTTTTTTTGTCAGGGCATTCCTCCCATTTCTCCCCCTTTCCATTTCCCTGCATCTCACCTCCGCAATACACCTCGCTGGGGAAATCACTTCCTACTAGCACATCCCTCTCAAGTTGAAGCCATTCTTAGCAGATTTTTTACCAGCCCTCCCTCTGTCTCTCTGCAGCCAGGCATTTTTGTCTCTCCCCTGTGGCCATCATTACAAGAAGCTGTTTCTACCACTAGTAGCAAAGTGGCTTACAACAAAGTGGCTTGCAACTAAATGGTCTCATAACTAATGTTCACTTAAATGTCTCATCTCCTTTTCTTTCCTGTAGGCCGCAGAGTCTGGCATTGTGAAGATTAAGACCATCGCAGCCAGGAATACAGAAATACTGGCAGGTGAGTGAGAACGTGAGATGGCTGGTGGTTTTACCATAAGTGACATATCTAGTTGGGAGACTATGATTTATCAGGGAAGTGTGAGGTGTGATCTGCTGATCAAGTCACTGCAAGGAACTTTCATTCTGTGTTGATTTTAGTAGCCCCTGTGGACAAAAGCATGAATAGTTTCCTAGAATCTAGACAGCATATCCCATGAGCGCTATCACCTTGTGTCTTAAAGATCATCGCTAGCATTTGTTTTGGAAGCGAGAGAAATAAAGTGCTACTTATTTTTAATGCTATCTTTTTTTTTTAAAACATAGCTGTTTGCAGTATGCGTAACAGTGAGATAATCTGTCTGCTATTTCGGCAACGCGACACCTTCCTGCAGGGTTATGAAGAGGTGTGGGTGTGTTTGTTTGTGATTGAGAACATCACCATTGTGAAACATAAAAAAAAAAACACGTTATGTTTCTCAGATTCACTCTTTGTTCCTGCTATGCCGCTCACTCTCTAGCTCCTCTCGTATTTTTTAAATTGAGTTTGGCTGACAACAAGTCTAACTTTGCTTTTAACGTCATCAGACAAAGAGAAACATCGTACCCCTCCTCCCCTCACCCTAGCGTCTTTCTCCTCCATCATGTAATTTAAACATTGGCTTCTCCGTCTGCGTGCTGTAAATTGTTTAGTCTGATTTTGCGAGGAATCCGTTGATAGTCTTGTTTGCTTATGAAGGTCATTTAGAGGCATCATGAGACAGTTTCATAACCAGTTAAAAGTTCCTTGTAGCAACTTTAATTCCACCATGAAATGTATTTTAGGGATGCAGCAATTGTGAAATTCTGGGCCGATAGGGATACCAATTTTGAAAACATGAATTTGGCCGATAACCGATATATACTGATTTTTTTTTTTTTTTTTTTGATGATGATGTTATGTTTTATTGTTATTTATAAAAAAACAAAATAAATCATTGTAAAAAAAAAAACAACCAAAAAGCAAAAAAAATCCCTTCAGCCTGCTATATAGTTACCTGCTTATTACCAGCAAATTGTATCTTGTATCTCCGATGTTAGTCAACAAGGAGAATATCAGCCGATGGCTATCTAAATTGAAATTGATGATGTCTATTTTTACTTTGCTTGGCATCAAATTTGCAGAGTTTCTGTTTTAAATTATAACCCTGCCTTATTTAAACGGATGTTTTCACAGTGTCTTTCCTATACATGCAACGTACGAGCACACAATAGTGTCACTTCTATATTCACATTCACTATAAAGCACTAGGCTGATCTCTCAACAATAGGAAATTGTTTCTATGCTGTCTCGATAAAAGAGTCAGGCTGTTTTTGGTGACATTTGCAGAGTTGACACATAGTAGACATTTTCCGAGTTCCACTGTGCAACTCCAACTGCCCCCTCTGTAACTGTAAACTGAAATCTAAACTGTAAACTCTGTTGCAGAGTCGAATGATCTTTGTTTCCAGGATGGATTTTCGATTACATAAAGATTTGAAGATAAGACGATGAAACCTGTCGTGAAGGTGTAAATCATTCGAGAGCTAAATCCTATGTAATGAAGGTGAAAAATATTTTTGGAGGGAAAGCATTGACTCACTATGTTCTGATCAGACATCACAAATATGCTTTTCTTTCTTTAAAACACTTTTTTTTGTGAACAACTACTTAAAATTACACAATAAAACTACTAATCCTTCTCAAATGTTGATAGCCGTCAGACGTAAACTCAGAACTCCTCCACTCAAAAATGTGTTTTGCTTATTGTTCCTTCAGTTGTATGGGGTTTCACTATTTAGAACTATGTATGTGCAGAGTCTGACACTAGAAGGCTGTTGTTTTTTTATTCTTTCTGTCTGTGATTTTATTCTGCATTTTTGACCTTTTTAAATATTTATTAGTTTTCTATCCCTTCCTCTGCAGTAGCAGTACTCAAAACAGATATGTGTATGTAGTGTATACAGCGGCTCTCAAAACTCACTATATGATACCTGTCAGCACAAAATGGCACTCACACACAAAGTTAACAACTAGGTGGTGAAGAAAGTAGAACATTTACAAAAGATATTTGCATTTTTAAAATACAGTGATATTTTCCTTTTTCTGTGTTCTGTCCCCGCAGCTCTGAAGGAGAACAGCTCCGAGGTCGTGCAGCCTTTTCTGATGGGCTGTGGCACCAAAGAGCCCAAGATTACCCAGCTGTGTCTTGCTGCCATTCAGAGACTCATGTCCCATGAGGTGGTATCTGAGGTGAGGACACTGACGTAACCGAAGACTTTACATGTTAGCAAATACACACAGTACACTAAGGCTCATGTTCAGACTTGAGAAAGATTCAAACAAACAATAGTGTTTTATAATTAAAGTTTAAGCAAATACAAACAGTATACAAAACATAATACAGAACAGCATGTACACCCAACCCATCCAACAGCACAGCACAACCACAACAATTGAAAGAAAGAAAGAAAGGAAGAGAAAAAAAGAATATAATAATAATAATAATAATATGTGTAATAGTTCCCAGAACCTCTGGAAAACATGTTTGATTCAAACCATAAGTCAGCTTCTCTAGCTGCGTCAGGGCAGCAATGTGTTCCAGCCACATTTCAACAGAGGGAGTGTGTGGCATAAACTATATAAATCAAATACATTTCTTCACTGGAAAAAAGAAGAATAAACTCATTACTGCATTATGAAGAGTTTCAGGGGTAGAATTGAATGAATAGTGCTGGAGTCATTAAAAACTGTTTTCCAATAACAGGATAAATGTCTCTCTCGTGTTGACTCAGGCAGAGGGGTTCGAGTATAAAGGCTTAATAATATTTAAAAAAGCAATCCCAAGCATACATTTCTATAAAACAGCTAATAAAGAGGTCCACTCCACCTGGCCGATTAACATATTACAAACCTAATGAATCAAAACTATAATGAAATACTGATTAATAAAATGTAGTATTTATATTGGAAGTATACGTCCAGGACTTCTTTGTGTTAATTCTGAATCAGAGCCTAAATGCATTAAGCAACATAAGCACTGAGCTTAAAATAGTAGAAAAAACAGGATTTTGACAAAATCCCTCAGGATTAATTTCCTCCATCTACATTTTCCAATAAAAGGCTGTTGCTCTAATCTGGATTCATCACCTGGTGTCATAATGCTTCACAGAATGCCAAGGGTATAAAATCGATACACATATCCTTAAGGTGAATGGTCTTTTTTTCACACAAAAAAAATTGCAATCCAGTGCAAGCCCCTGATTAGTTTAGTTTAGATATTATGGGTTGTCACAATGTATGGCTGCTGTTCATTCTCGCTTTCCAATTCCCCACACATCTGGGGAATAAATGCATATTGATATTGCCTCCAATGTTGCTTCATTCAGTGTTCAGATACTTCTAAATTTAAATGTACCCACCACCTTAGCTGCCTCTTCCTTGATGCATCATAAGGGTAATTAATTCAGATCAATACAGGAATCAGTGCAACCTATCAATACCCAATCAGGCAATGTAAATATGAGAATTGGTAATCTAAATTAATTTCCATCACTGGTGGCTTCATCTGACAGATTACACCTCATCATGTCTTGGGAGCATCCTTTAATTCTTGCGTGACGCCTTTCAGATTTTAAGATGGCAATCTACACAGTGTCTATGTTTGAGGTTGGAAACCAGAACAATTATCTTTTGGATGTCTGCTAGCTTCATATGATCTCTATATTATATGACAGTTAAAGCCCTGAAGAGGGTGGAATAGGCGTCCATCTTCAAAAACGGGTAATTTCTTAAATGCAAATTTTGTGTAATATAAGCTCATGTGATGGGTATTTGAATAATCCAGCTGGAGTCAGACCTGAGATCAGAGCTGTTTAAATGCTGGCACCCTGGAGCTGCGACACAACTGTCTTGTTAATACACTGTAAAAGATTGTTATTAAAAGTGTATTGAGCTATACTATGCCTTCCGCATTTTGCTGTCAAGGGTTTATTTAATTAGGCTAACACCGGCTTTTGCCGTTGGTAGGAGAGACTAAGTGCTCTACACCAGTGCTTCTCAAGCTTTTTCACATCAAGGACCCATAAACTAGACACAAATTAGACCTATTTGATAAGATTATGTTCTTAAACCAGTGAAAGCTTGGCACTTTTGCTTGATGAATGACTTTAAATCATTTTATTGATTAACAAAATAGCTGATTTATTTTTTAGTCAATCGACTAATCACTTAATCAAATAACAGTTTCGGCACTAATCTACATTATTTCATTTTGTTGTGCCTTTTAAGATGCCAAGTAAAGCCACACTCCTATTACCATGATCTTGTTCAAAGGAACCTCAGAATGAGATTTTTCCAGCTAGTCTGATGTTATGGGAGTTTCTTTTGGCCTTTTAAGGTTGCATTTTCTTCATTTTTTATTTTACTACCCTCTTTATCCTCGTCCTTTGAGCAGTTATTATCACACTGTTGCACCAAGACAAGCATCCAGAAAATCTAGGACACAAACTTCAAATATTCTACAACACACACATACTCTGATCCACTGGGCATTGTAGCTTTTTAAAAGAAAATTCAGCAGCACCTTGCATTGCAGCTTTAAAAGCTGGACAATATCTGACCTACCTCAGTATTGATTCCTAAGAGAGGAGAGGGCCATGTCTGATGCTTTGTTGTGTGGACAGAGTGTGGGGATGTGGTGGTGCTGGTGGCATTTTAAGTTATTGATCAAACAGAAACATTCACATGAGGATTTTCAGAATATTTTTGCTTGCTTGTTTGTTTAATAAGATTATAAATTTACTATTGTTTTAACTATTGGTCTGACAAGCAGTTTGAAGACTCTTTTTTACTATTTTGCAGGACTTTAAAGGCTAAATGATTAATTTATAATTTTTGAAAAATAATTAACCAATTCATCAGTTATTAAAGCAATAATTATTTGCTGCCCTAATGTGGATTAGAATCATAAGTTGCAAAAACTCATTATGAACTGGAAATTAAAGTGTTCCTGTTTTTTTTTTTTTCCATTTTCTGAAGTAAAGACTCACTCAGTCACACTGTAGAGCAGCTCAGAGGGGCTCCGTGTCTAGTTGTCATATTTTGGACAGCTTGACCCAAGAAAGGACATATAGTGTCACTTACTGTCAGCATCAAGTGACATGATATTAACTGGCGGCCAGACTTGGTTTTATTGAACCCTATAATGTTGTGACCTCTGAGTGAGAAGCACCAGCTGGTACCAACTGTGTTTTTGTGCGTATTTGTGATTTAGGGCTGTGTGACCTCAGGCTGTACTCTCACTTGTTTTTTTTTCTGTTACAAGCTACCAACCCTGTTACTGCCACCTGAGTCAAACTGCAAAAACATGTGTACATGACATGTGCACACTGGTGGTAAATAATTGAAGGTGTGATTGGTGTGTACAGGCTGCAGCGGGGAACATCATCAACATGTTGTGGCAACTGATGGAGAACGGTTTGGAGGAGCTGAAGCTTTTACAGACAGTCCTGGTCCTGTTAACCACCAACACGGTCGTACACGATGAAGTACTTTCCAAGGTATAAAGCCAACACACTCCTTCACACAAACTGCTGATATATCTACTGTATTTCTGACTCACTTGTTTCTATACATACATATTATGTATGTGGACTTAAAGTCTGTGTAAAGTAAGAATAAATATGTTTTCTGAGTTTGACATACTACAGAAAAGTGTGTTGTTAACCACCCTGCCAAATATGAATGATTAAAAAAATCACCAAATATATGAAATTAGGCTTCAAAGTTGTGTAAAAATCAGCCTCTGTCTCTGCTCCCAAACGCTGTGGGAGTGCCCGTTGAGTTTGCTGAAACCCCGCCCCCTACCAAGTGTCACCTGTCAATTCACTTTACACGGTCTTTAAAGCCTTGCAGGTTCTCTTTCTCAGTGAGTCATCTTTTATCTAAACTGTGGCTATAAAATTTTGTTATACCGAACTGTTCAGATTTGTGGTAACCTTGCTCTCGTGTGTGCAGCATTATAATACAGTGCCAAATTATATGAACAATGAGGCCCATCCAGATCAAACATTTTGTTAAATGACACTGATCAATTGAAAATTAAAACTAAAGTCTCCCTTGTATGCCGTTAGCAGATCAGTCCTTGCCACCTTTAATGGCTGAGGAGACGGAATATGATTTTATTTGACCCCTCATAAAGACGGACCAGTAGTAATTCTGCAAACCTTCATTTAGGCTCAGTTAATACATATTTGAAGATGCGGCACGATGCTTTAATGTGTTGTCTCTGTACAGGCCATTGTGCTGTGTTTCCGTCTTCACTTCACCAAGGACAACATCACCAACAACACAGCGGCCGCTACCGTCAGACAGGTCGTCACTGTGGTGTTTGAGAGGATGGTGGCTGAGGATGAGCGTTTCAAAGGTCAGATGCTGTCACTAATATTTGAGGGGAATGGGATATCAATATAGTGGTGGAAGTTTTGTGAGACATATTCAGAGAGAAATGTGTCTGTGAATATTTAGCACATATAGCATTTTTTGGGCGTTTTACAGCAAATGTAATCATCAGGCCTCATTTATGGATATTGTGCATTGATAAGGAGGTGTCAACATAGAGACTGTAGACTACAGAGTAGTATACAGGTTAATACAGGATTCATTGAATGTTCAGCTCAAAAATAGAGGAGCCACAATAAATTGTATTTTATGAAGACAGCTCGCCAAAAAAGTGAAAAAACATGAATATACAATAGCACAAATGTAAAGAAAAAGTTAATCACACACAGTTTAGACTAGAGTTCAACACATGGACATTTGATATTCTTTTCAGTCATTTAAAGGTTTCCTGTGGAAGTACTTCATTTAGTGTTACTCCCCAAAACACAATGTGTATATCTTTGAGTTCTAATTAATGTGTTGAATGCATTTCCACTCATAAAATATTGATAGCAGTTTTTAGTTGGCAGATTGCTGTGTTTCTGGACACATTAGCGCCACCTGTAGATCAGTGAAAGAGTGTGAAACCATTGGCTCGAATGGCTAGATTGTAACCTTAGATTTGCATAACACTTGTGACATTGGTACTTGTTGTTCCTTCATTGTGTGTGTTGTTTGTCTTGATTGTAAAAAATAATTATGTTTTATATTGTGACAAAGCTGTAGTTAAGGTCCGGTTGGGTTTAGGCACACAAAAACAGGGTTAGGGAATGATTATGATTTGGGTTAAAATGATGATCACCATGCGAGATCTTTTTGCAAATCTAGGGTAACCATCCAGACATGAGTGTATATTACTTCATCTTTGTGCACATGTGTAAAACAGGGATCCATTTATTAAAACGTTTCTACGAATGGTCTAAAACTCTTCATTATGCTTAACAAGACTATGCTTAACATGCTACACAATAGTATGTACAACTACATACATTTTGTCTTCAGTAAATTATCAATCATTCGATTCGTTATTTGATTTGAATATTGATGTATGATTACAGTTTTTTTCACAATTGTTAACTCAGGTTTTCTGAATCTTGGACTCATTTTTTCAAAACTTAAGCACAAAACACAAAACCATAAACACAAAATGCAAAACTCTACAAATCTAGCAAAAGCAAATACTGCATTCAAAACTATTTTATCTCTTTCCAAAATGTTCTTTTGCAACAAAATCTCCGAACCAACAGCACATTGATGTGCTCAACATAAAACACTGCTATGAACAGCTACTATGAAAGGTTTCTTTTTTGTCTTTTCCATGTTAAACTGTAGGCATTTGTGAAAGATTTTATCAGTAATATTTACTTACTCAAATATATGCAAACTTTTTTCCAAATACACTATTAAATACACACTGTCAAACACACTTGTCTTTTGTATGTAACACGTTACATAAGAAATGTAACATGAGAAAACATTCAGTAAGATAAAGGGCCTTCTGAAAAAAAAAGCTCTGTTGTTTTTTTTTGAATTTCTAAACCAAAAGACACAAGCAAAAAAATAATGCTCCTTCCTGTCTCATATTTTGGTCTGGCCTTTATCATACTCAGTGCATAGTTGAGCACATGGACAACCAATGTGGCCCTGACCTCCTCTGAGACAACTGTCCTTCCTCATCCTCTTCTTTCTCTTAGTGTCACTCCTTGACCTCTAGCTCTTACTTAAGCCCTGACCTCCATTTTCCTCCCAAAGCAGGAGGGCTCATCTGTGGCCTCCTCACTGTGCTAAAGTTCTGAAGTGAACACTAAGTAAATAGTGTTAAGACCTGTGAGCAGTGGGTGCCAATTGGTAAATAAAGCTTGGAAGTTTGATTGGTGTTGCCTTCCAAAGGAACTCAATTTTAATGTAGAGAATTGCGTGTAGTGTTTTTTTTGTTTTTTTTTTTAAAAGTGTGATTTAGAATTGAAAAGCAGAAATTGTGCTTGCAATTTTGCAGACTTGGGTTTCAAGTTCCAATTTTAGTGTGTAAACAATTGTGAAAAACTGTAGCATCACTATTATGAACTAACATTTACCCTTTATGATTCTCTTACTTTACTCTTATTACTGCTTATTATGAGTTGCTTAAATGCCTAAAATATAAACATGTTTTTTGTTTTTAACCCTTAGGCATTGTGGAGCAGCCTCCTCCTGTCCAGGGAAATACCAATCGACGGTCTGTTAGTACTCTGAGGCCCAGTGCAAAAGATGCCTACATGCTGTTTCAGGTACGTCCACCAGGCGGCAGCAGTTCTCTTCACAGCTTTATGCCCTCTTCCTATCTGCACTGGGTAAAACCTTTTAGACCAGGTTTCTTTTTAGACATTCCTCATGAGCTCATTCATCACTGGTGGATAGGATCAGACTTCACACTGAAGAGTTTCAGTCTGTCAGAGCACAGGCAAGAATTAAAATAGACATTGCGGCTGGATATTAATGATATTACCAACCTCATAACACTGACTTTTCATGTTGAAAATAAGTTAGTAATTGCTTTCATGTCTGAAGATAAGCAAACTTTGCCAGTTAGAGATACTTTGTCCCTTGTTATTCCTCAACCATTCCCAGCTTAGTGACGACTATTTCAGTCACTGTTATGTGTGTGTGGAACATTACAGTCCATAGTTTTGATTGCTGTTGTTTCCCACTGCAGGATCTCTGTCAGCTGGTGAACGCTGATGCCCCCTACTGGCTGGTGGGGATGACAGAGATGACACGGACGTTCGGCCTGGAGCTGCTGGAGTCAGTCCTTAATGATTTTCCTGGGGTTTTCCTACAGGTACATACAGCTGGAGGAAACAGCAAAAAGACACAAATGTGACCTCAGAGGCATACCTTATACTTTAAGTATTGGCTTGATTTGATCAGGCGTTCCTCTTATTTTGTCTTATATGTTTATATATTATCTTAACATCAGAGATGGTAAAAGAAAGTGCAATGTAACTATACACTTTAATAGTAATGTGTCCCTGTATTACTATTGTTGTCTGATCTTCACTGTCCCACTTCCTCCTGTGTCCCACCCAGCACCAGGAGTTCAGTTTCCTGCTGAAGGAACGGGTATGTCCCCTCGTCATCAAGCTTTTCTCCCCCAACATTAAGTTCCGGCAGGGCAGCAACAGCGCCGCCTCACCAGCCCCTGTGGAGAAACCTTACTTTCCCATCTGCATGAGGCTGCTGCGCGTGGTCTCAGTCCTCATCAAGCACTTCTACAGCTTACTGGTAAGAGGCCAATCCGCAGCAGCGATGGTCGACTGGCCAGAACTTTTGCCTTATGGGTGCTTTACAAGTTAGGGATTTTCACAGGCACAAAGCTGATGCACTTGATTGATCTGGTCTGATTAGCATTGGATTAGTGAAGTAGTAGTTTTGTCTTAGTTCTGCTTCAAGCACTTTAATGAGCTTAGCTGCATCTGAGTAATCTAGCATTGCAGCTGTTTTTATTTAGTGATTCTGTGATTTAGTGTTGTTATCAATCTGTGAAATGGAAATTTGTCTTTTTTACCCTTCTCTGTCATGAAGCTTGTTGAGCCACAGAAAAGCTTCATTATAGCTTGAAGGGATTCAGTGATTGCCAGAGGCCATCTTCCAGTTACAGGACAGTCACTCTGTTTAGCCTCGTCTGATTTGTGTGTGTTTGGTTTGCAGGTGACTGAGTGTGAGATCTTCTTGTCTCTGCTGGTGAAGTTTCTGGATGGGGAGAAGCCACAGTGGCTAAGAGCAGTGGCTGTGGAATCAGTCCACAGACTGTGTGTGCAGCCACATCTATTACGGTAAGGATAGGATCTGTCCTAATACATTACCTAACAGGCTCAAACCCACAGTCCTTCTCTTTAGACTTTAAGATCTGTAAAACCAACACACAATTTAGGTCATGAGCCTCAACATTTTAATCTCATAATCCCAATCACACAGTTTTCCTTATTTTGTGTTTGTTTTTATCTAAAGTATTAAGTCATGTTCTACAGCAGCTTTGAATTTAGAAAATACTGCTGATATGTTGTGCCTCACACTTCTTGATTGATGACAATCAGTTCTAAACTTCTGAGTGTTTTAATTAGCATCCAAACAATGCTATGCTCGCTAAATGTATCTGTAATTGGTGATGTGTACATAGTCCCCTTAGATACAACAATATAAGTTATACAAAGCAAGAAGACAATGAAACACAAAACATACTTATAATAATCATCTCATTAACTTAAATAATCATCACCAAATTGACTTTCACTTTATCTGTTATATAAAATGATAAAATAAAATGGTATGACTAGTGTGAATACTTTCAGCCCTGCAGGCAGCACAGGTCCTGATTGATCAGTCAATCACTCAATCTGTTCCAATTTCTCAGTCCAAAATTTTGATGAGGTGATAAATATTGCAGCAGTTATTGGAAACATGAACGTAAATTTGGTGCAGATATTCATGATCCCGGAAGAGAATGATATGAGAATATTAACAAAACTATATAAGTATGTCACCTGTAAAGTGTAGTATCTTAAGCCTGAATGCTGCTGAGGATGACAAAGTATAGTTTGGTCTGACCGAAGCGGTGTTTTTATTTTAAATATGTTCTGATAGGACCTAGTTTCTCACCTCCTATGCTCTTTTCTGTTTTCAGTTCGTTCTGCCAGTCATATGACATGAAGCAGCACTCCACTAAGGTATTCAGAGACATTGTCAATGCTCTGGGCTCCTTCATCCAGTCTCTATTCATCGTCCCCAATGCGGGCAACACTGCTGCCATCAGCGCACCAGCTGGTCAGTTCACTGATTTCAAGACTTATATCTTCATGTTTGATCTGTGAGACAATGCAGTGCAGTGATGACTGTAAGACATTACAGAATCCTAAACATTCAGGATTCCTACAGCCATGGAAAAGCCACAGCCACTGATTTTTTTGTTCTACATAATGTTGTGAAGATACAACCAAAATTAACCTGAAGATTAGAAATGTGTTTAGATGCAATTTTCTAATTGAATTAGGACATATTTGAAAAGACTTGAAATCACACTCTTGATGTGCAGACATAACTAGTCATTGATATCTGGTTGCAAAAATGTGTTTTCTTTATATTTTACACATTTTTTAGACTTTGTGATCATTTGTGATAATTATGCATCATATTTCTGGTTCATTTAATTCACCCTCCCCCCTTCTCACTTCTCTCTGACTTTCTGGCAAGGCGGTTCAGGTTCGGTAACCCAGGGTGCAGCACAGGGCGGCCCGGGGACAGGAGGGGTCAGTGGCAACCTGACCACCCAGGCTGCTTTTGAATACCGTGGCACCTGGATCCCCCTTATGACTGTTAGTGTCCAGGGCAGTGCTAAGGCTACATAGTAAGTACTCGTACCACACAGACTTATGTAGCTCACCTTTCTTTTGACTTCCTTTTGTCTATTTTATTTTATTTCAAGTGTATATAAATATTTCATCCCTGTAACACCTGTAATGTTCACAGAAAGAACAAGTGAACATGTGAAACTTGTGGAAACTCTGTACTACATAAATGTAAGCTTGTAGAATCACTGTTCAGTTAGCTGTATCCTGCAAGTAGTGACAACAATTTTGCTTTAAACCACAGGGGATCGCAATAAAGCATAGATCAAAGTCTTTACCCTCCTCGAGGAGTGAAAATGCTATTGTCATTAGTCTTTGGTATTTCACAGGAAACCAAAGTTTAAAATACAGGGAATTACATTAGCCAGAGGCCTTCCTCTAAGAGAGGTGTTGTCTAAATTGCCCTCTCCGACAGTAATGGAATCTATTTGCTGTAATTAGGATTCTTGCTTTTAGTTCTGGAGGATGCATCAGCAGACTTTGCCCAGTGTGAAGGAGAGTTAGGCAAACTTTAAGTGCAGGTCAAAGCAACAGCTGCTTTTTCTCTATAAAATCAAACAGAATGCTGATAAAAGCTGTGATGTTGTAAAGACTTCACTCATTAAATCATGATGGGAAGAGTGAGACGACAGTAAATTCATTGAGACACCTTGGCTAAATTATAATAATAAATGATATTGTATTGGTGATGTAGTCTGGATAAACGATGTAATGCAGTTATCAGTGTAGAGGGAGACAGTGTTCAGATGTCAAGATGATAGTGATATATACAGAAACTCCCATCAACACCCAAATGTTCAAATTTATGAATGAACTGATGTTTGTCATTTGAATTCTTTGATAAAAGTAATTTCACACCAGCACATTCTTACACTTGAACCACCATGTTTTTGCTTTTATATTTGATATATTTGATATTTATATTTGATCCTCCAGCTTAGAAATGTTGGATAAAGTAGAGCCCCCATCCATCCCAGAGGGTTACGCCATGTCGGTGGCCTTCAGTGCCCTGCTAGACCTGGTCAGAGGCATTACCACCATGATTGAGAGAGAACTTGCCGTGGAGGAGGAGGCAGCTGCGGAGTTCAGAGAGGCTAACCCTGAGCAGGAATGGCAGCCACCAGCTGGTGAGAATGAACTGTGTGTGTGGCTTGGGGGTAGATGGTGGAAGATAAGTAAGATCTGATAATGCAGTCAAACTTTAAGAGGTACAGTGAGCTGAAAAGAAACGGGGAAATACCAGAGCATCTATGCAAACGGTACACACTGTTTTTCTGGTAGCTGCTATTATATCTGTTGATTACCTTTTCAAATAACATCCAATATACAGGCATGCTTTGTTCCCAAGCAATGCTGATTAAAGTGAGATGGAAGAAATGTTGAATAAACTTATTAAACTTATTAATACTTTTTGTCTCTGTCTCAGGAGCTCATCTGGTGTGGGAGGAAATGGTCAGCGCCTGCTGGTGTGGTCTGCTGGCTGCTCTGTCTCTGCTGCTTGACGCCAGGTAAATAGCCTCTTTGCTCTCTGTCTTGAACACATGCAGTCGTGAATACATGATTTGGAATCCAAGCAGTTGTGTGTTTGTGTGTGTCTGTACTCTGTGGGGATTCACAAAGATGTCATATCTGTGTGCATTTTAAGTTAATTTCCTTTTACTGTGTTTAATGACATGGTCTCTAAGATAGTGATTATCTTTCTCCAATAACACATGAAAAGTAGAGGAATCTGGAGCATTGGTGTAGACATCTCAAAGTAATCAGTAACACAGTACTGACATATGACTAGGGCTGCAACTAAGGATTATTTTCATTATCTATTTAATCTATAGATTATTTATTTTCTTGATAAATCAACAAATTGCTACATCGGTAACATGTTAGAAAATAGTGAAAGATGCCTGTTGCAATTTTCTAAAGTTCAATGTGGCATCTTCAAGTAGCTGTGTTTTTTGCTAACCCACCCCAAAACTGTTAAAGCATACTGTTAGATGTACTAGATAATAGACCACCACATATTTAACTGTTCTGTGTGTGATTCCAGCACTGATGAGACAGCCACAGAGAACATCCTGAAGGCAGAGTTGACCATGGCCTCATTGTGTGGTCGTCTAAGCCTGGTGACGCCACGTGACGCCTTCATCACAGCCATCTGCAAGGCCTCTCTGCCGCCACACTATGCCCTGACTGTTCTCAGCTGCAACGCTGCCAACCTCTCCAGCAAAGGTAGGGCTCTGCAGCTGATGGCAACACTTAAGTCAAGTCAATTTTATTTGCATAGCATGATATCACAGATCACAAATTTGGGGGCTTTACAGTCTGTAATCCTTTGTCTGTAGATCCTTGATTCAAATAAGCAAAAACTCTCCATAAAATACCCTTGAATGGGGAAAAGATGTAAGAAGCCTTAGAAAGAGCAACAAAGGAAGGGTCCCTCTTCCAGTAGACACATATGTGCTAGAGATGATGTATGTACACAATAGAAAAACAAATGACAGAATATCACATTGAACAGGATAATACAATTATAATGAAGAGGATGCCCAAACAGCTTCCAGGTACCACCAAAACAGAATAGGACTTGAACCATACAACGCTTATTACCATGGAGACCTGACTACACATGTACACAGGGCAGACTCACATCACATAATTCACATACATGGGAGAAGAGACAAGAAAAGACATTATTCACACAGGACAGAAGTGTAAAGACATCAAGCAGAGAGAGGGACATGAGGTGAACTCCTGCAGAATAGGAAACTGGATTCAAAACCTCTGGAAATGGAACTGACAGCCAGGGAAGTGGAGCAGTTCCAGGATGGGTGCTGGTCCAGCAAGAGATGAGAGACAAGAGAGGACAGGAGAAGAAAATAGGGAAGGGAAGAGAAGAGAGAAGGACACACTGCTCAGGCGCTCATGTGCTTGTGAAACAAACAAACAGAAGGTTAAAGAGGTGCAATGATCAGTAATCTCATTGACAGTATAACGCTTAATAAATGAATCGAGACAGAAACCGACCCACCGTGCAGTACCAAGGTCATGACGTACTGAATTAAAGGCAACTAACTGAACTTAAGATGACATAGAAAACACAGTGAATACAGACCCTCAGGTGCGCTGATATAACTGCACCACACACAGCTGAAAGTCTCCTTGTACAACCCCGAGGAAGGCCTCTGGTCATGTACATTTATGTTAAATTAATGAGGGCTTCTCATCTCCCATATGGTTAGATGTGCATGCTGCTAAAGTAAGCTTAACATGTAAACTGTTGGCACTCTGCCTGTCCCTAACACCCCACTCTTATTGCATTAATCCATAACTTTCCACTGTGGCTTCTAATTAGGAACACCAAGGAGACTGTGTCTGGGGAATGTAGAAGTACACACACAGCTGCTCTCAAACCAACCACTCAGACATTCACTCTTTGCATATTAGCTTGTGGAGATAAAGCTGGTAAATTGGGTCTCAACCCACGATAGATGTTTGCCTCAGAGTTAATTAAGAAAGCTTTTCTGGCATGTCGTAAGCTTGTTACAAAACCTGTTTGTGTGTATTACTGTCATCAAAAGACTAAATCCTACACATATGTGAGTGTCTGTTTGCACATGTGTATTCTCCACAGCCTACTCCATCCAGGGCCAGAGTGTGCAGATTATCAGCCCATCCAGTGAATCTCATCAGCAGGTGGTGGCTGTGGGGCAGCCACTCACTGCCCAGCCCCAGGGCACTGTGGTGGTAAGGGCACACACACAGACACACAAACAATTATGAAGAGGCTATAGTATGTGCAGGTAATGTAGCAGGTTTACGAAACTACAGTCTTACAAGCATGCTGTATTCAAGACAAATCAACAGCCATAATTTCCAGAAAGGAGAACGTTTTACCTTTTACTTTTAAGCTATAGAATCACTCAAACATAAAATTCATACCCAAAAAAAATACATGTCTCTTCTAACAACACATAGACACACAGGTAAAATAAAAGTCAATGCAATTTGTTGACTGTTGTCCATGTAATCAATATCCATAATTTGTACGACCCCACTTTATAATAACAGTCACATAATAACCTCCACACTTTGTCTCTCAAGGGACCATTCCGATAACTGTTATAAACAGAGACAGGTCAAACAAACCTGTGCATCTAAATTTCCTTTGGGGCAATAACATTTATTACTATATGGGTTGTGACCATGACCCTAACCTGCAATGATTATGCAGTAATTGGAAATGATAACAAAGCAAACATGTTTTTGTGCTCTGTTAAAGATTTGCTCTTAACTTTTACACTATGTATTCACCTATATTTTAAATGCATATTTTTTTCCAAGTGTTACAGGGATGTAATGTACTGTACTTGATGCTAATGACTTACAATATCAATAAGATGCTGACATGCTGTGATTTGCTCCAGAGAGATGCCTGATGATTTGCAATAAAATATTATATATATATATATGTTATAATCTTTCTTTCTCTCTGTCAGCTGACTGCCAAGAACATCCAGTGTATGCGAACTCTGTTGAACCTAGCCCACTGCCATGGGGCCGTGCTGGGCACTTCCTGGCAGCTGGTGCTTGCTACACTACAGGTACAGCTACCACCTGGCACTACACATGTACACACAAATTTGTGCTAACTTGTTTATCTGGTAAGGCAGGGCACAATGGGCAGGTTATATTCTTAGTTACACAAATGTAAAAAAAAACACATCCTCTTCTAATAAGGCAAAATTACATTTACACTTACACAAATGTGCACTTATACTGTATAACAAACAAGAGGTGATTTGGAGTCTGAATTTGATACTTTCTAATCTACTTTTGCTTCTCACTTTTGGTGAATAGACTGCATTATCTACTAGTATGTCAGGGTACATTTCATTAACTTGTTAGGCGATTTAGTGTCCTTTGAATTACCCTTCAGCTTCTCACTTTTCTCTCCCAGCACTTAGTGTGGATCTTGGGGCTGAAGCCAGGGGTGGGCGGTGCCCTGAAACCTGGTCGAGCTGTGGAGGGACCGAGTACGGTGAGTTTTAGAGGAAAAATATATGTTGAGCATGCACCTGTATGTTTTGTGCCTCACTGTAGAAGGCAATGAGCTAACTGGTTGTGGTTTTGTCTGTAATCGAAACAGGTGCTGACCACAGCTGTGATGACAGACTTACCCGTTATCTCCAACATCCTGTCCAGACTATTCGAGAGCTCCCAGTAAGGACCATTCTTTCATCTGTGAACACTCAGTATACAAACTCTAGTGAATGATCACTATGTTCTTGGATTATCCAGTTTTCTTTAAGAAATGTAGCTCTTATAAAGTTATCCAATTAATTCATGTTTCCCATTAAAAGTCTGCACTCTTAGGGCATATCCAAATCCACTTTTGCTATTTTAACGGCGGAAAAATGGTCACTGCGCCAGGCACATGGTCTAAAAGGGATGGACCCCTCATTAATCATAGGCGTGTTTTAGGCGTAACGCGCAGTAAACCAATCAGAGTGTCATCTCCCATCCCCTTTAATATCCAGGAGCGCTGTCACCTTGGCAGATTGTTAGTTTGATGGCGGATTTACCAGGATTGGTCAATACATTGGTGACTACTTTGACAGTTTCATTGGTCATTACTGCGATTGACTGATTCTGATACATAGTGGCACGTCATGTGTGATGCAATATGTTGATGTACATCATAATACGAATTCACATTGTGGTCCTTTTTATTTGGAATGTTTGTGTGCTGCTGTGCGCCTGTCTGTGCACCTGCCTATCTAGGAGCATATTGGACTCTTGATTAAATAACAGTGAAATATGCGCCAGTGACTTTAGACCTGTTTTTTTTGGTCCGTAGCGCAATCGCTTTCCTCTGCCTCAAAATAGCAATGTGCCTGATCATACCTCATTTTGAGACCAACACGCCCATGGGCACACAGACTGGTGTAAGTGCATTTGCTATTTAGACAACGTGGGCGCAGGGCGAGAAAATGACAACTGTGCCGGGGGAAACTAACAAAGACACATACTCCACACCCACCATCCGCTGTGCGCCAACCGCAAGATGGGGCCCTTAGTGTTCAAAACTTCCCATTTTATGCATAGTATGCAGATCTTATATGTATGTTTTATTGTGTGATTTAGGTATCTGGATGATGTATCCCTTCATCACTTGATCAACGCTCTGTGTTCTCTCTCCCTGGAAGCCATGGAAATGGCTTATGGAAACAACAAGGTAAGCTTTCTGTATGTCATTATCAAGTAAAATTTGATTAATGTTTATATTTTTGAATTTGGTCTGGTTAAAATGTGAATAATTGGAGAAATTGGATGTTGTGTTGCTTATAATCTCTTCTAAACAACTGTATTTGTACAGCAGCTTTAGGCCAACATCACAAATACACTTTCATGAATGAAATCTACTGATTTGGTCGACTATAGTGCTGTACATGACTAACGTGATCTTACGCAGCATTAGCTAATGTTTGTACACTTGGATTTACACTGTGCCTATACAAACACATTTGATCAGCAAGGTCAGGGTACAAGGTATCCACTATTCATCTAAAGCTTGTTTTCTTTTGGTTTCAGGAGCCATCTCTGTTTGCGGTGGCCAAGCTGCTGGAGACTGGCCTAGTCAACATGGATCGTATAGAGATCCTGTGGAGACCCCTGACTGGCCACTTATTAGAGGTAACATTTACTCAGAGCTACAGCCTGCAAAGTGCATATAAAGAGCTCTGCTCTGAAACACTATTGTTGAAAATAATGAAAGATACAGTTCATAAATGTGGTATAATTTTGTCAACCAAGGTTGCATAATAATATCCTTGCACTTACTTTAAAAGGACAATTTATTTTAGTTGTTACTCTTTGAGCAGACTTTATTTCACCTAGTATAGTAAGTGTACCAGGAATTTGCTAGAAATACATATTTAAATTTGGCACATCAGCTATTCTTGTAACAGTAATAGTCACCTTTTTTCCAATACTGATGATATAATTGGATACAAAATGAAAATTTTAAGAGTTTTGGGATAAATCACTATTTCACATTCCACGTCCATAAGGGTCCACAAGATGTATATTTCATCAACTATATGTAACCCTCTTAGGATGAAATATATATCATGTAAACCTTTGTGTGCTTGCAGATGTGAAAAGTATAATTTCGGCTTTACTTTACCCAGCACCAAGTCTGCAGAAATGGAGCACAAAAGCCCTTAAAGTTAAACTAGAAGTAAAGCTACTGTACAAGCTGCAACACAGAGAAATGGCTCCAGTCTAGCAAGTTAGTCATACATTAAAAAAGTTAGAATAAGAGTGTGTGATAAAAGATTATATATATTCTGATGATATAATATATCCACAACATTTTTGAAAGGAGCATTTTTCAAATGTGTGGGCTGCTTTTTGGAATGAGGAGATGACAGTGCACAGACACAGTTAAGCCCTGGCACCAGTGACTAACAGATATGGGGTTAATACACTACTGTCTCTGCTGTTGGAAGCAACTTCCTTATATTTGTAAGAGGGACTCTCTTTTTATATGTGTGTAAAGGTGTGTGTTTGGAGGTTTTCTTCACATTTTCTTTCTCTATCTCCCCTCTCTTTTGCACTCCTGTCTGTTTTGCAGAAGGTAAGCTCAGATTCCCTCCTCCAATAATCGTTGGCTTTTCCCATCTCTTTCTTTTCTTCCCAATCTGTTCTCTCTCCTTCTCAGTCTGGCATCAACATGTTGGAGTTGAGAGGTCACTATGTCAAAATGTGTCCACAGTGTGTTTTCTCCGCTACCAATGTTTGATCTTACATTCTTGTGCATAATGTGCAATGTGAAGCTCTGATTTGACACAGAAGCAGAATCTAAAGCTGCATCTGCAAAGGACACTTTATGCTCAGATAAAATGCTGCCTATCTTCCTTTGCAGGCTTGTTCAAACTCAAATTCAGTGCTTTTTGCCATAATTATGTCTTTATTTACAAATGAATTATATTATGATAAACATTAGGTTTATAATGTGAGGCATTAATCATCATGCAGAACTTTGGAAGCCAAATTATTACTACTATAGATACACATGGACCATCGTGATTCAGACAGAGTACAGCAATCTCCTTAGTAGTATGTCTTTATGTTGTGTGGATAAAATTCTGTTCAATAAGCCTTACTACACACCAGAAATAATCAGTTTGGATCACAGATTAACTAAAAAGATGAGATTTTTTACTGAGATACAACAAACCGAATATACCTCACTCTGCTGAGCCTGGTGTCTCCATGTGTATCTATACTAGCTTTTGTGATTACACTGTCTGTCACAGCATATCCATTATCGCAGGGGATCCCAGTCTCTATCACACATTGTCTGTGGTTTATTTCACCCACTTGTTTCACACACCCACTGTGAGCACTGGGAAATACTGTTCTTAGCAGCCTCTACATCTGATCTGCAGTAGCAATGAAATGACACACAAAGAAAGATGATTCTACAAACACACACTTTCTATTGTCTGATGTCTCTATGCATATGTGTCTGCATGCATGTGTCTGCATTTGTGTGTATATGTGATGTGTCCTGCAGGTTTGTCAGCACCCAAACTCCAGGATGAGAGAATGGGGGGCTGAGGCATTGACTGCGCTCATCAAAGCTGGCCTGGCCTATAAACATGACCCTCCCCTGGCCCAAAATCAGGTAACTATTTAATTCAATTCAGTGAACAAAGTACACTGAATTGAAAGACAAAAGCCTGCTTGAGGAAACTGTATGTATCACAATCTGAAGCACAAAAAAAAGTCACTGCTTTGCTCCTTTTCTACTTATGAGTGTCCCTACGAACATTGTAGGGACACACTATTATTTGATAGATTATTTGGTTTTCCTCCTAAATATTGGTTGTTTGTAACACTGATAGAAATCTCCTCCGCTGTTGCACTGTCAGTCACGAGTCACGACAGATAAGAATGTCTGCTAAAGGCAAAAAATGTGAAAAACAGAAATGTCACAGACACTTTCTCTTGTCACTCACAAGCACAGAGTCTGTGACCTTCACCTTGTTCAGGCAGATAAAAGGGAATTGTACAGAGCTTATCTAAAAGAGGGCAGAAGAATGGTGTGGAGGTTAATAGAACTGCACAGAGCCATAAAAAGGATGCCTTTCCTGTAGAAACGCACAATACAGTGACTTCCTCAAGGCCTTCTTGTTGTGTGGGCAAGATTTTACCACTGTATGTTAGTGTGATCAAATGGTATAAAAGTGGAACATCCGTGTAATGCATATCAGTTCAGTTTCATATATATAGAATCAATTGGAAAAAATGCTCTTTAGAAATATAATTTAGGTTGAGTGCCTACAATACTTCATAAGTGTTTTAAAATAGTGAATTAAAAAAAGGGGGGGAGGGGGTTAAACTAAATGTTAGAGGTCATTTAGTCTGTTACACATAACATACATGAATGTGTTACATGTGTATACAGTAATTTATTCAGGTTTTTCTTTTCATTTGTTACTCATGGTACTCAGACAGCGGGAGTTTTGCTGGCAACCTTTAGAATCAACTCCAAGGGGCAAAAATCATTTTGATTTATAAAATAAGTTTAAATTGATTCTTTTTATTTATTTTTTTAATCATGTCTTAAGGCATCTTTCTTTAGACTGTTTAGACTTCTTCAGACCTGCTAATCCACGTCTTCCACTCATGATCAACCTGGATCATTAGAAGAATAAAAATAACTTAACTGTCCCACACTGAAATGTTCCCAACATTAAGCTTTGCAGTCTGCCTTTTCATTACTGTTTCCCTGTTTGTGTCTCTAAGCGACTCCAGCTCCTGTTACTAAACCCCCTGAAGGAGTTGTCCAACGTGCTGCACTCAGACATCCGGCAGAAACAGCTGGAGAGTGTCCTGCAAATCCTACAGAGCCAGGGGGACAGCCTGGGCCCTGGGTGGCCCCTCGTCTTGGGCGTCATAGGAGCCATCCGCAATGATCAAGGGTAAGAGCACAAATGAGCCAGCAGTGTCCAGTTTTTGTTGTAATAATTCAAGAAACTAAACCAAACGTACCCCATGTGTCTTGTTCCCCTTCAGCGAGTCATTGATCCGAACAGCCTTCCAGTGCCTGCAGTTGGTGGTGACAGACTTCCTGCCAACCATGCCTTGCACGTGCCTCCAGATCGTAGTGGATGTAGCTGGCAGCTTCGGTCTGCAGAACCAGGAGCTCAACATCAGCCTCACCTCTATCGGCCTACTGGTTAGTCCTTCTGATGTGGCCTTTTTTTTTTTTTTTGAAGGGTCATACTTAGACACACAGATAAGTTTCTTAACACACACTTGCATAAAATGTACCGCAAAAATACTCTGAAAAACGTTTGATTTTTAGTGGCCACCACTAGAATATTTTAATTTAGCTGGTCTATTCACAGGTGTAAATAAAAGTGAAGTAAGGCTATGCTAACAGAGAACATAAGTAATAGTTTTGAAAAGCAGTATGTTAATGTGAAGTGTTTTAAAAGGAGCAACCGGTTGGACAATTTTCTTTTTCCAATACTTTTAACCCGTTTAATATGATTAAACATTTATAATATCCCATAATTCCATGTTTTGCATTATGTTTATATCCAATTTAACAGCACTTAACTGCCCTGCTGACATTTCAAAGATGCTCTACACAGTATTCAGGACATGCAAAACCTGATATTGATTTGTGGTCTGCAGGATTATTTCTCTTGGAGTGTGGCAGTTCCTGTGAGATTACTTTATGGTAATAGGATCGCAAAACCGCCAGAAGCATTTTACCAACCTTCCTCTCTCTCCACTTTCTGCCCCCACTCTCCTACCCCACTTTCCTTTTTACCCACAGTGGAACATTTCGGACTACTTCTTCCAAAGGGGCGACGCCATCACACAGGAGTTGGGGAGGGAGGAGGAGGCTCTGCAGAAGCAGGCCCAAGAGAAGGGAGAGACCCTGAATAGGCCCTTTCACCCTGCCCCTCCCTTCGATTGCCTGTGGTTGTGCCTGTATGCCAAGTTGGGCGAACTATGTGTGGATCCACGGCCTGCTGTGCGTAAAAGCGCCGGGCAGACATTGTTCTCCACCATCGCTGCCCATGGGACCCTGCTGCAGCAGCCAACATGGCATATTGTGATCTGGAAGGTAGCATCCAAGAATATTTGATTTGATTATAGTGGATGAAAAAAACATCCAAGATATGTATTATTTCTCTACATTTTCTGTGTAAATCAAATGCTCCTTTTTGTATTATTACTTACATTTATACTTTTACTTATACTGATTTCTTTGGATTGTCATTTATTTTATGATCTAGCCACTGGTTTAAGTATTTTGGTGTCACCACTAGGTACTGTTCCACCTGCTGGATTGCGTGAGGACGTCGTCCACCACAGCAGACAAGGAGAAGATTGAGTCCGGTGGCGGGAACATCCTCATCCACCACTCACGAGACACAGCTGAAAAACAATGGGCAGAGACGTGGGTGCTGACTCTGGCTGGGGTGGCACGCATCTTCAACACGAGACGGTATCTCCTCCAACAGTTAGGTGAGTCACATGTAATCTGCTGTGATTCTGAGGCTGTTGTACATACATTAGAGACAACCATGATACATTTGTAGTGTGGATTTTACAGTCGGTCAGACATCTGAGTCGCGCTGATTTTCACAGTAACCGATGAAAATTACATATTAAAATGTATTCATGAAGCTGTTCCAGAAGAGCAATAGTCCTGGCTCTACTGTTTTTACTGGAATATTACCACCCATTAAGTCATGTGAAGCCCCATGTGGACAGGATTAATATTCCAGAGAGATATGAATGATAAAAACACAAACTCCTCATTAAATGCTCTCATCCCTCTGATCGTTAGTGCCAAATTACAATAGGTTACTCATATACAACACATTGGCAGCCTACTCCACACACTACACAAATCAGTTACAAGCCTTCTTTCATTAAGCCTAGATACAATGAACAACAATCAATAAATGGATATGTTGTATTACTACATGGGCCTCCAAGGATGAAAATAAACTCAAAGTAATATTGACAAAATTTGATCACAGGAAATTATTTTTGTGACTTCTGGTTGTACTTCCAAATATGAACTTCTGTCAACTCATGTTGCTTTTAAAACACACACATCACTTTGCCAATTGTCGCACCTTGTTTACAGTTCACACATACCGCTCATTGACAGTTTCACACTTCCTTCATTTTTGGTGTATCTGCAGGTGATTTCTTTGAGGCCTGGGAGGTGCTGCTGAACCACATTCAGTCAGCTGCTCTCAGCAAGAATAACGAAGTCTCCCTGGCTGCCCTCAAGAGCTTTCAAGAGATCTTACAGATTGTCACACCTGTTAAAGACTCAGACAAAGCAGGTGATGCACTTGCTGCTATGGGTGTTCCCCCAGTGCTCATTGACCCCCTCTCAGCATCTGGTCCTGGCAGACCTCTGGTGCGTTCAGATTCACTAGTTGAGCGGCTAACGCGGTACAATGGTGCTGAACTGCAGGCCCCTCCACCAGGAGAGGAGTCAGCCTTAGAGGACTCAGCATTGTGGTGGTCTGCGTGGAACACGTGGTATCGAACGGGAACTGACAGCACGAGACCGCCTAGTGGCGTGACGGAGAAGCTCTCCTTCATCCCCAGCCAGCCCTTCCTCACAGCATTGATCCAGATATTCCCAGCACTCTACCAGCATATCAAGGCCAACTTCAGTATGGAGGATCTGAAGAAGCTGGGAGTCATCCTCCATGGGGCTGTGTCTGTGCCTATCAGCAGTGATGCCTCGCCCTTCATCCTCCCCTCCTACACTGAGGCGGTGCTCACCAGCCTTCAGGAAGCTGTGCTTACTGCTCTGGATGTTTTGCAGAAGGTGGGCAAAGGACATTTTAAGTATTCGATTTAATAGATTATGTGTCACACAAAATAGAACCAAGATAAGAAACAAGTTAGAACAGAAATTGTTATCTCGTAAAAACTGTGCTATTATATGGGAGCCATAATGCTTTACTGTGTTGTTTATCCTTTATATACCAAAACTTTAACATTATGAAAAGTGCCTGGAAGTCAAGGTGGCATCTCCATATGTCTTGTTTTGTTTGAACATTCCAAAACCAAAAAATATTCCTTTTTTGAAATAATATATACGACAGGAAGTCTTCATATTTGAAAAGCTGGATTTATAAAAGGTTTGCCATTTTTTCTGGATAATACACTTTTCACCAGTTGTCATTGGCAATGAATTTTCTTAAGGCTGACTAATTAATTAATCAACTCATCGTTTAAGCCGTGCTTTTTGTATTTCCAATTCAATGACCACAACCCAGCTGGTTGAATTTGATTCCAGTGCAGTTCCATCAACATCAACTAACACCAAGGTTTGGTTCCATAATATCTCACAGCCTCTTACACTTTAACTGGGCTGATATATTTGTATTTGGAATGTTAGACTTCCTTGTATTTTAATTGAATTTTTGATTTCCTACAGTAACTCCACTCTGCCATAAATCTATAAACACAGTCTTGAGAAATGCCTTCCTATTCCTATTTACCAAAAGTTATTTCTTCCCATTTTGTGTCAACTCAGCCCAGGAAACAATGTGTCAGTCTGCTAAATTATGCAATATGCAGTCCTGTGGTGGATGTCAGCAGTGTTTGTTCCTCCCTTCCCTCCCTGCTGCAGGCCATCTGTGTGGGCCCGGAGAACCTGCAGGTCATGTACCCGGCCATCTTCGAACAGCTGCTACTCTTCGTGGAGTTCTCCTGCAAGCCTCCTCAGTACGGCAGGATGGAAACCAAACACGTGGCCAATGCCAAATACAACCAGGTACGGGAAATTGAATTGGCCCTTAACTGCTTTGTTTTTATTTCCTTTCACAAATAGCTTCATTAAAACGTTGTATGATGTATGCTGTTACTCATTCGACAGCCATTGAATGCCATTTCAGCCCGTGTGGACCTCCATTAGTTGCCCCAAGCCATATCTCTCCTCATATTCCCTCCCTCATGCTTCTTCTTGCTGGCAGCTGGCCAGAGAAATGTTTTGCTACTACTTATTTATACACTACTCATGTTCAAACATAGTTCAAATTCATCTGAAGAACAACCGCAAAAAAACAAATGCATTTCAATGGAACTCAGTGATCTTGGGCAAGATGACTTCATTTGTAACACCACAAACAACTCTTTTTTTTTTTTTTTTTAGAACAGAGGAGCCATTTCACAATGTTCTCATATCACTGTCTGTCTTGCACCTTGTTGCTCTGGAAACTTGCACATAGCTTTTCATGAAGTCATAGAATCCAGCATGTGCTATGCCTGTGGGGAATGCTGACAGCTTTCTTGGTCTAACACCGGCAGGCTGGTACAATCATGCTAATAAATGTTAGCAATGCACACTCAAATCCTGACTGCAGTTGGGGCCCAGACTCAGCCTTACACTGGACTGGACAGTTTTGTTGATCTGAATCTTTTTAAATTGTTTAAATAAGGGGTTCAAGCTAAATTCCCACCCAGCCAAACAGATGTTATGGGTGGTCATTATTGTCCTGTTGGCTCTAATCCAAAGTTGTCAGATTGCCTCAAATGTCCACGTTGCAAGGAGTGAGTGTTTTTCCCCTAAATCACTTTTTATTATAAAATCTCATTTAACCTTCAAGCCACTGAAAATTTTATACAATTTCAACACCGGTTTAATTGCAATCTTTTCTCACTCTGTTTCTTGGGACTACTCACTGGATAACCATTTTAGATCCAGCTGTTTGCACCGGTGAGTTTCATCATCTCTTTCAGCCCCCTCTATAGTTGTACTAAGCTGTGCTGAATGGTGACAGCCTACCCTCTGTGGTGGATAAGATATCACACTGCATGGTAGGCTCTCTGCGTCTCTCACTCACTCCATGCTCCCCCCTCTCTGCCTGCCACTAACTGGTGGTTATATGCCTTTGTGTGCACAGCCCCTGTGCAGTTTCATCTTCAGTTAAGTCTGTGTTTTTGGTGACGTTCATATGCACACTTGTGGTTCAGTTTATAATTCTTAAAGACACACTTTGTAGTTTCAAAGTCATTTGTTTGGCTATGCCATTTCAGCTTTCATACAAGCCTAACAAAAACCTAAAGCAGACTAATTGCCTCTGTAAGTTTGAAATAAATTTGTGTGCTAATTGTGTGCTCATACAAAGTGTGCCTTTAAAACAGCTTTCAGTGTGGCTCTGCCAAAAGTTCATCAAAGTAGTTTTACTAACGCCCCTATTATTTTTCTCTTGTATATTTTTGCTCCTGCAGGCAGAATGGGTTGCCTTAAACTATGTGCCCTTTGCTGAGCGCTCCTTGGAGGTGCTGGTGGACCTGTACCACAAAACAGCATGCCACAAAGCTGTCATCAATGAGAAGGTTCTGCAGAACATCATCAAGGTATTTTCATCAGGGTGGGGAGTTTAAATTTCACATGGTTGCAAAAACTTCTAATTTATGTATGGAATTTTATCCAATATGGTAAAAGCTGTGAAAATCTAAAATGTATTTGAGCTAAAATGCAGTTGCTGTGACTCTTCAAACACATTACCAGTGTCATAGCACTTAAGCCCCGTTTCCACCAAAAGGTCCAAATACTTTGGAACCAGAGAAACTAATCCCAGGGTCTAAAACTTGGAACTTTAAAGTCCCTGTAGTGCAGTCCTCTATGTGTTTCCATTGCATCTGAGGAACCTGGTAGATGATGCAAATTAGACCCATGAGGAATTTAAATATGATGGAAGCATTTAGAGAGGCAGTATTAACACATGAGGAAACGATAACACATATATGTCAAATCAAGATACAAGATAGTCAAATTTACCTCTTCTTCCAGCAACAGCATGCATAAACACAGGAGGCAGAATAACTGATCATAGCATTTCCATGATTTAAACACAATTAAGTAAAACCATGCAACAGACACATCATCAGGTACTTCAATTTCATAGATATGTATATTTTATAATCCTAAATCTGTATGTGCAGCTTATATGACAAGAAATAAAATGAGCAATGCCAATGGTAAAAAAAAAAAATATGCTAAACCTTGTGTTGTGTTTTGCTGAGGTAATCACAGTGATCTCATTTTAAATAGTTCCTGGGTGTCTGTTAGGCCTGTGGTTCAGCGGCTAGCTATGCATGACAAGACAAGGGAGGGCATCTGTTTCTCAGCTCATGCATGTGTATTTGTGCATCTGTGTTATACATATGTCTGCTTTTGTGTCACATTCTTTGGCAGTAGCTGCAGAAATGAAGGAAAATAACAAAGGGAGAGGAGGAAATCTTAACTTAGAGTGTAATATTTTATCGGGACAAAACACCATCAGGGACAAAATTAGGACTATTATGTTGAAAGACAGTAATGCTCCAAAACTGTGAAAGAAATCAATTTAAACAGTGAAAAAAAATGAATGTAATCAATTTTTTAAAAATAGATAAAAAAATAAAATCCTTTTTCTTTGTATTTACTGCTGCATGATTTGGATGTTATAAATGAATGAAAAGGTGAAATGCAGAGGAAGAAGGTGAAAATTAAACTAAAGTATCCACAGTATAACATCTATTGATTAATGGTTATTTCTCCTTTAGAATGAAACTGCCGTCAAACAATCAGAAAATATCATTTTATTTTTCTCAGTCATTGGCATTGTTTTCTCTATCACTGCTCCCTCTCTTCATTCACTCTCTAGCTCACTCAACCACCACCGCACCCTCTCTTTCTTTTGTCTTGTTCTTTTTTAAAAATGAGTTGGGAAGCCAACAGCAATGCCTTACTTCACTTTGAACATTAACAAATTAAGTTAAATGTCCTTCCGTTGTCCTAAACTGTTCTTAAATTGATTTGAGAGTACATCCTTGTTTTATGAATGAATCACAAACCTACAGTGAATTATTATTTGGTTCTGAATTTGTCTGCATGTCTCAGCTTTGCAGAGCTTTATAACCTTTAAAAATCATTGTTTTGGTTTCCCACCCCACAAAGTAACTGATTTGGTTCATTTTCACTGCTAGTATACTTTGAAATGACCATTTAATGCTGGCTACTGTATGAGAAGTCTTATCGGTGTACTCCGGCATCCAGGCAACATGCACTTTACTTTTATCTATAGCCTTGACAGTATTAATCTCTAAATATCTTGCATGCAGCAGCTAAGATGATGCCCGCAGTTGATGTCAGCAACATTTTTCAAACCTTTTCTAAATGCAAACCAAATCATTTTCAGCCTCTTTCCACAATCTGACACCTGCATTTGACTGTTCTTTCCCCATAGTCTGGTTATAGAAAATCCCAAATTGAAGAGAGTGAATTTGCCAAGGAACTATTGAAAAGGTTCCCCATGGACAGATCCAGCTCTCAGCCCCACCCTTTTTTTGACTCCAGAACCAGAAGGCAATACTTGTAAAATCCTAACCTTTGGGAACCCAGCTGTTCTCTGAAAAGACTTTGTCAAAAAGATGGTCTATAAGTGTTTCTGGTTTTATGGAATAGGACTTCAGTCTGGTGCAAAATATCTTGAAATACTGCCTTGATGTTAACTTTAAGACTTAATGACTTGTAACCCTGCAAAAATAGTCTCTACATTTCAGTGTGAAAGAAACAGCAAATGGCTTTCCCAGTACGGCAGTTAGTCTTAGTGATTCTTACCTTGAAGTCTTGTTGTGTTTCAGTCTCATGATCTATTGCTATTGCTGTCTCCTCCCTGTCTCCCCCGTTCCTGAAGACCTTGAGAATGCCCTTGGGTTTGAAGTATGCCTGTCCATCAGAGAGCACCTGGAAGCTTGCCGTTTCTTCTCTGCTCAAGGTTCTGTCTATTGGACTGCCTGTGGCGCGTCAGCATGCCTCTTCTGGAAAGTTTGACACTATGTGGCCAGAGCTGGCCAATGCCTTTGAAGACTTTCTTTTTACCAAAAGGTATGAATTTAGAAAGTCTGCACTTTCATATATAAATGTTTTGAAATGTTCTGATTAGCAAACTTATTGTTTTTAGCACACCTCCAGATAACCTGTCCATCCAGGAATTTCAGAAGAATGAAGCTGTTGATGTAGAGGTAAGTGCTTGTTTCTGCCATCCAGTCTGTCGATGTGATTTTATGAGTTTGTTCACATCAGCATTCTGTTCTTTTTATTTTAGGTGGTCCAGCTGATCAGTACAGAGATTTTACCGTTTGCCAATTTCATCCCCAAAGACTTTGTTGGCCAGATCATGACTATGCTCAATAAAGGTTCTATTCACTCCCAGTCTCCCTCATTCACAGGTAAGATGTGATTTTGGCAGCTAAAATTGTTTGACTTCAGCTGTTTTGTTTACTTGTATATCTTACACTAATGGAACTGCAGGTTGGCCAAGTGTTAGAATCCTACTGCAACCATTAAGTCCTTGGTCCATTACAAAAGCCTTCCCTGTGGCTCTCACTTTGGGCCTGTCTGTTGATTCATTGTAAATCACTTGGGATAGCAGCGTCAGCTAAACATCTAAAATCTAAAATTAAACTGCCTTCTCTTGACAGAGGCAGAAATCGATGTTCGGATGAGGGAGGAGTTTTCCAAGGTTTGCTTTGAGACGCTGCTGCAGTTTTCTTTCAGCAACAAAGTGTCAACCCCACAGGAGGGCTACATCTCACGTATGGCACTCTCTGTGCTCCTCAAGAGGTCCCAGGATGTTCTCCGGCGCTATGTAGAGGATGAGAGGTTGAGTGGACGTTGTCCTTTGCCCAGGTACATTTTTCTGTACTTGTCTGAGTAAACATGCACTAGGGTGCATAGCTTTGGCAAAAACCTGTATTTTTTCACATTTTTAAGACAGAAAGCCCCATCAGGATTTCAGATATGAACTCAAGAATTGTTAGCGCCAGGATTTAAGCACCAAGACATTTAGCAACGCAAGAGCACCCCAGCTTCATCCATGCATGCATTGTTTTTCTTTTTCTCTTTTGTTAACAACATAAAACCACTGTACTTATCCAGTTTGACACACTGGCACCATATTTTAGGATTGGGTGTAACGCTTAATCCTTCAATACATGTTTTTCATAAAACATGATGAAAGCTAAATGATGCCCACGGGGAAGTCATGCCATTAGTGCAGAACTGGCCAAGGGATGGGCAGGGGAGTTCAGAAAAATATAATATACTCATGAATAGTAAAATGAAAGATTCTGCAAATTTAGACAAACAACATTTAACACTAGGATATGTGAAACACGTGTATGAATGTAAAGTGTGAGAAAATATGTACAACATGAAAAGTAATCAATGGTTTCATAATGAAATTGGTAACATATAAATACCATATGTGTTATACTTAATGAGAGGAAATGTTAAGATGGGAGAAAACAGCAGAATGCACACTAAATGCATCATTTTAATTATATACAATAATATTGCTTTGATACACCATTGAGTTGAGTACATGCGGTAAATCTGACAACTTTTTCCACACTGGTCAGATCTTGATTTAGGGAGGTAGAGTCTCGGTATTCTCTGGATCTCCTGATTGATCAACAACAACACTTTTGTCAGTTTTTCCCACTCATTAAAACTGCATTCTTTGTATTATCAGAGGCACACAGGGTTAATTTGTTCACTGTTGTCTTCATAGAGATGAGAATATGAAGCTTGATTTCTATGTAGGCATGTTAATGGCAGCAAGTCACCATTTTCACAAACTAGATTGATTTCTTTCTGTGTTGGCTTGTTGTTTAATTTTAACTTATTCTTTCAGGGACACATTTCCACATTTTATTTTTAAGGTTACGTGCAATAACTCATTAGATGAGCTGTCTTTTTGTTGTTTCGCCACCCACCCTCTGTTGGTAGCATTTACTGGTTTTATGTATGTCTTTGTAGCTCATAAAGGTCTTTCTTTTTTTCTTTTCAGGCAACAAGTGACAGAGATTATCTTTGTCTTGAAAGCTATCAGTACTTTGATGGACTCCCTCAAAAAGACACAGCCAGAAAATGGTGAGTATCAAACTGTGTCAATGATTACATACATATTTTGGAAAGAGGTGAGACAATAGAGAAAAAATAATAATACAATGATGCCACTGCCATCTATCATCTATTCATTTCAAATAAATGTGTCAGAGTACAGTTGGGACCATTTTTCAAATGAGTTTTATCTCCAATCCAGGGAGAACTGTTTACATTTCCAGCAAGGTCAATTACAAGATTTTTTTAAAAAACCACAATAGATTGAAGTGAGACATTTTGAAATTACGTTTTTGAAGTGTCCTTCAAGATGTTTGCATGGCCGTTTATCGAGAGCAAAACTCATTTCCATTTGCCTGTGGGAATTTTATCAAGGAAATTATTTCTTTGATTGCCTTTTATCACAATTCATATTCTCTTCCTTCCTTTCCCTCCCATCCCCACCCTTCTTTGTAATTTCCCCCCTTGTTATGCAATTCCTTTGTTTACTGCCTGCAGTGGATGGCAACACATGGGCTCAGGTGATTGCCTTGTACCCCACGCTGGTAGAGTGCATTACATGCTCCTCGTCTGAGGTGAGCTCAGCCCTGAAGGAAGCCCTAGGGCCCTTTAAAGACTTTATGCAGCCACCCATCTCCAGAGTCCAGAACGGAGAGTCCTGACCAGGCTCGCTCTCAGCTCTTTGTTTTTTATAATGAAGAAATCTTGAATGTCTCTTCTTGACCCACGTGCTTCACAAGTGCACGGACATGAACTCCATGTGAGCCCCATCTACAGTGACATGAAGCAACCCACGATGAGCAGAGATTCGAGGCCCACTTGGACCACGCCGATGACCCTGACCTTCATACACATCATTGTATGCTTCTCATGTGAGCTGATAATGCCTCTGCCCCTCCATTCTCATACAGACTGGCTGCTCTCTTGTGTTAACTACAGAGATTTAAAAAAAAAAAAAAAAAAAAAAGTTGCAGTGTTGCCTCTGGATTTAGTTTGTTTTATTTTTCCGATGAGGCCGAGTCGATGTACAGTGTGTGGTGATAGTGTTGATGATGTAATTATGAAAAAAAAGAAGCAAAAACTGGGGCTTTATTGATCTTAAAAAGAACACTTAGACTTTTGCAACATTTTCAACAGTGAGGATTTTATGCAAGAAAACAAATCTTACTGTAACATTCCATGTCATCTTTAACCAGCCATCTGAGAAGGGATGTACTTGTCTGTATAAAATAAATGGGACAATTCTACAATCAGCTTAGTGCTGTGTGTGGCTCAATTATAATGCATTACTTTACTATCAATATGTGCAAAATCTGTTTATGAAGGCAAGGCAAGGCAAGGTTTTATTTATATAGCGCATTTCATACACAATGGCAACTCAATGTGCTTTACGTAAAACAGTAAAACATACAATTTGAGGAACAATAAAACATACAATTAACCCCCCTCCAAAGTACAGAAAAATAGAAAGACAGAAATAAAATGCTAGAATAGAGCTTTAAATGAAATGTTATCTTCCACTCAAACATTTTTTTCAGCCAGGATGTCCATTGACTTTTATTTAAAATGCATTACTAGCATTACTGTTATGTCATTTTCATATTGGCTCAAATAAATGCTGAAAAACTATTATCTCCAGGATATCAGATTAGATACCCCCACAGGCCCTTTGGTGGCCCCATCATTACAGTACAAATGTTTTAAAATGTAAAAACTCAAAAACAAACAAAAACACAGAACGAAAAGAAGAAGAAATGCTGCAGTAACACACATTGCCTGCAGATGGCACAAGTCTAAATTGTAGCAGCAAGTACTGTCTTTACCTGTAGGTGGCGACAAAAAAAAAATGCTTTTACAGTCTATGTTCTACATCATGGACATATTATAAGAGCTGAATGCCGGACCTAAAATGGCCTCTTCAATCCAGTAAAAATATCTCTCCTGGTGCATTCACCATAAAAGTTCCTAACTTCTGGGTTCACTTCCAGGGGTATGCAGCACACTGAATTTACCCAGTAGTATTTCTCCTATTGATCCCGTCCGCACGTTCCTGCTTGGCCTGTAGACTTTACATTGTGGTAATGTCACTGAGTTTTTTAATTGCTTTTCTTGGCTCAAAGAAAGTTTTACATATATTAAACCTCGATGGGGGAAAAAAAGAGTCATAATTCACCTTCTTTGCAGTTTGAGGTGTCCTGTCAACAATTTGGCTGTCTGTGGAGAAATTGCTTTTTGGACCAAAAGGGATTCTTTTTTTCTGCAATACCACAGGTGGCCACTGGGGAAAAATTAGCTAGTCTGTGCAAAATGTGTTTTTAAAATGATGAACAAGGCCTCAAATTATACATTTGGCACACAATGAGGCGACAAATGAAAACCACACTGAATTTGAATTGGACACATTATCACATTGGTATCATAATTATAATGATTCCCATCATAAAGGTTGCATTGCAGTAAAGTGACATACACTTTTCACACTGTTCAAGTATACTAAGTAATGATTTTCCTCATATGTTACTGTTCTCTGAAATCACTGATCATACCCACAATACGGATGAGGTTTATATTTTATTTTAATGAGGTGTTAATTTTGAGTTTAAAAAAATAGATTATATGGAGGCTTAGCTATGGCTTTTCCATTTGAATAAAGTTAAGAGTAGACCCCTGAGGTTAATATAGTACAGTAGGTGGGCCCTGTACTTCCAACAGAATAGACCTCTTCACCGTCTCTAGACTAAACCATCCCTGCATGCAATGGGGACCCGTCTGCCTCCTTTCAGAGTCCTCTGGAGGTCCACGAGCCCTATATTGTAGACCTCCACCCCACCCCCTCCAGCCTAGGTCATATGAGGGGAAAGGACCGTGGTGGTATTGTGTGGTTTTGCACTGAAGAAAGGAGGAAGAAGGAGGAGGAGAGGAGCGGAGGGAGCAGGTCTGCTTGGGCGGGGTTTCCCTCTTAATTCAAGTCTTTACAGAAGAGGAGCAAAGCGGGAGAGGACGGACCATCTCCGGCTGCATGGGAATGTCGCTCTGCTCGAGACGGTGCATTTCTCTAGCTTTACGATAATTTATCTCTATTGTTGTTGTTGTTGCTTTTTTCTCTCCCTCTCTATCTTTCTTTCTCTCGCGTTTTGACCACGTACTGGCTGAGGTAGTAGTTTGTGCTGTTGGTTGGGTTGTGACACTGCCCGCTATGGAGATGACTGCGCAAGCTACTGCCTTGCTAGTGCTGGTGCCTTCACTTCAACCGAGGAAAAAAGCCCTGCTCACTGCGCTGTTAGACGGTTTTTCCAGGTAATGCACACCGCTAGTGTTACATCCAGCTAACCGTGTTACCCACTTGGGCTTGATTTTTACTGCATTATCATTGTAAACAGCTTGTGGTTGCGTTGCATTTTCAACTAAAGCCGTTTCTGAGCTGTACCATGTTTTATCCAATAAAATAGTTCAATGACCGTTGGGAAAAAAGAGCACTTTGTCGTATGCAGTTTTGTTAATTTTACACACATACCTCCCTGATATGAAATGTTGACTCATTAACATGCATTTTGGTTTTAATTGCAGGATGCAAGAGAAAGCTTGCATGTGTTAGCTTGAAATCTGATATGCCAGTTTGTATAATTTGGTATGCACATTTTTAAATGCACGAGGAAGTCGATATCTCATATGGATTTATGGATTTGCATAGTTTTCCACCACCTTAGGCGGAGTGGGCTGTGTAGAAAGCATGTAGGTCAGTGACGTGGCTCCTGCTGCCCACAGAGGTATCCTACAGTACATCTGCTCTGGTACACTGACGCTGGCTTTATGGCTCTCCCTGACGTCCTTTGTTGATAATGCTGCATACCATCAGACACTGGAGCAGATAGTATGCTGCTCCTACACTTAAACACCTCTTATATGCAAGGCAGACATAAATCTGCACAGCACTGCTGGCACTGTTCACCTAATAATCTGATTATTATGCTAAATCTGGATGGTGCGTGCTTCAGTATTGGATCTGAATAGTGTGCAGAGAGCACAGACAGACAAACCACATGACCTAACCCCCCACAGGCGTTTGAGCCGTGCTTTCCTCGCTGAGGTCTGGGAGCGGAGCGCTGATGTGGGTCATGCGTTGTGAGTTAACCTTTTGAAATCCTCCCTCTGCTGCCCAACAGCATCTGGCTGCTCTGTATCACATTAGTATGGCCAGTCAGGGGTCTCGTGATGGGGGTGGGGACCGGAATGGATAATGAGCTTTGATTGGCTGCAGGGGTAGGCAGGCTGGGTCGATGAAACCATGCAGGGGCTGCAGTCTCAAGTTCAGACCCCCACAGCCCAGATGATGGCACGCTGCTCACTCATTCAATTCAATTCAATAGGCTGACTAAAGATTGGATCCTGCGTTTGACCTTCCAAGAAGACTTGCATGAGATATTTATGTTATATATATGATAGTGTGTTAGGCAGAGTTCTCTTCATCCTGAGGGCACAGTTCTGCCCACTAGCATCTGTGCTGATATTACACAATCCGTTCTACTCCAGCTACTCACTGCAGAGATGCACGTAGGTTCAAACGAGGGAGTTGTTTTCCTTCAAAGAACAGGCTGACTAGTAAACAAACCACAGAGGAAGCTTGTAGTTATTGTCAAGCCTGTTGAGTAGCAGTCCAACTGGTCTGCATTAAATATTCTCAAATTAGTGTCTGTCTCATGCAAGAAACAAGTACAAGTAATTCAGTCTCCGGGGCAAAACCAAACACCATATCGTATCCTGACTGTAGTGTGAGCCAGCCTGTGGTCCAGTGAGCAGTGCAGATGCAGCCCATGTCTTCCCCATCCATCTTGTGTCGGAGCACTCATTTGAGCGGGCCGCAGATAAATCATGCTTCAGGCTGCTGAAGCCCTAAAGCAGTAAATTAGAGCCCCCTGTGGAAAAATCCACCCACTCAGATGGGTATCACAGCTGCACCGTTGAAGCAGCCGCACCTTTGGACTGACATGCCAGTCAACCTTTGTGTTTGTGTGCCATGATTTCATCAGACAGATGCTGCCACTGCAATGCAACATGTTTGGAATTATCTCCAAAACCATAAGTCAATTAATTGATTAGTTAATTATCAGAAAATGCATTGCCAAAAAAATCTGTATTTGATCAGTCAAGAATAAAGATCAGGCACTTGCTGGTTACAGCTTCTCAAATGTCAGCATAAGCAGCCTCTTAGTTTTATATCATTAAAAAATGAGATATGCTTAAGTTTTGAGCCTTTAATTTAACTGGAAACAAGAAATTGGGAAAATAACACCTTGGGATCTGAGATATTGTGATGGGAATTTTCCATGACGTTCGACATGCTAAATAAGTGTATAGTCAATTTGAAAAATGATCAACAAATGAATATATGAGTATATTATATTCTAAATTGACTACATTTAGTTTTTGGACTTTAAGCAGACAAAAAAACCAACAGTTTTGATGATTTTATGGAGAAAAAAAAATTTAACAATTGAGAAAATAATGGAATAATAATCTATGACAATAATCATAAATTGCATTCCTGTTTGGAATGCAGTAGAAAGTCTACATCCTAAGAACATTTTTTAAAAAGTTGTATCTTTTCACTGAATCTTCTGAAAGGTGGCTCAAAGGCTTTGGCCCCGCACTGCAGCAAGCTAGCGTGCCACCTTTCTCGTACAACAGATGAGTATCTCACTGCAGGCCCACTCAGCATCTCCTCAGATCTATCCACAGGTGGGGTGGGAGTGCTGTGACCTTGGAAAAACAAGCCACCCACAGGAATGACTGTCATCAGTACCGTCATGCAATCTGGACCACACACACACACACACGTGTGGAGAGTAGGAGTGGAGTGCCAGATCAGTGTTGGCCTGACTGGAGGAGGATGCAGCGCAGGCCGGTGGGGACCAGATGGCCCTCCAGCTCCTGCAGAGGACCCAGGAGTGTGAGGCTCCCACGACAGCACTTTATGATCCTCTGAGAGTGTGTAAAGGCAAATATACGTGGGTGTTTAGGTTGGTGTGTTGTGCTCCTGTCTCCACTTGTGGGTTTGGATGTCATGAATTAGAAAAAAAGTTAGTAATAAAATCACGTATTAACAATTAAACTGTATTTACTTATTCTTCTGCATCTTATGTGTCTTATACTTAACCTGCAAAGTTTCTGCTTTATGTTTTGACATTAAAAGCCCATTTGTTTTACAGAAAAATGTAAAAGATGAGTGGTAAAAGGAAGAGATAATTGATCAAATGACAGATAAGATGCTAAAAAACATGTTTTACATATATTGAGTATTAAAGACTATCAAACATATAATATGAATGGACTTGTGGCCACAGGACTTTGTGTGCTTTTATAAAACTGAAAATTGCTTGCACATATTAAAGTGTAATGTGCAGCAGTGTATTAATTGGTCTCAGGTGCCAGTAGTCCTAGCTGATTAGACAATCTCAAAAACCGTGTAATATGAATGGAAAAGACCACAGGACTTCATGCTTTTTTAAAATAGAGTGAAAATTGCTTGCACATATTTTGTGTGCAGTGTATTAATTGGTCTCAGGTGCAAACAGTCTTAACTGATTAGCTGCCTCCTACTCACAGTTTCATCAGCACAAAAGAGTTAATTAATGCCTCAGATATCACAATCCCAGTTAACTATATATATATATATATATATATATATATATATATATATACACACACACACATATATATGTATATGTATATATATATATATATATATATATATATATATGCATATGTGTGTGTGTATGTATGTATATGAATATATATGTATATATATCTATATATGTGTATGTATTGTATATATATATGTGTGTGTGTGTGTAATTGTCAAGACAAGATTTAGAAAGTGATTCATGATGAAAGAAAAGACAAAGAGATCCATCAGCTCTTTTCATGGAAGACATTTTGACATGTGGCAGTAGGAAAAGCAAAATCAATGATGACTGAATCCCATTTAGCTGCTCTGGTTTCATGGTCCTGGTATTGTGCATGCTGGCTCACTGTCGCATTGTCATGGCTTACTGGGGTTCTTGAATAGAACAAAGCTATTTTACTGTCAAAAATGTCACCTATGCCTTTCCTAGTCAAATTGTAACCCGTTATTGCCACCATTACAGATAATGTAGTCTATAACAGTGCTTTAAGTGGCAGATTTGGTTTGCATGTCTATGTCACCTGCTGTTGATAGTAACAATGAGATTTTAATTAGTTAGTTTCAGGTGTGGCTATATCTAAAACCTGTAGTGATACCTGCCTCTCCAGCAAGACATGAGTTTCTCATTTTTTTGTATCATAATGTCTCATAATCTGGTTGAATGTCTATTTGAGGCATTTTAACCCCTAAAAGGAGGCAATTCAAAATCCTGTGAGTATTTTCAATTATTTGTTTCGCGTATAAGCCTCCAAAAATATTCCCATTAACATCAGTTTACAATGAAAACTGCAGGACAACACCAAACATTTGTGTATAATGGAGGTGGAAAAGGTTGTCTAGTGCCAAAAAGCTTTTAGATTTCCTTTTACAAACACAAGACAATGAAAATCCTTTTTCATGAAACCTTAATCCTGTGATTTGACATACTTTACCAGAACTTGAGTAATGAATATGTCTAAAAGTAAACTTGATTGCTTATTTTACCACACCAGTTTTTACTTATTTAAATGACATATTAAAGGGAAAGACTAGTTATAACGGGGGCGCACGTCTCATGGCTTTTTTTTTTTAGTCAAGTTAACACTGAAATCTTCTGTCAGGCTATTCTGTGAACTGATACCCTTCACATATTGCTTTGGGACTCACTTGACACAGTTTCTCAGATGGTCTTATTCTATACAGTTACTTGAGTGTAAGGGAGATTGTCCCCATTCAAGTCTATACTCAAGCACATGCATCCCTTAGCTAGGATCAATTATAGACAATTATCATAGACAATTTTCCTGGCTACAATACAGTTGGTGTACAAAAGTGTTATTAATGACACAGCACTCAAAGGTCAGAAACTGTCAATTTTCTTTAATAGAGCAGGATTTTTTATTTTTTTTTACATTGATTCTAGGTCTCAAAAACAGTACAAATTACGTCTTGTTTCAGTAAGATGTACACAACTTACAGTAACCGAAAGGAATTGTCCACTGAAAACCTTATTTACATTTTTACATTTAAATTAAATGACTTCTGTTCCATGTTTCAACAGCATCCAGGGACTCACACTGTCACACAGTCAAGATACAACATTTGTAAATCAACTAAATGGTGGAAAACATTGATTGTAGAGACACACAGTAAGAGTTGTCTAACATAAGTATCTGCAGTAATAGGCTTTGTCACTTCACTTCCTTTAAAAGTCACATTTGTTTAAAATCAGAGGGATTCCCATTGTTAGAGGCACCTGCCATCCACAAGGAGGGGAATATATTATATAAGGACCATATTGCCACCAATTAATGCTATGTTAATCTGAGCATGACAATGGGATTTTTGAGCATAAAATATCTGTATTTGTTGTAAAAACACAACCGTTACATGTTTTGTTGGCTTCAGTGCATTTCTGCAAACATTTAAGTACTAAATGGTAGATAAGAATGATGGCACGGGTACAGTATTTAAGATGACATGTCTTAAATAGCATAAAAGAGGAAAATCATGAGGTAGATGGCTGGATTTGAAGGAGTGCAACAGAAATACTACTTTGTTTTTCCTTCTTCAATTTTTTAAAATTTGAATTCATGTAAAAGCTGAGCTAGCTTTCATAGTATGATGAGATGTAGTAAGTCAGGGTCACATTTAGCTGACATCAGAATAATGGAGACTCCACCCGTTAGTGTTTCCTTCATAAATGTTTTTCTTCAAAGAGTCAATGGAAGTAGTTTTCCTTAGTAATGAGTACAGTACTGCAATAAAATGAGAACAAATGAACTAATATAGCAGCTGCAGCATTGGGAGAAACAGCTGATAAATGACTAACTGCAGATGACTGAACCTGGCTAAAGGAAAAGTCTACATGGAACAGATTCATATATATACAAGACATCAGTCTTCAGGTTAGTTTTATACACTGTACAGGTAGCACACAAACAACTCAAGGCCTTGGATTGGAGTATTTACATTTTCACATTTATAAATATTGTGCATTAATTAATAACAGCAATCCTGAGATGTACAACACCATCTCGCCAATGTGAGTCCATGCTCTCAACCTTAGGCATTGCTCCACAATTAAGTTCTACGTAGATGGCTTCCTCAGTGAAATACAGAATTTTAAGATTGAGGGGAAAAAAATCAGTAGTTTAACTATTCAACAGCTCTTTTTATGATACAACTTCTCCAGCAGTTTCTTTTCTATAAAAAAGGCCGGACAGAAAGAGGGAATACGATCATCCACCTATGAAATTGCAGTCTCAGACTAGAAATGTTTTGAATCCCACAGCAAAGGAGGAAGTCCACACTAAAGCACTTTCAAAGAGCACAAGGGATGTGGGAAACTGCAGAGGTGAAGTTGGGTGGTCAAGGCAGGGTTATATTTCCACGGTGGTTGTAGTGTTGTAGCTTGGCTAGGTCTGCTTGTTGCCGTACATGAGAGGAATGATGAAGACAGAGATGTCATCTCCAGAGCCTAATCTGTCATTGGATATCCTCCAGCCTCGATCCTTCAGCACCCCACGGGCTCTCATTACAAGGTCTTGAGCTGCCATTGTGTACCTGACATTAGAAAAATGATGAAATCATTATAGTCATAGCATGAAGATACACAACAAGCTAAATGGTCAAATTTGATAAGAATCATGCTCAATATTGAGAAAGTACAGCTGCCTGCAGCCAGTGAAATAATCATAAAATATTACAGTGAACTTTCAAGCCCACGGGAGAAGATGAGTGAGTGTGCCCTGTTAATAGTCTCACAAGCTTTTCCTTGACATCAGAGAAAGGACTAATCTGTTTTGAAATTTGCATAATTACAACAAGATAACAGCGTTCATCCTCTCCAAATAAGACAGGGGTGAGAGGAAGTTCAGCCCTGACTAGCGGCTGCAGCTGTGATGAGCGAACGTGCCTGTGCTGATCGTCCGGGTCGCAGTTTGCCAGGAAACAGGTGACAGCCTCTGCTACTTCCTGGTTGGAGAGGACGTCCCACAGACCGTCAGTTCCCAGCACAAGAACATCATCGGCTCCGTGCTCACTCTGTGCCAAAGGGTAAACCTTGACCTGAGGGTGATGGGGGGGTAAAAAAGGAAAGTTGGAAGACATGTGATTTCTAGGAATCACTTGTATCCTGTCAACAGAGGGTAAGTAAATAAGTAAGTACATAAATCTCCAGTGAAATTTATTTTCTCATTCACCCCTAGTTGTACTTTCACATGGTAATAATTTTGGTTTAGGTTGAATAGGTTTTGAGATACCCAACTTTAAGATTTCTGCCTTCCCTCCAATATAGATATATTGCCCAGTCCTAGAGCAGTGTTTTACAGTAGCCCAGAAGGGACAAACCAAACACTAGCTCTAGAGAGGACCTTTCACATTTTTTGCGAGTTTTGCGGCTGCTATAGGTTCTCCTACACACTTGGAAGAGGAGGGAGAGGAGGAGGGGTATTCAGTTGGTTACAAACAGCAAACTTATTGCTACAGTAGATGCCACTAAATCCTGCACACTTGTTTAATAATTGTAAAGATAGTTCCATCTAGGGTTAGGGTTGATAGTCACTCTTGATAATCCACAAAACACAACAGTTTTTAAAGGGATCCTTGGTAGAAAGTCATTCCAGTGAGAAGTACTCACAGTGATGTCTGTCATTTTTTAAAATTTCAATCCCCAAACTAAATTCAGTTCACCTCTATTGCACTGTGGTGTAGACACAAATCTCAGATCCGCTGCAAACAAAACCAATATTATTTGCATGGCTCCAAATGTTTTTATTTTGTTTTTGTGACTTGAGTAAATAGACTATTTTATTCTCATTTTTTTGGCACATCCTCCACTGTATATTTTTCTGAAGGGGTATTGATGGCCTCAGTCTGTCAAAGCAATCCTGAGGCAAAGAGATGCGTTACTGTGGCAACTCCTCTGAGGCACAATCTCTCAAATTACTATGGTTGAACAAAAGCATACTCTGAAATAGCACACAAAATAATGGCCAGTGGCCTTGAATAAAAGAACTGCTGTTTAGTGTGGTTGCTTCAAGTAATTCTTTTGCTACCATGGGGAGATTGTCTATCCCCAGCAGACACGCCAACTCTTGCCTACTGAGGCTAGTGCGAAAACAACAGCATGACCACAACATCTGTGAAAAGCTGTTGTAAAGGAATCAGAGTGACCTGCGTGTGGATCATCAGCCTACATGTTGTGGTAAACTTTATGAGGATTAAATCAGGAATATGGAAGTGTGTGGCTACCAATCCCTGAAAGAGACCAGTAGCTACAGTACAATTGATTTCACAAAAGATTTCAACAGCAATGATATATCCCCGGAAGAGAGGTGATGACTGTAGCATTTGATTTCTAACCCTACACCCATATACTATGTGATCTCACAATGAGTATGATCCAATAATGAGTCCAAGTGTTCAGGTCAGCTTTTCTTCTGAGACTTTATTTATAACCTGAGAGCAATCATTAATTCTAACTTGACATCTTTGCAGGAAGGATTTTTCAGAAACCCTGCAGGGTGCTCTCCCACAAATATGATTTCTTTTTATAGTAAGTGTCTGTCTTTTCCTGCATTTAACATCCAAAGGGACCTCTAATAATCAGTGTTGACATATCTCACATATACAGTACTAATGTGTTTACACTCTATCTGAAACAATAGTGACTGTGATTATCTCAAAGTGAAAATATCTGAAAAGATACACAACATCAAAAGATGCTGAACTATGACTGAACTCAAAAGAGCAATGAATTAAAGATCAAGAGAATTCACAGGATTTGTGACTACTGCAATAGTGTTCAGTAGACAGTAAGAAGGAAAGGAGTCATTTGAGAGTGATGATCAGTGAGGAATGTTAATGTGCACGTTGACCATGCAGTTCACTGTGTGGACTGTTAATGGCCGAAGGCATTTTACATCTTTACCTCTGAGCTCTCTTTTTATCAAATAAAAGTAAAATTGTAACAAAAATGCTGTAACATTGACACAATTCTATTGGTGATGTTAGTTGCATTTCATAGTTATCAAATGTACTGAAATGATCATGTATGTTGACATATTTTTTTGAGTTTGCAGATATGCTTGTAATAAAAATAGATGCAAGTTTCTGGCACTCCTGATCAAATTCACTGTACTTTCATAGACAAATCTTTGAACTATACTTTAGGTAAATCAACATGCACACATGAACAAATCCAGGGAAACAGGGCACAGATTTCTTTATCAAAACCTAGTGCAAGAGATGTGCTTCATGTTCATTCTGTGTACCTAAACACGTTCGGATTACATGTCTAGAGGATAATTACTGTTAATATCAGAAAGTGGAAAATATAGAAAATCGCCAACTGAAATCGCAGTTTAAGCTGAGTTGGTAGATAAAAACAAGTAAATCAAGCTTTCTTTGCAACAATTAACGTTCAGTTTTGCGTAAAGCATAACATGAATGAGCAATTCTACTTTGTACACACTGTGAGGGAGGACATAATGGAGGATACAATTCAGAATAAGCTTACCTCAGGGCAGCAGGAGAGGAAGGGCTTAATGTAGATGTTAGAGTCGTGCACTTTGAGATTGTGATCCCCAAGGCCTCTGGTGACCCCAATGGTTGCCAACACACGAGCCTGCAAGAGAGCAGCCATTAGAGACATGTAAAGCACAGCTTCCATTTGACTCACACAAAGAAACAACAAAAGCTCGCTAGTATTTTTAGTTCGGCTCTTCTGATAGAGTCATCTTTATTTCTTTTGATCTTAATGCTGTCTTATCAAAAAGAATCTGACATGAGACATGTTTTATAGGGGGACAATTATTACACCATAGGTCTTATTTTTGGAGCTTCGGCCTTATTCTTCTGTCATTGGTGATCATTATAGATCCAAGAGCACTGTGATATTGACATTACCACAAATAAAACAGACAGAAAAAATAACACTATACTGTAGCAATCATGTGATTAAGCAGGTTGTATACAAACCAACAGTTTAGTAAGATTTTCTAACCCATTTAATTTGAAGGTAAAACTGCTTTTGTGTGATGGTGGATGAATATTCTAACAATTGTTTAGGTGCCCTTAATAAGGTTATATTTTCCACATTGTTCTAATGACCTGCTTGTGATTGTATCATGAAGGTTTCTCAATTGTATGTTTGTAACGGTGAATGTGAAGAACTAAAAGCATTTATACTCAGTGAATCCTCCTTGAAATTAAGAGTTCATTAAAATACTATACAACAGAGCCTTCTCTAAATCCACATCACTAACTATTATTGTAGGTATACCATCACTGATAATTGTAAAGAATAATCTGCATTGTGTATTCTTTGCGACATTACACTGAAGGATACAAGCTACTCCCAGTGGGAATCTTGATCTTGATGGATGAGCAGCATTTAGGCAAATAAACACAAGCTCATCGTCAGCATCTTCCACTTTTGTGAGTGCTTAATGATCAGTCCCCATAGAACTAATTTGTGTCTATTTGAATTTCCTTTTTATTCTTAAGTGTCTGCACAAATCGCCACTGCCACCTCTAAAAATGGCTGTTGGCACAGGACTGGGGAACTGGGCTAATTGAATCTACTGTACAGCATATGAGAAAGGGTGGCACATAAGAACGGGAAGAGGAGCAGGAGGGCGAGGAGCTTGCAATTGAGATGGCCTGGTAGGAATGAGCCTGGATCAGTATGCAGCACAGATGCCAGAGAGAGACAGAGACAGAGAGGTGGAGAGGAGGGAGAACGTTTCAAAGTGGCGGCAAAGCTCCTCCGGCGCAGAAGGGGAAACATCCTGGGATTAATTGTTGAGCGTTGGGGCACAGCAGGCTGCGCGCGGGGCTTTGAAGTGCTCTGGCGTTCCTCTCTCGCGCACAAAGCCCCCTCACTCTATCTAGCCATCCATCTCTCCGCACCTCACTTCAAAGGAAGAGGACGCGACGTGGGCATGGCCAACTGTGCAGGGGTGAACCCGAATGTGGTTGCAGGCAGAGAGCACTGTGGGGCGACATCTGCCCCAATCATCAGGCATACATAAATCTACTGTCTGTCTGTACTGAATAGAAAACTGGAGAGGGCCACAGTGAGAACATATTCAGATCTATCATGTTTCTTTTCTGACCTTTTCACTACAACAAGGACAAGATGCTGCATACCACACCACATACAGCATCTCTGAGGGAAAAGAAAATGTCATGAACTGTGTGCTGAAACCTTGACCTTTTTTTTGTGTTTTGAGTCAAGTCACTGACAACATTATCCTACAAGTCAGTGTTTTAGCAACAATATATTCCAATCAACATATGTCACTTTTGGGACACTTTTTGGTAGATTCATTGGGAGAATAACCTATGACCTCTAGCTTTACCACTGTTTACCTGTTGAGGGGCATACAAGCACAAGGTCCATTAGAGCAGAGATATTTTCTATGCCATAGGTTAGTGCAGGATGTGAATCCTTGTGGAAAAAGAGGCCAGGAATGCTTTCCACTGGCTGGCTCTTCCACACAGTGAAGTGGAGGGGGGCTGGGGGGGGCTGACTAATGGTGCCCTGGCGAGCTTTGATTACAGGCACAAGGCTGTGGGAGTAACTCTGTCAGCAGGCAGCTGCCGAGCACTTCTTACCTTCTTCCCTTCGCCGTAGATCAGGGGAAACTTTAGGTCATCGTCCTCGATGGTTTTATACGCCCTGGGAAGAGAGAAGAGGACACTTAATGGGTTTTTGGTTTATGGCAGGCGGTGTACACGTGCCCTGGAGATACATCGCCTCCGCGCACCCGTAGGCCCTGCTGCCGAAGCGAGTGGCATAGAAAGAAAGAGTATGCTTGGAGGAAATAGAGCCAGTGAGAAAAAAAAAGAAACCACACAGACATCAGAAAGAGAGCGACACAGAGCCTTAGCATATTTCTATTTCCCTTTCCAACTGATCTTGTAAAAGTCTCCCTTTTAACAAAGAGAGAGACGTCTATGGATGTATGAGACATTCTTGGTTTACTGTTGGTTTTCTGTGACTGCCTGCTGTGTTGTGCATGTGTGTGTGCATGCATGTGTGTTTCTGAAAGTCTGGATGTAAAACGGCTGAATGATGCAAGAGTATCCACGTTCCCATTCCCCAGTTCTCAGAGCAGTTTTTAAACTTCCCCAACTAATGAATAATTTACCATCTTCAGACTGGAACCAGACAGAACTGCAGTACAAGGAAAAAGACTGTATAATACAGTATGTATTCATGACAAATTAAGGTACACTTTTAACCCTTTCCTGCTCAGAAACGATCAGTGGAGAAACCTTGCATTCTTGTTCATAACAAGTATACTCTTTTTTCCAGAGGAACAGCTGTGTCACTATACCAGAAAACATAAAAAATGTCAATTTCCAGAAGTGCTGCCAGCACAAAGTTTTCCATTCACAACTCACACCAGGTGCAATACATATAAAAATCTGGCTTGCTATGAAGGCACGGTCCTGACCTGGATCAAATAACTTTTACAAATGCAGGTTATTCTTTATTTTAGCATTAAGACTAGAGGACATGAAGCATGTTCATAACTATCATAGTTTTAAGTGAGTTTAGAATGTTTTTTATTGTAAAAACAACATAAAAGAAGAGTCATGTAGTCCAAAAATCTGCTTAAAACAAACCTGAAGTGTTATTTGCAAATATCATGTGATCCAGGCCAGCCCCGCACACCTTATCCAATGTATTTCAGCTGCTGTGAAGCAGATTAGCAGGGGCCAGGATGGTTTTTACATTACTGCTGGTTCCACTCAGAGAGACCATATGTTTCCACCTTAGGCGAGTGCAATACTGCTGCACTCAGCATTTTTTTAACAGTGTGCAGAGCGAGGACTATCACTGTGAACGCAGCCCACAGACACAGAAATACAGTCTTCAGCCTGACAGTCTTCTGAGAGGAGAGTTGTAGAACGAAATAACGGTCCATAGAAGTGTTTCCACACTAATGTTTGCAATGATCATAGTGTAGAAAAACCTCTATAACAGCATTTTGATGGTTTGATGATGCAAGACTCAAACTGAGCATTAAAAGAGGTACTAATTAAACTGGGGCAGGTCTTACCCTCTCTATTTAGAAAACACATTTCTGCTGCCACATCACTCTAAACTTTTTTCAGTATTTCACCTTCAAGAGGAGTTAAGTTTCGAAAATAAGACCCCAAGAAAACCCTACAACATAGAGACGCACACTTCTTGTCATTATTTCAATCCTCAGAGCCTGCTGTCGGGGACAGTCTCCCTCTCGAGACTTGTGTTTACAGCGAATCCAGCCTGTCAGACCTGAGATAACGAGTGTGTGACAGAATGAGAGAGATGCACATTAATCCAGCTATGATACCTGCTCCCCGCTCTGGGACACAGAGTACAAAACAGCACGGAGAGTTGCTCAAGGGCTGTACTGTTTGACCACAACACTGAGTGCTTTCACATTCAAGGGCTGTTTGGTCGCCCGGTACATTGCAGTGACTGACTGAGAGAGAGTGGGGGAGGGGAGAAGACAGGAGTGATGCAGGGAGGAAGGGAATGAGGTGTGATGGGCAGGAGAGAAGAGAAGTGATGTCATCTCTGGAGTGTCAGGCAGGTGCTCTGAGCAAATAGGGGTGACTGAGAAACATTAGCAATGTGTGCTCAGCATCCTGACCTGCACACACATTATTATATACACCTCTACCCACAGAAATAGATACGCAAGCACCACCTAACACACACACTCGTCGCCAGACTTTGAGATGACATTGTGGCAGGCCTGTGTCAGCATCAGATGAGTCAGACAAATTGGCACAATTGACAGTTAGGTTCAAATAAACTTTTTGGCCAACCTTGATAGGCATTTCATAAATTAAGTGGTGCTTTCAGGAGCAAAGCAAGGCCAGAGTTAATGGAAGTGGCCCAATGACTCTGCAAATGCAAGCTGTAGGTATCTGTTATACTAGTATAAAGTACAATGGAAAAAGAAAGAAAGAAAAGAAGGGGGAGAGGGAGAGGGAGAGGGAGAGGCAGAGAAAATATATGACAGTGATGAAGATGTGTGTTACTCTCCCTCCTCTCTCCTTTATGTCCATTGGAACTCAGGGAGGACAGACACCCCAGTGGGCGTAGGCACTAAAGAGAGACAGCTTGAGCACCGTTCATTATCATTTATCATCGGCCTCCTGTGTGGCCTACACACACCATCTTTTCATCATTCTCTATGTCTTCCCGTGCTTTTCTACCCAGCCTCTATTTCTGTCTTTGCAACTTACTTCAATCTATTTCAATTTCTGTACTTCTTTGAAGCCTATCCTTCTCATCTGTTCTTTTTTTCCCTTCCCTCTCTCTGTCCTTTCCAGCCTCGCCCCCTCTTCCCCACCCTCCCTCTGCCTGGCTGGCTATGCTGCCATGGTTTTTGGATCATGTCTAACACAGCTGACCGCTTAACATCCCTCACTCCAGGACGTCTCGCAAACAAAACTGCTTGCCATTCTTGGACAAAAACAACCATTACAGTTTGTGACGCCAAAGCCAGCTCACACTATGGTCCAACTGGCCAAGAAAAGGGAGGTAAAAAAATAAAAAAGAGCTAGGGAGGAAGACTGAGAGAGGTGGGCTGCAGACCTGTATGCCTTCATTAGAGTGCAGCCTTGATCATGGATGCCTTTGAGGGAATTGGATGCCGGCGTACACCCACACACACACAGCATGTGGGCACACAGGCTGCACATAGATACAAGCGAACGTGTACATGCACGGAAAGAAAGCCACAGAGGCATAAAAAAAATGATCCTCTGTACTTATAGACCATTTGAACTGCACCTATACAGGATGACACAGTTAAGTCACACCCACGCACATCAGAGAGATCAGCCACGCCGACTGACAGAGTACTAATTTAAGACCCAGACTCAGTCCAGGTGAAACAAGCAGAATTGGGTTATGGGTAGAACCTGATTAAAAAAACATCACAGGCTGTCTGCACTGCTGAGACAGTAAGCAGGCAGACGACAGGCTGAGTTCTGGGCTCAATAAGGAACACAGTCACTGAATGACCTACATCTGCTGAATCCAGCGGTGCAGCAAAACAAACCACACGGAGGTGGTGTCAGAAAATATACTGTTTTCTCTCTTCAGTCACCTGCTTTGTCCTCAGTCTACTCTCTCCTTCTTTCCTTCCTTCTCTGCTGCTTATGCATACATTGTGTACAGGGACAGGCTAAATAATAAAAACAAAAAATCCTTCAATTTTGAAATGACTTCATCATCACTGCAAAAATTTACTGAAATATAGGAATGCATATATCCAACTTTTTCAGTCCTGATACTGAGCCATCTGGGCCATGGATATCGGCCAATACTGAGCACCAATCCAATACCAGTGTGGAAGAGACTGATATCATGAATTTACATACATTTAGTTAGTGTTATGAACTAAAATCATGCTATCTGATATCAGGTTAACCCATTGTAAATCAATTTCAATCAATCAGTCTTTATTTGTATAGTGCCAAATCACAACAAAGTCATCTCAAGGCACTTTACACATAGAGCAGGTTCTAAACCGAACTCTTCAGGTTTTAACTTTAAAGAGACCCAACATTCCCACATGAGCAAGCACTTGGCGACAGTGGCAAGAAAAGACTCCCTTTTAACAGGAAGAAACCTCAGGTAGAACCAGGCTCAAAGTGGGCGGCGATCTGCCTCAACCAGTTGGGGTAGAGAGGAAAGAGAAGGATAGGCGAGAGAAGCACATTGAAGATATAATTGCGTATCATCTGCATAACAATGAACATTTATGGAGTGTTTCTGAATAATGTTTCCTAAAGGAAGCATATATAAGGAGAATAGTATTGGTCCAAGCACTGAACCCTGAGGACTGTGTCTAACTTTTGTTTGCATGGAGGATTTATCATTAACATTTATAAAGGGTAAAGGGTACCTGATCCAGCTATTTGAGTCAGTATGGGCCCAATATCCAATTTCAGTGTTGGTATTGGTGCATCTCCATTGGAGTACTGTTTAAGCACAACCTCAGAGAAAAATGTTCTCATATCATATCAAACTGACAGCTCTAGTTACTAATTACTGCATGTTAAGATTATGCTTAGTAATTATAATATTAATAATACTATATTAAAAAGTGTACAAAAAAGACTACTAAGTAGACTACGGAATACTATAAAATACTTGCATTTTCATCCAACTCAACCAGCTCAACCAGATATCACGTACAACATGTTTTCATATTAATGTATTAATAATAATAATCCATAATGAAAATATAACATTCTGCCTGTAAGTATAGTTTGCTTTACTCAGTAGTGCTTTTACTTTACAAAAGTAAATGTACTCAAGCAGACAGAAGGTCTGTGTCAGTGTTTTATTATCATTATCACAATTAGATTATTATGGTACACAGCCCATATTCAGAAATTGTGTCTTTATATAACTATATGCTCAGTGTTTTCTCAACTATTATCTTGGAGGGGCAATTTATGTTTACGCCACACAGTTGCAGAGGAAATGCTGTGTCGTAGCTAGATCTCAGGAAGAAAATTTTACCCAAGTTTTACCCAAAGCCCTTTCTGTCCCTGACTACAGCAGGCTACAATCCATTCCCTGTGGTTGGCCTGGGTGTGTGTCACCAAGAAAACAGTCAGCCAATCAGAAAAAAGAGGAGACACAAAACAGCCCGTTTCAGGCTGAGTGAGACAGAGAGGCTGCATCCACGACCTGTAACTGTAACTAGGTGCTTTTTTTTAACCATAAAAACATATAAATAATTTGTAAATAAAACACAGAAAGGAAAATAATAAACTGGGAAAAGGGCATAATATAGCTTTTTTAATGATTCATTTAATCAATTAAATTGTTCATAAATCAATGAATGAATGAACCCACCATCCTGACATGGTGAAGTCACGGTATAGCATCCTCTTCCCCACCTCCTTCCTCTGCACTCTCCTCGGGAACTCCAGATGTGTAAACTCGTTCCCTAATAAGTGGGGCTGCATGTAGGCCTTTGATATGAAAAAAGAAACAGAAAAAAAGATTGACATGCCCAGGGGATAGGAAAAACAATTCCATAGTCTATTACACTGGCAAAGAGAGCAGGCGGTGTAAGAGAGACAAAGCTAAGCATAGCCTGTGTCTCAACAGGAGGGGAGGTCAGCTCTGCTAATATCTGACAGCTGTGCTCGCTAAAAAGGAGCTGAGATAAGTTCTTTCTTACCAGGAACTGCAGTCGCTGTCTCTCTGACTCTGGCGTGAACTCTGTTGACACGGGGATGACTTCCCCGGCCCGGATAATGATAGCTCTGAGGGACAAGAGCAGACAAAACAAGCTCTTATTATTTTAGCGAGGACAATGTTGCTCCTGCAGGGCATGAGGAGGTGAGCGACAAAGAAGAGACGGCTGAACGTTATGTGTGTTTTACATTCTTTATTTGTGTGTAAGGGCGTACTCACACTAGGTAATCCATACTGTGCCCGAGCACATTTGACCCCTAAAGTCTGGTTCGTTTGACTAGTGTGACTGCCTTGTACCATGCCCAGGCACGGCTTGAAGAGGTGGGCCCGGGCACGATTCAGTTGGACTGGGGCAATGTGTGTGACTGCTAACTGTGACATCAGTGATGTGACTGTCCAATTAAATCCCTGCGTTGCATAATTGATAAGGCTCTATGAGGCATGTGTGAGGGTCATGTGTCACCGTGCTAAAAATGATTCAAAATAAGGCACAAAGTAACTAACTACACTGTGCTGCGTGAGACCTCTTTCACAAACACAAACAAATCGCATGGTGGTAACATAGGCATGCTCTAGTCTGGATCGTCATATGCAATGTGAGCACAGGCCAGCATGGGAGTGAGGGGGGGGGGGCAATCGTTCCCGGGCACAGTATAAGGCAACCGGGCCTAATGCGAGTACATATAACTGTGTGTGTTTGTGTGTCTCTTACCTGCTGTCCCCAGCGTTGGCGACATAGAGTTTCCCAAGCAAATAAACGACCACCAGAGCTGTGCAGCCACCTGAGATGTTGTAAACTGCCTTCTCCTTTTCTATTTGGACATCCTAAATACACACACACACACGCAAATTAGTCCCGATGAAAGCACAAAATCCAAACCCATCGTCTGCACATTATCATGTTTTTAATCATTGCAGGCTTCAAAAACGTTTTCCTATCACAAAGGCACATAGCTTTTAAGCCACAACCTGATATGGAGTAAAATATTGCCCTGATACTTAAAATCCGCCATGATGCTATTATTAATTATAGCACCATAATGAATTCATTTATCAAGAGCACCATGAGTCAAGGAGCAATAACAGTATGGAAACCAAAAGGATAGAAAAGAAAGTTTGGAGGGACCGCTGGTTATTACACCAGTTAATTAGCCCAGATTAATTTGGTGCTAATTAAACAAAAAAAAATGACTTTAGCTATCAGTTCATTAATTAGATGAATAATTAACCTGTCACTGAATTAATCAAAATAGTAACATAAATTTTAACCAAGCTGCTCACACTTGGTTTAACCCTTTTATGCTCTGTCTGGCTATTGTTCGTCTGCTGTTAATGGTTCCTAAGGGGCCTTTAATTGTGAAACAGAAGCAAGTTATTCCAGTAAAATGGATGAACCCTCAGGCGCCTCTGAGTGGGATGAAAAATGTTGGCAAATGCTTTTTTTCACTGAGTCCATCCTCAACATGTTTTCTCATGAGAGATGACAACCTCCACCTGATTACAACTATGTAAATGTGTGTGTGTGTGTGTGTGTGTGTGCATGTGCATGTGTGCAGTAACTGCATGTATGTTCTATGTGTGCATAAATATGTATTAAGTATTGTTTGTGTTTGAAAGGATGTGAGGATGTGTGTGTGTGAATGTGAATGCCAGTGTGTGTTCACAGTTCTGCATGTGTGTGCATGTGTGAAACATCTATGTAACTAGACGTGTGCATATGACCTCATACATGAATGTGTTTTTGTACAAACTATTTTGTACAAGACGGAATTACAGTGTGTGTATGTGTTTGTATGCATGTGAGTCTCTGTATGCCTGCACTCTATCTTCCTTTGCACACATACACACACACACAAGACTGTTGCTGCTGTCTGCTTGAAGAAGCAACACATTTCTCAGGAGTGAGAGTGCATGAAGGAGTGTAGAAGATGGATGTGTGTATGTGTGTGTGTGTGTGTGTGTGTGTGTGTGTGTGTGTGTGTGTGTGTGTGTGTGTGTGTGTTTGAATGGGGTTGGGGAGGTGGGGAGGGGAGGTGAACAAATATGTCCTTCCTGGATGAATTATGACTTCATACCGAGCCACACATATCTATCCTCACTCTATTCAATACCTCTTGCTGCAGGCAGTCTTTAATAATGAAAATGTCTGCATAAACATCCACACCTTTCTCCTCTCCACTTCCGCTAGCAAGAATCTAACAACCAACCAAAATAACCGATAGCACAAAAGTACACAGAAAAGGTTTCATTTGTATCAAGCCTTTACAAAAAAAACCATACACTTAAACTCACATCTCTCAATAGCTCTCATTCAAATGACAATCTATGTGCTTTAAAGCTTTAAAATATTTCCTAAAGGATCATTGAGCCATATGTTTGACCAATGTAAGCATAGATATAGTGTATCTACATACAAACGCAGTGATGTTGAAGCCAGTTTGTTCACCAAAGAAGAACAGGAAGTTGAAATTGCTGTTCATCAGTCCATTCATTTAATTTGTTAAGACGAAAATTCCTTTATTAAAAACCAGGCAGGCTAAAACTAAATCTGAGCCCTGGCTAAATGACACAACTCATGCTGTCAGACGCAAGTGGAAAAAAGACAAACTTCAGATGTCATTTCATGCTGGCATCATTCTCATTGTTTAAGACTACTGACACGGTTCTTAATGCCCCGAAGACTGTCTGTATGGAGGCCTCCCCTGATGTTCACAAAAACTTTCTTCACTTTTTTATTGATAAAGTCATTTCTAATATATTATAATCTCAACATCTGCTTATGACCCCTCAATCTCTGCCCCCTGCTCCGCTGTCTTTGACAAGTTTGAACCTGTGACTCTATCCTTTTTACAGGAGATTGTTGGTCATTTGAAACCCTCAGGTTCTCCAAATGATGCTGTTCCTCCTCGACTATTTAAAAGAGGATTTCCCCACCATGGGACCATCGGTTATTGCAGTCATTAATAGTAGTCTTTCCTCAGGTGTGGTCCCTGAAAATTTTAAACATGCAGTAGTGCAACCACTGATTAAATAACCTGGTCTAGATCCTGCAGTTCGTGCTAATTTCAGGCCTATCTCCAAACTGCCTTTTCTTTCAAAAATCCTTCGAGAAGATAGTTCACAGTCAATTAATGGCCTCTCTGGGATAGCATAATATTTTCGAGGTTTTCCAATCCATTCAAACCTTGCACAGCAAGAATCAGCTCTTGCAAGAGTTTTGAATGATATCCTTTTAGCTACTGAAGCTCAGAGGGAACCCTGCCTTTGCTGTTGCTGCTCCAAAAATATGGAACAATCTGCCTCTGCACATTAAACAGGCCTCTTCTCTGTCTGTTTTAAAGTCTCTTCTCCTTGGCCTTTGACACCTTGTGAGACATTGATATTATTTATTTGATTTGATTTGATTGTTTTTATTGTATGGCTCTATATTTTCATCCATGTTTTACGTATTTTAATTGATTTTATTTCATTTTATTTGTATTTTATATGCAATTCTATGCCTCCTCTGAGCTGGAATACCTTTTATTACAACTTTTCTTCTGTACAGCACTTTGGTCCACTGTTGTTGTTTTAAAGTGCTTAACAAATAAAGTTGTATTGTATATTGTATATTCTTGGTTGTAATATTATTTGTTGTATCTCGGCTATTAGGCTAGCCAGCCTGCTTTCTGTTTTTATGCTAAGTTAACCTAATTGCTTAGAAAAATGACAATTTGTAGTTTTCAGGGGAATTTTGTGCCGTAGCTTTAGCAATTTTTTGTGAACAACCATTAAGCATTGGTGCAGTGACTTTCAGTCTTATCCTCACAGTGAGTTTGCAAGACAATCACTACTGGGGCACAAATGGATAAACTGGTGTTCTTCTGGAGAGAGACCAGGCTAGCTGTACTCCTGCTTATAGTCATACTAAGCTAGGCAAATTGCCTCCTGGCTGTAACTCACAATTAAACACACAGACACAAGAGCAGTATCACTTTTCTCATTTCACACTCGAAAAGAAAGTGAATAAGCACATTTGTCAACCTACTGAACTATCCCCTTTAGCCTAAGATTTAAAAACCAGTTTGCACAAATATAGCTCAACATGGCCACACACATATACAGAGCCAGGTACAGGGCTACAGATAAATATCTCATACTGAGGAGAGGCACATAAGACCAGTGATCCTCATCCCTTCTTATTGCTGTCCTGGGCCAACAAACAGCTCAGACTGATATGCTTCCGTCTCTGAGCTACACCTAGGTTTGAATGTTTATAGATATTATCCCTGAGTGTTTATCGGGCCTTAGCAGCCGCTCTACACAATCCTGCTGCTTCCATAAGAATGCAGTGAGTCGTGTCTGAGGAGAATTAAAGGTGGACCCCGCTAAGATACAGAGGATTGGTGAGCTCTCAAACGGATATTTAGAGTGATAGCAAACCTTCCTAAAGATTCTCTGACACATCCCATTTTCTTAAAGAATGAGCTTCATTATAAAAAAAAAAAAAAAATGCTGTAACCATCTGGACAAAGAATTAACTGGATACACTGGCTATAATTTCATATACCACTTTGAAGAACAACATTAGACCATGGTTATGCAATCCTATTTGGTAGCTGTGTGAGCTTTAACAATTGAGGTATTAGAGTCAAAGAGATGTGTTAGGCAACAGCTATGTACAGTCTGTGAAATGGGGGATTTCAGTGAAATTCACCTTTACAGGAAGAGAGGAGACAGAGGGAAGATTCAGAGCCTACTAAAGAGCTGGATGAAATGGAGCCATGTCAGAGAAGAAATGGGAAGCAGAGGGAGACACACTGGAGATGTTGATTGCTGGGGGATGTAGGCAGATACGTTTATGCCAAGTAAACAATGGAGAGAGAAGGTCAGAGAGAGAAAAATAAGAATTAATTGGCAAGTCAGAATATGTACCGTAGATACAGCGGTGTGGATGATCATTCCTGTGATCTAAGTCCTGCTCAAAACTGGATAACTGCTACACATTCTTGACAAAAAATTATTATATACATTATTATACAGTATTATTATTGTTATTATTATTATTATTATCATCATTAAGTAATTTAAAACATAATCCTCCTGAGTATGTGCTTAAAAATCTGCTTATTATGAAGCAAAATTTCACAGTAGCTCTTTCTATTTATTAACCTAAACATGTAAGTATTAATTACACGTATATACACCAAGACAAAATTGCCCCAATACATGATTTCACTTTTTTATGGCAATACAGCTTGGTGAAAATACTTAATTGCATACTACCACCTAGTGGCAAAGAAGTGGAAGCACCAGGATCAACTGAGCACCTATATATTGATCTGCACTGCCATCTATCAAGATAACTGTAATTTAACATCCCTGAGTAATGTCACCGACAACACAAGATGTGAGCTTTTAGCTAAATATTTGTGCAAACGTGGGTCGAGAATCATTTAAAGCTAATTCAGAGGGTATGTTTAGGCTTGTTTGCAAAGGCCAGGCGGGTGAGGTTTACTGGGGCAACACAACACAGATTACATTTGGTTAGTTGTCAGTCACAAAAATAGTGTGCTAAATGGATCTAATTTTATTTCTTTTTTCACTTCACGTCATTACTGTTCTCATAATGCTGTGCAGTGATGGAAGAAAGTATTCCAGTCCTTTAATGAAGTAAAAGTAAAGAAGTCAATTATACTTACGGTATGAAATACTTATTATATTATAATACCTTTTTTTAAAAAAAAATAATGTATAAAGTAAATTGTAACTCCAGGTGTCACAAAAATGTAGTTGAGTAAAAGTATACAATTATATTAAATGTAAATACTGAGGTAAAGTTAAAAATTCAAACTTTTTTAAATATTGTATATGACTACATGTACCAATAGTTATTTCCTACTACGAGTACCATGTGAATTTATTGAGATAAATCGTACATTTTTGATTGAGGTCTGCAGTATGTTAATAGGATTGACTTGTTTGCCAGACCTGGCGGCTTTTATGACACCTGGAGACAGTGGCCAGCTGCCTCCAATTCCTTGATGACCTCCAGCTTCAACCAACCAGGAACCAGCAACACTGAAATACACAACACAGCAACGCACACTACACACCAGTGCTGGAAAAGGCCCTGGGGTTGTCACATTGTGTACTATAAACGTTTGACTCTGTTCTTGTTTTTAATCATGTAGTCATGCCAATGAAGGCTTTTTAACTTTTTATACATTAAAAAACCTTTTGCCCTTAATTTTTTGAGATGGAATTAGTTCCCCCTCTTGCATACTTAACAAGCTTTTTGATCAAAGTCATGAGCTAGTTTAAATTAGCTGGAACTTATTATACTGTACTGAATTTATTTATCATGTGTAAAATAGCTTTCGACATTGCTCTTTCACAACCCAGCAGAGGAAAAACATAACAGAGACTGTTGCTTAAACACTGATGATGAAACTGAGTACAATGATCTCTGACCTCATCGCCCTCAAAGCCTGTCAGGCAGGCCCGCACTGTTTTGATTGGCTCTTGTCTTGATCTCTTGGCCTCTTCATGAGATAAGTCTCCAACATCCACTTACAGCACAGCCAGATGGTCATTGTGTGTGACCTGCAGCAGCTAGTGGGGAAGACTGTAACACTTCTCCTGGTTCTGAGGCTGTGAGCTAACTGAAGGACATGACTGACTGACAACCATATACTTCCAGTTTGAGAGGAACTGTCATACATCATAGATTGGAAAAGGCACATAGTGTGTGAATGTGTATGCGTATGTTTGTATGCGTATGTTTGTATTACGATCACACACACAGTACACTATGTGTGTGATCGCCCCCTGGCCTTATTCAACTTATTGCCAGCTGGTGACGCCTACTCTTCTCTCTGTACTGCTAGAAAAGAGTGTCACCCCAGACAACATCATTTCAATTTACAGTTGTACTTCAACTAACTCAGAGATATCTTTTGAGAATCAAATATAAATGTGTGGCTTGATAGATGGTTGTATAAATAGTCATTGAACAGTCAAACTGTAATTTCTGGTAAAATACTGATTCTTTGGAACATAATGAGCACGCAAGTGGACAGCAAATGGATCATGGTGGTTTGAAGAGTTTCTATTCTTTTTTTTTTCCACTGTGAAAATCTGCCACTATAGGAATGAATTCAAGCTGACCAAAACCACAAACATTTTACAACCTTGATGTGTTTTTATACTTAATGGCTAGATTTTGTTTGTAGTGTTATTTTAGCTCAAGGTTGAGATGTAATGGTCAGTCTCTACTGTTTACACTCATCTTTGTGAAACAACAGCAAGAACCTGGGTGGCCCATATGAGTTTTGCTTTGACTGTCTAATTACAGTGAATCAATATCAATTGACTTAGTAAGTGGTTAGAGGTTAATGGATGTTGCGTAAGCTTTGTGGTTGCTCTGTATGTAGCACACTGTTGTATAACGAAATAGTAGTTTGTAAAGTATGAACATCTGTTATGTTGTGTGTGTAAATTCACATGCATTATTTGGATTGCAGGCTTGTATTTAGTTTTCATAACAAAATATATTTATCTCTGGTAGTAAAATCCTGTGTCCATGCATTACAAGGTGAATAGCTTTTTTCACACATGGGCACAAGAAGCCTTTTTTAAACTATTTTGGTGATGATAGTTGCTAATGTGCATTTTGCCACCAGATTTGATTTGATTGGTGAATGTCTATGGTCTTTCTGGTAATTATAGAAAATTGGAAACGAGATTAGCAACAAAAGTAACATCAGGGTAAAGTGTATTCAACAAAGCCAGCAGACCACAAAGTTATGTATAAGAAATCATCAAATACAGTATACCAGCTTAAAGATACACTGATCTTCTCTCAGGTCACTTTTTATGAAACCGTGAACTATGTTGAGACCATATAAGCTGAGCTAAGAAGAAAGTAAAACAAAATTAGGTATTATGTCTTGAGCTTGCGTGAAAGTTGAGTTGTCCTTTTTGTAAAAGAGGATTGCTAGCACTGAGTAAAGATGCTTTTTACATTTTGTATAATGATGTAGATGATGTTTATTGGTATACATGTCTTTTTATTGAACACTGGAAATGTTATTTTAGACCTTATTTACCGAAACGTCAGCTCATTCTATCAACAATTTCAGACTTTTCTTACCATGTCTTTGAAAGCATTCTCCATAGCTCCAATCACCAGGCTCTCATGCGAAACCTTCTTCTCAGTGAAGAAGCGTGTGGGTGGGGTGCTAGGTGAACCCGGAGCACCTGCGGCCCCTCTGAGCGATGCAGCCCTGGTCAGGGCACGTTGGGTTGTCGGGGTGAGATGATGATTGATAGGCTCCTCACCCAGGCAGGTTGGGGCCAACAGGTTTGGTGTGCAAAGGATCTCCAACACTTCCTGAAAGTGCAGGGCAATGTGGTGATGGAGGAGGCGAGAGGCCGCTACAGCTACCCCTGAACCAGCGTGGCCATCAAACATCGCCCAGTAATGGAAGGTCAGGTCTTCAGAGTTGTCCTAGATACAGAGTCAAATAGAAATCCAACACATTAATCACCTGTGTCACTTTTGTCTTTAATTAACTCTGCAGGATGTAGCATGTGAGCAGAGGAGCTTTGTCAGACTTCATATTCACACATAATAAATCAACATAATCAACTAGTCAATGAAAATCTATTTAGTTCCAATGAAGCAAACTGTTCCAGATTGTTGCTAGATGAAAAGACTGTCCAAATTTTTGGGGTCAGCCCAGAGAAAAAAAGTCTTTACTTAGTTCCCTATTGATTTAATACTGTTTCTTCAACTTAATCAGAAGTTGACTACAGTCAGTCAACTAATCAAATATCTAATGGGCATCTATCAAAGGATGCCTTGGAAACAGCTGTGTCCTTCTGTGAGGTTTATAACTTAAGGAGCACAGGGCACACCATAAGGGGAAATAAATAAAAAACATACCACTTTTTTTTTGTGGGAGAAGTGATAGATTAGTTGGGGAGGGATGGGGAGGGATGGGGAGGGTGAAGACTGGCAGGGGTTGGTTTGGGAGGGAGGTTTTAACAATCTCTGTATTTCTCCTGTCACAAATATTGCATAATGTCAATGTATCTGGGAAAAAGTCAATAAAGATATTGTTAAAAAAAAAAATACCACTTTTATTACTTTTATAACCTTATATTACCTCTTTAGTTCCCTATAAACTATTATAACGAAACTATCTGAGAGAGGAACATCAGTGGTTGAACTACTCGAAACTGACAGATATATGCAACCTATGATAACAAGTCACAAGTAGAAGTCACAAGCCAAAAAGGTTAGGAACCACTAATACAGTCAGTCACCAGAAAGGAAACCCGTGTACCACATTGTAACAAATTTAGCCCTGATTAGAGCCGCCACAAGTCACACCAGCGACTCAAGCTGGAAGCTGCACTATTCAGGTAAGCTTATTTGTGCAGATGTCTGTGTTTGTCGTAGCTGCCCTCTATTAACGGGTGAATGCTCCTTTCTACGGACACTGCATTTAAAGCAGGAATGCTTTCAGGGGTCTTCAGAAGCCAGGTTATTGATGTTTTCTGATCTGATAGTAAGGTTCCCTGTGGGGTTGCAAGATGGATCTGCTATGATGTTAATGTATTCTCTGTGACATCAACAATTCAATATGCAGGATTTTATAGACTCAGTATGATGTACTGTTCATCTACAAAGTAATGCTTCCACAATGTCTCTTATGATCTGGTTTATTCATTGTACACCTTTGAGATTGCCGCCTTCAAAAAGCTCAAAAGCTCTATGATCTGAGTGACGGTCAACCCCATCCTCTAGGAACCACTGGACATGCTTTTTCAAAGTCTGTCAGATATCAATTTAACTCTGCCATCAGTACTTAAGTCACATGTACACAGTAATGCTATTGTCTGTATTTCATTATACCTTGTAACATTTGTGAAGTGAATAAAGGAGCGCTGACTTCTTCAAAGGCAGGGTTTCAACTGGTGACTGAGAGTAGATCATTGCTAGCACATATTTCTGCACACACTACAGCTCTGATTTTCTAAATGCTGCTGGTTGCATGCTGGTTCTACAACATGAGAATACGAAGCGAGCAAAAAAGCACTCAAAATGCTCATCACTACTCTTACTGATCTAGTATCACTGCAGAAGTGAGTCACGAGGTACTTGCATGAGTTTGCTGTAGGCTCTGGGTGGACCTGAGCACAGTACTGGTGGGCTGAGAGAACATTTTTGCAGCAGTATTACTTTATATAGATATATTGCTTTTGGAAATGAAATTACAACTTGCTGTAAAAGCCCTGTTAGAGATGAAAGAACTATGAGGTAGTACAGAAACCACAGAGCATGTAAAATCAGAAAGACAATTAAAACAAAGGAGATAGACATCAATGTTTAGTGGTTTGACCATGGTTTTCAGCCTAGCAGAAGGGACAGAGGCACCATTGTTAGTAACTTAATTAAGTGTGTGTGTGTGTGTGTGTGTGTGTGTGTGTGTGTGTGTGTGTGTGTGTTCAGTGCAGCCTCAACATACTGCGTGTATGTATAACAGTGCCCCACAAAAGCAAACCGCAATGAGTTTACATGTCATAACGAGAGGGAAGAAAACAAGGTTGACTTTAGAGTCTACTTGTGTGTTCTGGTGATCAAAATAAATGCAGTCACATTTGCCTGCCTGCATTAGTGGCTATCTAGAGCCGCTGAAGGCCACTGTGGCGTGTAAAGGACAATGTTCCCAATAAGCTGCTGATGGGACAGGATGAGGGGACAATCGGTCCCAGCAGCAGGCTGCAGGGACATTCAAGGACTACATCCACTCTTACAATTGATCATATGCAGAAGCTTCTATATTCTATATTTTAGATTTTTGTTTCTTTCACTTGCTTAAAAATACGTAATTAAAGAATAAGACTATGTTATTGCAAATTATGTTTTTTTTATGGTTGTTAGCCTCTTTTTTTTTTACTTCAATACCCAAAAGCACACACGTTTTACATTGTGTCAGTATGTGATTACTTTTAGGGATATAAAAAATGTTAAAAAAAGAGAGGTACCAGATCTTGTTACAGTTTATCTTTCGCTCCCAATTGAAAATCAATTATTTCCATCACATATTCCATAAATTGTGTCTGTGTATAGATTTGTTTGAGGAAATGTTGTGAATACACTGTATTGCATTTCAACTTAAGGAATTACACTGTTCTTTTAACAGCCTGACATTGTGGATTGACCTTCTAAAAACAGCTGAATGTTTGTCAAATGTAGTTTTACTAAGAGGATATCTCATGAATGATGGAACCAACCCCTTCAGTTTGACTCACAAGGTTCTCCCTAAGGCCCAAACCCTCTCCGTTGGGCAGCGACGACCTCCTGCGGGACATAGGGGTCTGGTTATGCGTGGGGCTCCCTGCAAGTCTCCTTTTGACCATCAGCACCTCACAGCAGGCCTGGTCCTCATTTAATGTGCTCTTTCCTGCATTGATGACCCTAGACAGAGAAATGACAAGACACAAAAAGGGAATTTAAGCCATGCTCCAGTTTGACAATATTTGTTGAACCGTCAATTGTCAAAACAGACAGTATTGAGAACTTCCAATGAGCATTGCCTTGACTTGAACCGATTGTGCGAACTGTTCATTCATTGGATGAGCCCTTTTCTCCCTTTCCCACCAGGCCATGCTCCATTCCACATTTTAAGTACAAACAAAGAAAATAATATATTTCAGTTCTTATTTTTAAATATGCAACCATGGAAGTTGTAGAATACTGAAATAGGAGTTGATTTAAGTTGCAAAATTGGAAGCAATAAGAAAGAACTGGACCACAAGAGTGACCATTACTGAGAAATGCACAGTAAGAAACTGGTATGAATACATCATTGATTACACTGAACATGTTTATAATTAGTGATCTTATTTTTGACCTCGGTATTTAATTATAAAAAGAAGACATGAGGTCCAAATGAGCGCCCTTAATTATAGCTTTGCGAGACAACATTCACTTCGACGAGAAATATCATCACGTTTTAGTCCCGCGATTCGTGGCACGAGATCTCGTCACACCCCTAGCTAGAAGTCTAAAATTTCTAAAGCCTGGGGGATAAACGAAGACATCAGTTGTCATCTCCACTCACGCCATTTAAATTACTCTCCTCTATCACACACAGCTGTGTCTTAGATTTTTCAAAAGTGATTGTGACTCTTTGTATTCATTACTCCTAAAATAACACATTTCCTGTATGTTGATGTTGACAGATGGTAAACAGATGTGTTTACCAGGTGACTGAAATGAGAATTTGACATGATATGTGGCTGCTGATAAGACACATTCAGCTGATGCACAGGATATAGTGATATCCTTTTCTCCCTGTGAGTTTTATAGGACTGTATATCCCATACAAACTCAATTTCTGTCTTAGTGTTTCTGCTAAACAAAGTCAGACAATAGGAGATAAAGTCAGCCAATATACAATCTTTAAGTACACATTTCAATTTAAGACCCACACATGTAGGGCAGAGGACAGAAAACCACATAAATACTGCATTATACAACACCTGGCAGATGGTGCACTGCTGCTGTGAGCTAATGTAGTCATAGACAAGCAATACCCCAGGCATTCTCGATTTAGCTACACCATAAGAGATGTTATGTCTACAGTGGCCCTATTAAAACTGTGCAAATAGTAGTTTATGAAAATAGAGCTTAGGTAAGAGATTAGGTAAGCAAAGGTCACACAGGAACAAAATGTGAACTATAAATATGTATTTTTGTGGAAATTCTGTCACTTTATTTAACTGTTTCTTCTGTCAACATGTATGAAAATTGTTTTCAATTGTAATGTTTCAAGTCAGACTCATCTATCAGTAAATACATGAGACAATTATTCTGATACATGTCGATGTGAGAGGCAGTCATGATTTCTTTCTTATGGAGGATCCCATATAAATAATCCTAATTAGTCATGGGGATGAACATGCAGAGCAGGGATCATGTCTCCAGCTAAGAAAACACTGAGGGTTGCACAACTGAAGGGAAATTGAACCAGGAGACCTTAACTAAGGATTGTTTTGTTTTTTTTTGTTTCCTCTGGACATTTGTTGTCCTCAAGCTGTTCACTGCTTCCTCATCCATAAAACTAATAATAGCACACTCCTGGCACAACACTTCATTTGCCTACACAGCAACCCAAATATAACCATAAATATCTTAAATTAGCAACACGTTTGAAGTGTGGCAAATGCTCACTCTATCAGAGTTATACTGAAAAGGTTAGTTGGGGTGTGGGGGGGCAAAAATGAGTGAAAACACATGAAAGCACAATTTTTTCCCAAAGTCAGAACCATGCTTGTAATTTCACTTTAGTTTATGTTCTTCTCAGTGGTCTGGAAGAAATGCACACATCCACTTTTACTGTACATTACCGCCGACTATTTTCCACAGCATACTAAATGTTTTTAGATCCAGTAGTCAAACCTTCCAGGAAGCAGTTTGAGTTCATGCTACTTTACATTTAAAATCAACTTCACCTCAGCAAACATTTACTCAACATTAATCTTTGAATATACGATCACAGATAAACAGTAAAGAAGCTTCAGCACAGTCAAACCCTGAAGACAAAAATAAGCATGCATGGACTGATGAAACAGATATTGTGAATTTGTTAAGTGTCTTACATTAAGAAGGTTGGCAACTCTTAAGTCTTGCACCAGTGTATGACATTTAAGCTCTAGAAGGTGGCCAGCTGTAACATCAAGTATACAGTTTAAGCAATATGCAGTTACCACCAGCATGGTCCTTTAAGTCCTCTCTTTACTTCATATGATGAATAGAGGCCACAAACGTCATGCACCATCATGCGTGTCTGAGACCAAAGCACTGCAGGGAGTGAGGCTCATTTGACCCTGGAAGATCACAAGATTAACAACAGTGGAGCTTTCAAGCCTTTCATCTCTGATATGAGAGGAAAGCCTTCCACACCCTGAGGCCTCAACAGTGTTCGAGACCAGAGCTGTCATATTCGGTTACCTCGTTTCACTTCTTCATATTTAAGACAATGGCATGACCTCAATTACCTTGAGCCAGAGCTGTAAACTAGAGAGTCTTCTTTGGTTTGAGGTTGTTTTTTCAGTAACACTTGACCTGAAGTTTTGCTCAAAAGGCAGTGCATCTTTCTCAAGATATTAATTTGGGTTAGGGTTAGGGTTAGGGTTAGCATTATGGGCAAAAAACCCCAATGAAGAAAAAACCTTTACAATCAGCTATGTAGTTAAAACAATAATGACATAATATCTCAAAAATACAACAAGGGTGAAACATTTTGTTGATAAAGTCAACAGAAAATGTATAGACAGCCGTTTGGGCCTGGAGGCAAAGAATACAACAAACATAGGAATGTATAGGGGTTTCTTTTTTTTAAATATTGTTGACAGTTCTGTCTTTTTACAAGACATCTGCAGTACATTTGTTAAGTAATCCTTTAATGTGTAATATGGCTCCTGTTGAAAGTGAAAATGATCAATGTGAATGCTGCTGTTCTTCTGCATACTTTGCATACTTTCAGCTACACCATTCAGCTTTTCAGGAATATTTCCACTATGACATATCTTCTTTCAAGCATAGTCCAGTGATTCAAATACTAACATTTATAATGCAAAGTCTATGGGAGGAATGTAAGGAAGTTGATATCTCAAAAACTAAACATGCTTAAGTATTCACACTTCATGGTCAGGTGTCCCATGTGGAAATGCTTAACATATTAAAACATTGCACAAATAGCGCCACCATGTTGTCAGTTATTATGCGTTTTACAATCATGAACCATGTGATGTATTAAAACGATATTTGCATACTGTGTTCCTTGTTTAACATTCACCCACTGCTTTTACATATGCTTCTGTTAACGTCTTTCATTTGATCTATTAATACATTTTTGCTATATACCTTTGCATAACATTTTTTCTCTGTATTTCTACTGTAGTTTCTGCTGCAACATCACCATTTCCACAGTCGATTGAAGATAAGGATAAAGATGATCCGATGATGTGATTATGGCACTGCATCACATCTGTTGCTTATAGTTACACATTGAGGAAAGCTGTCATAGAACTGAAACAGCATTACACCATTTCTGCTTCATAATGATGTGCCCTATTGATGTAGCAGAAACAACACAAGAACATGTGCTGCATCATATGATTGAGCACTGGAAAGCTGAAGTGTCGCTCATGTGCTTCTTCTTCACAGCTGAGTGTGACATTGACTGATTTATTTAACTCTTTATAATGAAGAACTATTTTAAAAGGACATACCAGATATAGATATTTATGTTTTGACCCTTCTATATCTTGGAAATGTGTGCCGAACATGCATGCTCTGGTTTCATTCTGCAACACCCTGCTTCACACTCACACTGCTGAACACCCTGGAGCCGTCACTTTCTTCTCTTTTTCTTTAATGCAGATTATAACACTGACTAATGCCAACTTTCTGCCTTCCATAATCCGAAGGGCCATCACATATGCCTGGCTGCTGACCTGAAGATAAAACATACAGTGTGCTTGGTGGTGTTTGTGTTTAGCATACAGACACACAACTGTTATTTGGGGGGGTACTTAAACAAAGATTTAGCTTTGGCATAATCATTCTGGACACAATGATTCTGTCCACTGTATTTTATGCTTTTACGCTGAATTATGCTTTGACTTGTTCTCAAGAGCACAATGAGTTCAAGCACATTGCCATCCCTCACTGTTTTCCTACTGGAAAGTAACTTGGAGCAAACAAGGTTGGATCCAAACAGTCTACGACAAATATCCATGGATAACAGTAATAAGGCACAGCAGGCCTGTCAAGCTTTGGAATTCTCTCAATGTTGACACAGCGTGCACTCAGTATGGTAAGTCTTGAGTATTGTGTTTTTTTAAGCCTTTTCAAAACCAAAAACAGAGGACAGTGTGTAAGGGCAAGGTTAGTGGAACCTAAGCTGCAAACATCAGCATGTAGGTTTAACTAGCTTACTACATACTGTATCTTACCGTTACTTCCAAAAACAAGAAGCATATATTAGCTACATACATTAACTTTTATGTGGGATTATAGATACATTTAGGGCTACAACTACTGATTACTTATTATTTTTTTAATGATAGATTGATTAATCATTTGGACAATAAAACATAAAAAAATCAATGAAATGTTACATTTACAATTGAGTAGTTTCCAAATTAATTTTATGCCCATGGAATAATCAACTAACTCTTGCAGCTCTTGCAGCTTTCCCCACTGTGGTCCTGGATGCTATATCAGAATTTATGGTAATATTAGTGTCTATGTCCTGTTCTTAACTGTCAGGCCTGCTGAGAGCTGAAAGGGGGCAAAGGGGCAAGTGATGTCTATGTATGTTTGTGTACACCAACCTGGAAATTGAGATGTAACTATAGTAACATTACAAATTACTGTCTTTACCACAAATGTCAATATATGGTAATGTGATTGTATTGTCATTTTTGGTTTTGGAAGCAGACGTGGTCACAGCAAGGTCAACCCCTCTAAACCTGAATAAACACCACTGATGGTGACTTCATAGAGGAGATGAGCAGTTCCCCTCCTCTCCTCTACTTTTGGAAACACCTAGCAGCATGCAACATGGCGCACTGCACCCAAACAGCAAACTGAGCACAGAAGGGGAAATGATTAATTTCAGTGCTGCTGTGTACATGATGAGGGAAAAAGAACTGGAAAGAAAGGGTGCAGTAAATGTAGCTCTGCAAAAGTGAGGCCTGTACGTGCGCTAGAGAAGAAAGGGTGGCACAAGTTAGAGTGAGCAATACTCAGTGATCCATTCAATGGATCATGCTCACTGGACCTGACAGTGCACCCACAGAAGCAGGGCATCAGAATCCTCCTCATAAAGCAGAACTGCGCGTCCTGTCTCTACGCTGGAAGCAATAACCCAGCATAACCCTGGCAATCTCAGAGAGGCCTACTTATAGTCGAGCAGGGGCAGGAGGGAGAAAAACACAATACAGAGTATGGCTGTATGACTCATCTTTTTTCATTTTGCTGATGATCTTCAAATATTGGAATACCCACACTATGGAAACCTTTAACTTATTTTTTGTGGATAAAATAGTCATGATGTTGAAATGAGATATAAAAAAGTGGGGAAATTGTCAGGTTGTACACTCTTATCCAAGTCAGAAATTCCCTTCAAACCATGTTTTCTACAAACCAAAGTATATGTAAAGTATGCAGAAAATAGAAACAGAGTACAGCCAGTCTAGCAGCTCTGTGCTCTGTGAGGCTGCTCTTGTTAGCCACAGAGGTGTTTTGAGCTGAATACTAACATCAGCAAGCTAAAATGCTAACAGTGACAATGCTACAGTAAAATGCTAACAGGTATAATGTTTACCATGTTCACTATCTATCTAGTTTAGCTTGTTAGCATGCTAGCATTAACTAAACACAGTACAGCATGAGGCTGGTTATCACCATGTTATTGGCTTTGCAGGTATTTTTATAAACCAAATAAGTCATTAAGATACATCATCTGAAAATGTGACTGAATGTCAAAAAAAGTCTCAACATCTTGCACCAATCCATCCTGTACTTGTTGAGATATTTCACTATAAACTTTGCCCTGATGGTGGTACTAGAGGAAAAGTCTGAAGTTCACAAAAGAAAATTATGATTTATCTTCTGAGCCAAAAATGATTACTGATTAACAACAGACCGGCAGTGCCATAGAACCGATAATGTGACTGAAACTGGCAAGATACACATACTAATGCATGTTTTCTTCAATGTAAAGAAGCAAATCAAAGTATTACATATAATACATATTCCTGTTAGCCTTTTATAAATATCACATGTTACATCTAATATGTTACAAGCAATTTATAATAGCACCACCCATAAGAGCTTCCCACAGTGTTTGTAGCTGGTTAGATGTAACCACCAAGTCTTCAGATGAACTTTAAGTATTTTCTTGACTGGATTTTAGTGTTATCAGAATGACCCACTGGTATCTGACCCTGGTAACTCTCCTGAGTGGATCTGTATGGATCAGGGGCTCAGGTTTTCTCTGCTGGCAGTGAGATTTCACAACAACAAAGCCTGCTGGTCAGCCAGCTGTTGACAAATCCCAAGTATAGCTCAGTCCTGGCTGATGCTACACCAAGCTGGCACATAAATACACACGCATGTACACTTCTGGCAGCAGCATCACATCTATTCAAGAAGTAGGGCGTTCAACTGATCCTTTCAACTCATATATCCCATTTAAGTGGAATTAAGTCAATACATTTTTTTTTACTGACTGGGTGATGGTTTATGAACACATAGGCATATTTTGAGATTCAAAAATTCTTCATGGCAGATTAGCATGAGGAAGCACATATAAAAACAACCATCTTCAAGGAACACTACACAAGTATATGAGGATCCTACAAACTCAAAGGATTGCTTTTTACATCTATTTTATAGGAATCAGAGACAATATAGATCTACAAATTTAGTCAATAATCGATTGGGCAATCAACAGAAAATGAAATGATAAAATGTTAAATTAGCTAATCCAGCAAAAATTTCAAATAAAACTCCTGTTCCGGGCGCGCAGGTGGTCGAGTGGTTAGAACGCATGCCACGTACGCAGCCGACCCTGGTTCGAGTCCTGGCCGGAGGTCCTTTGCTGCTGCCCCCCATGTTTCCTGTCTGACTACTGTTGAATAAAGGTGTCTATGCTGAAAAATCTTTAAAAAGATAAAAAAAACTCCTGTTCCAGCCCCTGAAATATGACAATTTGCACTATTTTGTATCAAAGTGAATGAAATATCTTTGGGTTTTGTACTGTTGGTCAGACAAAACGAGCTACATCACTTTGAGCTCTGGGAAATTGTGCAGGACATTATATAGATCAAACAAATAGAACAAAAAGTAATCAACACCTTAATTGATAATGCATATAACTGTTAGTTTTGGTCCTAATTCAAGCAAAAGCCCTGGCTGACTTGCGATGATAAGCATGTGCACAAATAAAATGGGTTTGCAGCAGGACGGATGAAGTTGAAACATTAGAAGCAAAGAGATAGGGGGAGTTTCTGCACTCAGCGTTCTTACAGAATGTCTAACAACATCGATTAAACAATTGAGGAAATAGGCACTCCATCATACATAACATCCTTTTAACAGCATGGAGATGAGACTAAGTGGAAACAAAGAAAGACTAACAATTAGGACACTAAACTGCCATATCATACACTGTGTTGTTATGACTTTCTCAAGGGCTCAACTGTGACCTCTACAGTTATGAGACAGCTTCAGTACCACCAACCAGACCACCCTGATACTTTATTTGGGACTGCATGAGTAGAAATGATTACGAATTACAAAGATAGATGTAACATGAAATGGAAAATACACTGGTTTGTTTGTGTACATCAGGTCGCATTATAACTGCCATGGCAGGAAGACACAGGGAGCCAAAAGAATTCTGCATGCCAAAGCATAAGATGTGATATCAATAATACAGTTGATGATCTTAACTCATCATATAGAAGCAGGATGACAGCCTTCTGACAAGGCAAACACTGAATAAGCAAATATTGCAAACCTGCTCTTCTACAAGATTGTTGTCTGTTTCAATGTATGACATGTAAAGTACATGGACAGGTTTCACCAGCTTTACTGAGACATATGGTGTTGGCCAAAAAGCTTTAAAAAAAGGATAGACGACAACACAGAACACATTGAACCAGGTAAAGTGGTAACAAAACCTTTTTAAAACAAAACCTTATTTGAGAGTACAGAACACTCAAAACACTATGATCTCCTGTATTAAAGTGAGTCTGCACTATAGCTGTGCAATATATCAATATTATGTATTGATATCGTGACATGAGACTAGATATCGTTGTAGATTGTTGATATTGTAATATCATGATATAGCATAAGTGTTGTCTTTTCCTGGTTATAGGCAGCATTACAGTTAAGTCATGTAATGTTCTAAACTTATCATACTGTTTTATTATTTGCCTTTACTTACATAAGTCATTAGGCCTTTATCCACATTACTGACGTTTTATTTATCAAAAATCTCATAGTCAAAATATTTTGAACCAATAGTCATCCCTACTATATTGTTGCAATGTAGATATTGAGGTATTTGGTCAAAAATATTGTGATTAAATTGAATTTTGTCCATATCACCCAGCCCTAGTCTGCACCAATACTTAGGTTTACAGTGACCTTATTACAGCCTACTTAATGATATTTTTCCCAAATATTACGTCATCATAATAAGAAAAACCCCACTGTAAGGCGATAGAGGCAGATTGTAGTGATCAAATCTTTTTTTGGTGCCCTAATGGTTTTCCCACTGTGGAGTTTCTACATGGTAATGGATGAAAAGGCAGTTATCGTTCAGATGTGTAAACAGATGAAAGGTCAGTTTGTGCGCGTTCGTCTGTTTTGAAGCCTAATTTGCAAAGGCTGTTGATTAGAGTCAGTGACTGTGGTCCAGGAAGGACGCGCTCTCTTCCAAAGGATGCTGTGCAAGAAAAGATGGACGCATACAGGTTACTCACTCTGCGTAGCCGGTGGACCACGGCAGCCGCTTGGTCTCCTTCAGTATCAGGATCGGTCTCGCAATGTGGTCCGCCGAGCACTCTATCTCGTCCGGTGACAGTCCCAGGAACTCCGGTCTGCTGTACGGGAATCTCAGCGGCAGATCCGAGCCGCCTGGATGATCACCATTGGAGCCACCAGCCATCATACCACCCATAAAATTGGCCACCGCCGATTTCACCCGCGTGAGCATTGTCCTGCGGGAGCGTGGGTCCGGGCGATGTGATTGCGTGAGTCTCCCCCCGCACGGCGACGCAGTTTTGCGGCGTGAAAGGCAGACACACAACGGCCGTAAAAAGAGTCATTCAGTGCTCCCTCAGTGAACGCGGAAATAAAAAGAATCCACACACACACACACACTAGCAGCCAGGCAGCGCTTGCTTGCTAGTCATGTGACAAACCGGTTGCTGGTGGATTTGGTCCCACTGGCATCTCATTGAGCAGCTTACTGTTGACAGTGCTTGAGGTCAAAGGTGCGTAATCCTGAAGTGACGATTACCTCCCGGGCAAGGTGCGGAGAAGCTCTGTGTGCTGTGTAAAGATGGGCTGACATATGAACTGAAATATGGCCTCTCAACCTGTACAGTACTAATCTGAGGTTTTGTACTTTTCTTGAATAATTCCATCTCATGCCACTTTAAATACTTCTACTTCCACTACAGTTCTGTGGGAAACAGTTTATTTCACCCCACTAAGATTTTTGATACAACACATTTGTTATAGATTCAACTAATAAGAACTGAGCTAAAAAAAAGTAGGCTACCCTATAAAAAACACTACAACAGTGAAATGCTGCTCACACAATAAATGCATTATCAGTCCCTCCTATTTTTACTTAAGTCATTTTTTTCATTGAAGGGTCATTTTTCATGGTGGTACACATACAACTAGAGAATCTGAATACTTCCTTCATCACTGACTGGAATGCATACATACACACACACTTGCAATTTAGCCACCACATGTAAGAATATTCAGTTTAGTTCCTCATTCACTACTATCAAGCCCACATTTACAGAAATCCTATATATTTTACCCAAAGCACAACTTGTCCTCCTATAACAGCTGCATGTAATCCTAATACAAACCTTATTTTTGTTTGCCTGTGAAGAAGGAACTTCTCATAAGTAAGAATAAACCGAAAGGAAAAGAACTCACAATGACATAAAGCCATAGAAACCCTTTTCCTTCTCGCACTCACACACACACACACACACACACACACACACACACACACACACACACACACACACACCATACACAGGAAGACAGTGTGTGTCTGGTCAGCTGACTTTGGTATGCTTCTTCTACTACCTGATAAAACCTCTTTTGTCAATGAGTGGAGTCGACAACCAAGGCTGTCACTGGGAAGAAGTCAAATAAGCTATGTATGTATGAAGTGTAACATGAGTCTTATACAAGTAATAATGATATTAATAATCACAATCACAATCTTTATTTGAGGAGGAGTTTTAAAAGAAGCGAGGGATTATCAAAGCAAATAGAAAATAGAAAAATAAAAGACATTAAACTGGACCAGGATAAGATAAATTAAAACGAATTCCCCAAAAATAAATGAAAAGGAATAAAATAACAATAAAAAAAAAACAAAAAATAAAGTATATCAAGTTAGGATGTGCTCTCTCCAATTAAAAAAAGATTTAAAATATGATACTGACTCTTGCAGCCTCATTTCCTCAAACTGTGTTCAGTGTAGCTTCAAACACAGCCATAATAGACTTAAACTACAGTCAAAATTTGGGCTCTGTAATGATTTCAGCACACATAAACCTAAGTTCTATTGCTGGGGGCCTATCTGCGTGGGCCTATCAACAAAACACCAAGGACAGAGGGTACCTACCTGGGTCAGCTCTATGTTCCCACAGCCCTATGTTCCCACAGCTCTATGTTCCCACATTAGACTTTTACTTTTTTTTCAAAATTAGGCCCGATGTTCCCACATTTCTAACTTTCTTTTCAAAATGAGGCCCGATGTTCCCACTTTTATAACTTTTTGTTCAAAATTAGGCCCGATGTTCCCACAGGGTTAGGGTTAGGGTTATATTTTACAACTGTATCCATTACATTCATCCCCCAAAATTTTCCCCACACTTGTCCAGGTGTACAGCACCCAGTGTCACATGTGAATCAGCAGATTGGATAGAACTTTAACATTTAAATGTTTTAAATTTGTGAAATTTGAAAATTCGGCCATAAGTCCATAAGTCCCTAGTTATGCCAGTGCTCAAAGCCCATGTGCTGTGCCGTGCCGTATCAGATGGATTGGTTAACCCAATGAGGAGAAAAGCTTGGTCTACCTGATCTTGCGAGTGCAAAAAGACGGCTGTGCCCGCCCCAGTGCTTAATTTCTCGTAGCCTCACAGAGCTACCAGGACACCCCACATGTCTGTTGGACTGAGGGCTGTGGGAACATAGGGTCTAAATTTTTATAATCTCTTAGAAATGTGGGAACATAGGGCTGTGGGAACATAGAGCTGTGGGAACATAGGGCCTGGTGCTCATTCTAACCAAAACTTGTGTGTACTTTGCATCAGGGGTTGAACCTGATTCTATCCTGACCACATTTCTTGCCATTGATGTTTCCTTCAGTTTTTGTGTTCTGCAAAGACAAATAATCATTTTGAGGTGGGTACCGTCTTAATCCATTTGGATATTCATCAAAAGTGCAGGAAAAAACACCCAGCTATGAGCAAGTCTTGTCATGATTGCTTGCCGAATAATTAGCCTCTCTGTTTTGATGGTTTGGGTACTCCCCCTTAAAAGTGCTTATCAGCATCCAAGGTTGCTGTGGTGGGATTCAAATCTGTTGAAATGGGTGGTGGTTGTAGGTATTTGGTCATTCATTGACATGAATATATATGTGGTGGAGCCTTGATCTTAAGGGGAAGGGGGTGCCCAAACCCTCCTGCCATCTCAGAGGCTGCCTTCTGGATATTGGTTGACAGTGAAGGGTTGTCAGTGTCATAGGGTTCACTTGGGCCTGCCAAGCTATAAAAGCTAGCCCATTAGGTAATTCCCTCTCATCCTGCTGACAGCCACCCTGCACCATCTTCTCTTGGTTTCATACTTTGTTCCAAACACATTATTATTATTTTTTAGCTTTAGTTTTAACAAAAAATTGTTTTATGCAAACCTTTGCACGGAAGGGCTGAATTCACAATAATTCAACTAGATAAATTACCATATACATCCAACCAGATATATTACTGCAAAAATGACACATCTGGGAAGTGTCATGGTGTATCACATGTGATTTTCTATTGTTACTATGGTTTTCTTGTTGTTTCTTAACCTTGTTTGCTCTGGCCTGAGAGTCGGTGAAAACCTGATTGGCTGGGCATTAAGCCAACCCACCAGGATGTGTGTCTAGACATCATGAACTTACAAACACACTTAGAGCTGCATTTTGGAGAAGTGGACCTCACAAAATGATCTGTTATTCAATACTTCTGCTGCAGACCTGCCAACCCACAGAGCAGACACACAGGCTTCATTCTATTCATGGACCTGCAGTGTTGAAAGGTGAAGTTGAAATCATGGCAGTTTGAGAATGATTTATAAACCAACCTATTTTGATAGAAGGACTGTCACATACTGGCACTGTTCAACTCAGCTGGGAATAAATTCAAATCCATTTAGTCCAAATTTTCACTGGAAAAAAATGTTGCCAGTATTTTGGTGAGACTGCTTCTATCAACAGCCCTTAAGTCAACTTTTGCTTGAGCCTGCTGAGAGTTGGCAGATGTCTGATCTGCCTTCAAAGAGAAGCCCACACATATTTAGCATGAGTTACGCAAGCATAACTGATTTAAGGCACTTTATATCTCTTCATGTTTATAAGGCTTTTATGTACTTCAATATATAATACCTGCCCTTATATCTTTTACTGTTACATGGGCTTCATTAGAAGACTCACTTCCTCCTAATAATTCTCCAGTAATGAGAACATTACTTATTTGCTTTCAAGTCTCAAGTCAAGAATGGGTTGATTAATCTTTTGGGGGCCCAAAAAGCACTTACTAACCCCAACCCACCCACCTCCTGCCTAAGGGTACACTGTATGTGTAAACCTTCCGATATCCCATACAGACTACTAGACTGAGTGGCTTCGTTATACACCTAGACATCAGTAGTCCTGTGCTTAAATAATACTATGTGATTTTACACACAGAGGTTTTCTGTGTGTAAATACATTTGTGGTCATTTACAAGTCAGAGGTGACATATGTTGAACAAATTTTACTTTTAAGAAAATCCACATCTTATGCACATGAGATATTATATAATATACATTGTATATTATATAATTATATAATATTCAATATTTTACATGGAAATGCCCCATAACCACTTGTTCCTGTAGGTGATTTTGTTGTGTTTTCAGTTCTCACTGAAAACAATGAATTTCATGTGTGATTTTTTAGGGTATCTGCTGCAAAAGACAACCTATGCTTTGTTGCAGATTTGGAGGTGTGGTCTTAAAATACTGAAAAAGAAAATCCAGGTCACTGACTGACAGGAGCGTGTGGTTTTGGGATATGTTGCATGTGAAATAACATTTCATATATGAACATTTGAAATGTCTGAAACAGTGAAAATGAATGAACTCCAATGAAAGTGGAGTTGCCATATTGGCAGACTATTGCAGATCAATAATTCATGAGTTTGCCAGCAGAGCTCTACTGACCTAATTATACACAACAAGCCTGTCTGTGCGCTGGGTGCAGCAAATCATACCCCACCTGAAGGGTGTGGGACTGAGGTTTATTCCATACTATAGAAATTCAGACTCTTCAGTGATGAAGCCATGTTTTATTTTATATGTATTTTGGTAAGATGGTAAACTATGTAAATGTAAATAACATCTATCAGATATGAACAGTTATTTAATGGGAAAATGCTGATGTTTAGCATATGTAATCCTAAATGTCATGATGACCAAAGTCTAGATGAATCATGTTTTGAGAGACAAGAATGTCATATCAAAGCAGTTAATCTTATTCACTAGATAGACTTTATGGCCAAAAGTAGGTGGAGGTGGCTATTCTTTTAATCTGGAGCTGTTGGGCTAGGCAAGGCCCCTTCATTCCAATTACACTAACAGACACTTTTCCTGCACAGAGTCCTGACCTCAACCCCATCCAACATCTTCAAAATTAATTTAAAGTCCATCCACAAGCCAGGCTTCATCACTCAACATCAAGTCAGACCTTATTAATGCTCTTGTAGATGAATGGGAGCAAATCCCTTCCACAGTCGTTTGGAAAATCAGAAGAGTGGAGGCTGTCATAGCAGTATATTAAATCATATCACTTTACAATGAGATGTAATGAGATGCACTTACATGCCGTGTAGGCGTGATGCTTGGGGCTCCACATAACCTGTACATACTTTTGGCCATGTAGTGTATTTTTATTGGAAAGATGGGGGAACTTGCCAGTTGATATTGCCATCTACAGATACATGCTGCAAGAAAAACAAAAAATTATATAATATGAAAAACTAATTTTACTGTGGTCCCTAAAAAATATAATAACAGTAATAGCTTATAATGCCATCTAAATTCTTTTTAAAATATCGGTTACAGACTTTTTAAATGCAACATCACTGTAGGCTTGTACAGTCAGTTGGATGCAATGATCTGTTTGGTATGTAAACTGTAAGGAGATAATCAGTCTAACAAAGAAGTGATTTGAACCTTAAATCAACTCTACAGCTTGCTTGCAGCCACAGAACAGATAATAGCATAGAATATGTTTTTCATAGTTGTGGTGTAAGATAAATATCTTGACAAGGACCTGTCAGTGCTAAGGCCACATAAGTGAAGATCCAAATCTGTATTTCAAAATTATCATTGGAGATATTTTGTCATTCCTATGTACAGGTTTGTAATGCATATTTGTGCTTTTTTTGACTGTAGTTTGTATTGTTGAAAAAATATTCCAGCAGGTGAGCATCAGTCATCATGAAACTCTAATTGCACCCCCTGTTTGCTCTGTTTGGCAGGCAGTATGTCATTGTGCATTTTGCCAGATTACATCATTTTTCATTGTTAGTAAATTATGGTAGACTAATAAAAAATTCTACTCCATGCTGTTGCATGGTGTTGCTATTTTTGTCCACTTCCTGCACATCACCTCCTTCCAGCTCTGTCTTAGTCTTATTCATCGCAGGATTATGATGATGAGGTCAAGATAGTTTGAAGAATATCTTTGTCATACCAGCCTGCATGTGTGTTTGTGTGTTTGTGTGTGTGTGTGTGTGTGTGTGTGTATTGTAATGTAATGTAATGTGTAACCGGCCTGCTCAGCTGATGACTGACTCACAGATGGACACAGACAGCTGCCCACACGCGCTTGTAGCAGAGGATTATCTTCTTGAGGTGGTGAACCCAAGTCTGAGTATGGATGATCGCAAAGGCTGGTGTGCGTTCATCTGTGAGTGAGACAGAAAGACAAATTCCACACATCCTCATGTCAGCATGGCATATATCAGAAGTATAGTAACTGGAATACCAAGACATGACAATGAATGTATACATATACACAGTTTAGTGTTCAGGTGATATTAAAAGCTATTACTGGGCTTGTAAACAACTACTACCATTATTGTAGTGGCTGATTGTGGTATATTATAGAAGTGATTGATATAGGTATGTGGTTTTGTTCCACTGATTTAAGATATTGGCTGTTAATATATAATTGACATTCAAACTTAATAAGGAATACTGTGATGAACATAAGAGCCAAATAGAGACAAGCAAAGAGCTGCAGGTGGGCAACCTCCATGCTACTGCTAATGCTACATTTACAGCTTTAACAACAACTAGAAAGCTATTCCTGACCTCAACGCCACTACTTCGGCCTATTACTGCAGTAGATCAATCAATCAATCAATCAATCAATCAATCAATCTTTATTTATATAGCGCCAAATCACAACAAAAGTCATCTCAAGGCATTTTACACATAGAGCAGGTCTAGACTGCACTCTTTAAATTTAATAACTGGAGCAAAAATACAAAACAAAAGTAGACAAAAGTTATAAATATCAAAGTTAATAAAAACATTTAAAGACAATGATTTTGTCATTATTTTTATTTACTTTTTGTCATGTTTTTTTCTGTGTCTCTTTGTATGTTTTTTATGAGTTGACCCCTCATTTGCTGATAAAAATGTAATGGCACTTTGGATAACAAGATGATGCATCTCAAGACACTTATGCTATCTTAACTAATTCATTTGTTCAGTATTCTGTACATGTTGCACTGAAAGTGTGAGTTAACTTAGTGATAGTGATGATAATTTTATTACTTCCTGTATAGCTCAGCTTGTTGTTTTTATCTCTGACCAACAGATGTCACCAACATACTGAGAATCTTTCAGGGGAAATCTTTTCTGATCCTCAACTTTATAAAACCAAGGCATCTGTTGGTGTGTATGTGTGTGCATGTGTAAGAATATATATATATGTATGATAAGTTCATAGTGCAAAACATATGTCTGCATTTGTTCATGTAGTCAATGCACATATACTCACCCATACAGCTGGTCACACAGCACCAGGAATGGCCTAGTCTTGGATCTGTGAATGTCTCTGATTTATGGGTGTTGATGGGTGCAGATTCCATTCCCATCTGTCCCATCAGAGGGTTAAGCTGGGGATGACCATTTGTCTCCGTTATTACCTTCCTCACATTGCAGTAAACAACACCTTCCTCCTCCAAGGTTGTGCCTCTGGAAAAGGAATAGAGACAGGCTGTGCTGTTGTAAAGTATGCGCATGCATGTGTTGTCATTCTAATCCTTTAGAGAATTCACAAATCACTCAAGCTCTGGTCATATATTGTTTTTATAACTTGAGAAGGTCCGTATAAGACAGAAAAAAAGCCTGTGATGTGCTACAATTAGCCAAATCAAAGATGTATCATCTGTAATCAAATACCATGTTATAACATTATATATAAAGATATAAATAAAAATGAAGCAGGGCGCATAAAATAAAAGGAAATTCTTGTAATATCCCTAAAAGTTGGTCTTGTTTCAGTTTTACTGTCAGTACAATTGAGATTGTAGTTTACACAAAAAGTAATTCACTACCTGGTGAATGGTTATCCGTGATCAGTTGAGTGTTTTATGAAATATACTTGCAGTAAACACTCATAACAAGATGGAGTTTAGCATCAAACTCTGTTCAAGGAAATGGTGTATTATGAAGGATATTACAGTCACATGGCGATAAGTAAAAAAGTCTGTTAGAACAGGCAATTGTGATAATATAATTAGCATTCTCATCTGGTACTCAAATATAAAAATGCATTTTGAAAAAACAATCAATCCCCAAACTTTTAAGTTATATTCTGTATTATCTATTCTATTTACCAAGCAAGACAGCTTATTAATTTATAATGTGTGTCCCAATTGTTAACTTATTATTTAGAAGAGGAGCTGTTTCAAATTGACCATTTTGGAAGTGTTTTCATGTACCTGACAAGCACACATGATCATATTTGAAGTCCATGTTTAATTACAGAAGACAACTCTAGCTGCAGTTTGGAAGAAATAATTGGATATTGCTACTTTGTTCCTCAACACAATGACATTAGAAACACTAATCAATGTACAAATCAATGCATACTAAGCAGTAAACACCTCTGCAGCCTTTGTTGATAATAGAGAGCCGGAGCACTGATGCCTCTATTGTAGCATGCAAGGGAACAGAAAATCATGTAGTCACATTTTTAATGAGTTTTTACAAGTCACAGATAGACTGTTCAATACAAATGTTTGGCTAATTCAACAAAAGACAGTAAAATAGTGTAAATTAAAGTGGTCTTTACTTATACAGTATGCTTTGAGATTTAAAAAACCTGAAGATGTTCAGTTAAATGATTTTAAGTTGCTGAATGTTAACGTAAATAAATTGTACCTGTTTTAAATGAGATGCATTTGTGTAGTAGATTACATTAACACAGGATGGCATTTTACATGATGTGCAAATGTGTCACTTTTGTTGCTTTCTCACTGCTGTATGTCACAGAACTAGGAGGGGACTGCTGTTCTTCTGCTGCAAACAGAGCTATGGCAGAGAGATGGTTTAACAAGTCAAAGGTTGATGGAAAATGTACTAATTTAAAATTATTTTCAACTCCAACAGAAATCAAAAAACAGCAAAAAAAACACTGAGGGGCAACAAACTGCAATATTCCAACTGGGTTCATGGAAAGGGTGGTATTGTTGTGGTAAAAAGCAATTTCAGCTAAAAGTACCCTGTAGAGGTTTTGAGGTTTTTGCTTGTTGGAGGTAACGTTGATGATAACAATAGAGGTTTATGCCTAATGGAAACACACTAAGTACTTTACTAAGAAACACTGAATGCAAATGTAACTGTGTTTAAGCATTGGTATTGGAAATAGTGCTGTTATTTAGTTGAAATTTCCAGATAAAGCTGGTGAGGTGGTTGGGATTTTTTGGTCAAATCTGAAGTAAATTTTCAGCTAACATGGACCAAAAGTCCTAAAAGTCCTGAATAAAATCATATAGTAACTTCTACTAAACTTGCATGTCAACAGGTGTGTTTCCATGACAACCTAGCATCCCCTGATGGAGATTTGGTTTTAGAATTCTAAGCTAGCCCCACTATCTAACTCTCATTGTAGAGTTTTTTCTTATCACACCCTATTTGTAATAATCCAACAAACAGTCAACCAAGATCCTGCCAGTTGTTGATCTGAGTGACTGATCTATTCTCCTTGAACACAACACAGTGTACTACAAATCTGGCGCTTTGAACTTGGCATTTAGCCTGCCCACTGCCTAACATGGTCCAGATGACAAGCTGTGATAAAATCTCAGAAAACACATCTGAAAGAAGGCAACAGCTTTGCTCTGTCAGATACTGGAACATGCAGCATTAACCAGGCATAAAGGCATTAGGAGAAACACCTCATCTCTCTCTGCATCTCTCTGTGTTACTGACATTACTATTCACAAATATGGCTTTCATTATTGGAAAGGGTTAATTTTCCTTGACCTGTGGGCATGAAGAGTGAAAACTACCGCAGTGACACTTCATTAATCATTGCCTGCTGAGACAATTTAACGTGCTACTGGTTTCCAGGCAACAACTTGGCTGTGAAGGCATTACATGCCACTCATATTTTGGTGGTTGCAGTGTGTATTTTTGTGTGTATCAGTCAGTTCTATATCAAATAATAAAGGTTGACATTTGTGTGTGACATAAACACTTCTTCATGTTTATAGTGTTCATATATAACATAAGATATATCTGGAAACATCAGAACTTAATGACAGATTATTTCAGTGAGATAGATGGCAGCAGAAATTTTACTGTAGGTTTGGTGTCATGTTTTGTGTTATCTGTGTTCTCCATAAACAGACAGGATGAAGGTGTAGATAACATGTCCAGCAGTCAGTCATCTCAGCTCCCTGGCTCTGCCTTTGATTCTCACCTGGTCTGTATGCTCACAGAGCAAGTCTATCATCTGTGTGCAACGGTCATGCTGTGATCCCAAAGCATATCAAAGTACATTTTTGATTAATAATGTTTTGATGTGACCTTTCCACCTCTCTTTGAGATATGAAACTGAAAAGCTACATATTCTTATACTTGTGTGAAGCTGTAATGTAAAGCCAGAAAACAACATTTGAATGGATGAAATACAGAGAGAAAGCATTCCTCTCTATTATTTTAAACATAGTGTCATTAGTGATCTCGTGATTAATTATAGTTTCTATGCAAATAGCTAGATTATTTTCTATAAGGTTATTATGGTTTGTACAAAATTCATTTCCAAGCCTGGCAAGGAGGTGGATGCATGAGTGTTTTTTTTATTGTTCAAGGGAGGGTAATTTATGTTTTCTAGGAGAGCATGGAAAGGGTGTTTCAACTTTTTCTCATCCCAGATGTTGATGAGATGCTGTGAACAGTGTTGATTTGCATTAGTTAATTATTTAAGTTAATTAGTTAATTTAAAAAAAAATCATTCACTAATTCAATGTGAAAATACTCTAATGCCGGTGTGTCCCTATAGCCGACTGATTAAGATGTATGTCATATCTAAAGACTGACATTTGATTCCTGCAGTAGACTTTTTGTTGTCATTCAAAGACACAAAATGCCAAAAAATATATTTTAAAAATATTGCATTGCTAAGTCCATTAGGACCTGGGCCCAACTTACTCATTCAGTGGCTGAAACAGCCTACATTGTTTCCCCCCCTTCTTTAATACTGCAGATTAGTCTGTCTAATTGAACAGTTCAATATTGGCAATACTGGCATTAATAAAAATAAACTTTATTTATGCAGCACCTTTCAAAACAAAGTTAGAAGTGCTTTGCAGGCTTCAACCAGGATTTTAAATGTCAGGACCACAATAAGGTAAATAAGACAAAAACCAAAAACAAACAAACAACAGAAATATATAGAAAATTGGCTGATATCCATTTTGCCAAGAGAAGGAATCTCATTGACTGTATATAAAGAGGAATCCTAATGACATTGACTGGCACTGTTATTATTCCATAGTCTCACTTCTTCTGCAATGATTTAATGGCCCCCAAGTGAAAAATTAAGCCACCACCTGTTTATCTCAACAAGCCAACTCCAAATATTCGCATAACATCAGTGGGTAAAAATGCTCATTGATTTTCTGGAAATTCAGTTAAAATATGCGTTGCATTTGTTTGGAAAGCTAGCCTGTGAGACAGGACATGTTTTTCACTATTTAACCAAAATGTTATCTTTTCCGAAACTTCAACAAATCACATACTATCCCAAGTGTTTTTGTAACCTTTGCCTGAATACATGCAGGACAGAAATCCTACTCTTGGCTTGGTACACCCACTACCTCCACAGAGCACAAACGTAAAATCTTTGCTGGTGACTGTATTTCAAGCAGCAATTACATTTCTTATAAAACGTCAATACCATTTAGTGTACAAATGTAATTTTTAGGACATGGCTACAGTCTCAACTTTTCAGGCTCTAACATGGCTCAACTAATCAGTCTAAACGGAGTCATTTGTTGCTGTACTTGAGTTAAATGCTAACATTGCTACTGCACAAATGTTAGCATAGCAATATGCATGTTAAAAACTAATGGATGCTAACAAGTCAAAATTTAACAATCATTTGTAATAATCTGTGGTAGACTCTTTTTGTTGGGGCGTATTTTGACTTTTTTTTGTACTTCTTTAGTAATTTATTGTGATAATATTCACCATCAATCATTAACACTAATAAGGTGTTTGACATTGTTTTGGTGTGTGTGTGTGTGTGTGTTTTCTAACTGTATAATGTTTTCAGATCAATAATGGTTTCTTGTTTCATTGTAACTGTCTGTGTGTTTCATCAATAATTGTGTTGTTACTGTGAAATATTAGCAAAGACAAACATTAAATTGCCCTTTACTATGATGTCACCCACATCCACTTCCCTGTAGAGGATCTTAGACCTTCTGGTACTATAGGAAGCAATAAATTACATGATGCAAACCCAATTTTGCTGGTAATTTTCAAACTGTTACCAACAATCTAGGTTCGTCACCCACTGTCAGGACGTGACCACTCTTGGATAAGCTAATACTGATTGATCAGATTCCAGATTTTGTGTACCTGCATTTTTAGACATTGTTTGTTGGTTGCATAAAATAAATGACCTCTAGGGAGTGATTAAATAACACAATAGTAAATAGAAATGTGTGTTATTTTCAAGGATGATGGAAAGAGAACAATGGAGCAGGAAGGGGGGGCTGCATGTAATGGAGGCAGATACGCCAGGAGAGCCTTGTCTCTTCTAACTCCTCTGATCACGGTGCTGAAAGAACTTCCTGTATTGCAGACATGTTGATGTCTAATTCACTGATCCAACAAATCTGGCACGCTAAGTTACCTCTGACCAGTATTCTAATTTAAAAAATGCACATTTTTATTTGTTAAAAATAATCATTTCTGCCACAAGAGGATGTTTGTAAACTGACTTTTTCTTAGCTTGCTTAATTTACACTGGTCTGCCAATAACAATTTCAGCATTGGGTTGAGGAAAGGCCAGATTGTCAGGTAGAGGGAAGCCAGCTGTGGACACAATTGTCCTAATCGTAACAAAAAAAGGCTTGTTTCCTGAGAGAAAAACATGGTTGAAGATGTTTACTTACTCAGAGAGGAAACATGGATCTTCTTGGCACAAGTCCCACACGATACACGACCAAATTGTTTTTCTAGTTTAAAGAATGCATCAAAGAGACCTCTGTTAAGCAATCTTGAGTCCTATTCTATGGGATAAGTCTTTTTTTCTGTGAGTATTGGAATTCTTTCAATTTCTTTAAAACCACTTGGAAATTTCAGCGGTTTGCCAAGAAACAGCAAACTGCTTCTTGAAGTCATGTTTAACGCCTGAGAAACATTAGAAACAGTATGTGTGAAATCATTCTTCAGAGTTATTCCAGGGAACAATGGCCTTCATATGTGTGTGCAGCTCAAATGTCTGATCAATTCTGCTTCTTTGCTCAACCCCTCACTTCCCTCCACCTCTGTTTTTGCCTGAGGTATCGATATACAAAACACACGAAGGGCACACAGAATATAATGTTCTTTGTGGCTGAGCATTTCTACACTCCTCACAGACCTCTGCCAGGTCCATTTATCTTTCTTGCAGCTCAGTACATACCGTATGAATGAGAGGAAATATAGTGAAATAGATTTTCTGATTCATTTTGTTTTTGTCCGTCAATGAAACCAATCATGAAGCTGATAAATTATAGATTGTCACAGAGCACATATATATTTTATATCACAGACACATAAATATATTGAATGGAATGAATGTGTTTTCATGAGCTGAGAATTCAGTGGTCTGCTAGTACAAAGAGACTCTTTACTACTTGTTTTATGAGCCTCTCTGTCTGTTTTGGAGTCATAGATTTTCAAACTCTCTGGGGAAACTCAGTTGTGCCTTCTGAAGTATTTGTTCAGTCTAGACGGTGACTGATGACCTTAGCCTAGATCATGTTAGCATGAGTAGCTTTTCAGAGGGTACTAAGTGATTGGCATGTCTAATGAGATGCAGAGTGGCTGCTTGACTGGTAATTTGAGAGATGTCCGTCAAGCCTACAGACATCCTTCTGCCATATTTCCTTAAATAGAGATCTAAGCTGCATGATCCCAGTTGATACTAGCCAGGATTGCCTGACGCTTGTTTTCTTCTTTTTTTATTACTGATAATAACCATCTCTGTTCTGCAGTGTGTGGCAGGTCTTGACTTACTCTATTTAAGGGAATCACACAATTTCCTATAGGACTCCCCCTCCCATACTGTAGGTCTCTGTGATGACTGTCAGATCATTTATGTCATAAGGTGAGATAGTCAAAGATAAACTTAACCACATGGGAACAAAAGTTAGTTACTATAAGGGAACCCTTAAAAATGGTTGATACTGTATTACCATTTAGGAACAGACTCGTAGCAGCTAACTAATGTTACTGTTGTCTAATATTAGAAAATAGTGTTCAAATGAAGTAAAGATTCAATAAAGACATACAAGTTGCTGGATGACATAATATCACTGCATTAGTACATTACATCATTATGATTTTATAAGATTGTTACAGCAAAAAATAGTATTTAGAATTTAGTCTTGCAATTAGCAAATATTATCATTTAATAATCAAATTATATGAATGATTGAATCCAATAGACAACCATGCAACTGGATTTCTGATCATGAGTGTCATTTCTTTTTTCAAGACCGGCAGGCTAAAGGTTGTGCAATGGGAGCATGCTACAGTCAGGATTGTATATGGGTAAATGGGAAAAAGACTTTGTATTTGACCCCACCAAAAATTCCTTTCATAATAAGATCATCTATTGGGGCAGGTACATAGACGACATTTGTCTTACTTCTCAATAAGACAAATGATAACATTAAATTGTCTCAGGAATTTGATAAACACAGGATTTGTTTTCTGAATCTGGAAATTTATAAAGATAAAGGAGGTCTTCTTCATTCCACAATCCACAGAAAGCCTACCTCTCATAATACTATACTACACGCCAAAAGCTGTCATCCTAAACATCTTAAAGAAAACATAACTTATGGCCAATTCCAAAGACTTAGAAGGGTATGTGATCAAATGAATGATTTTGATGCTAAGGCTACAGGGATGGAAAATTGTTGTATCCAGAGAGGTTACAACAAAACAGTCTCTTTTAGAGGGTTTTTTATTAGGGTTTTCTTCTCTACAAGATTCAATACAGAAGCAAATCACATTAAGAAAATTATTTTTTTTAAACTGGAATCTACTATAATGTGATGCTTCTTTGAGAAATATTTTTTCGGAGCCTCTAGTTTTCAGTTTTCAACCTACTCTGAATGATAAACTTGTCCATAGCTATTTATCAGCACCCCCAAAATCTACAGACCTTGTGGCAGCTTTAAGTGTGGTCATTGTAATCACTGCTCCAATGTTATCAAATGTAAAATCTTTGAGGATATACATGGAGGAAAAACTTATGAAATCAAACATTTTATTTACTGTAAGACTACATTTGTGATTTACAAATTGGAATGTGTTTTATGTTGGCAGGACTAAACGCTGTCTACAGGATAGAGTTTCTGAACATAAATATGCGATAAAAACTAAAAATGACAACTACCCAATGGCTTGTCATTTTAAGGACAAACACAACAGTGATCCCTCCATCCTCAGGGCTATAAGTATTGAATAGATTTAGACAACTTAGAGAGTTTTTGGATCTTCACGTTAAAAGCAACCCTTTATCTGGGTCTCAATATTGACATTTTCTGTGAATACATACATTTATTGTTTTCCATATTTGCTTGTGTGTTTGATGTCTGATTTTCTTCTTCTATAGAGATTCCTACTCCCTTGGGGAGATACGAGCCCCCTTGCTGTTCACTTGTATTTTGTATTTTGTTTTTTACCCTGTTGTCTGAGTCTGCCACTGGCAATTGTTGATTGTCCACACCTGTTGGATGTCACTTGCGTTTTAACCTGACTTGTTACAGATTCATTGCTCACTTCCTGGTGAAGGCTCCTTAGCCAAAACGTGTAGAAGTACATTTTTTAACATGTCCTGCCCTTTAAATAAAGGCATTTAATCTTTTGCAGCATTCAAGACATTTAAAGAATTACAAGAATTACAAGAAAAATGATTAGCAGCCAACCCTTCCAGAAATTAATGCCTCTGTTACTCTGGATAATCCATTTGCTTTGTTCTAAACAGTTTTCCTTGGAACGACTCTTTACGAAAGAGATGATCTATCACCATGCAGACTTACTGAGTCATTGTGTCTGGGAAGATGTGTCGTTAGAGGAATAGTTTAACGTTTTTGGGAATGTCATTAGTAGCTTTCTTTCTTCCAAGATTTAGATGAGAATAACAATACCACTCTCATGTCACTTATGTGCTGGGTTAAATGTGGGTCTTTATGCCTATTGTCATATGGAGACCATCAAAATTAAATCCACCAAACACGAAAGTTTTGTTTTTCCCTCCACTTTAGAGAGGTCTGTGCACCTCAGCCATCAAGCCATGCTACTGTAAGTAAACATCATCTATTGACAAATTTAGTGTGCTTCAATTTTTGCATGCGTCACTGCATGTTTTCGCAGTTTCTCTCTCTCTCTCTCTCTCTCTCTCTCTCTCTCTCTCTCTCTCTCTCTCTCTCTCTCTCTCTCTCTCTCTCTCTCCCTCCTGTGTTTTGGGTTGGCTTGAGGAATCTTAGAGACAAATAACAGAAAGTTATGCAGAATGTTGTTTGCGTGGCTTAATACCACTTAATACCACCAAGAAAATATTTGTCTGGTAATTATGGGTAAACTGACGATTTAATGCAATGATGTTGCTGCTGTATATAAAGAAATACACTGAACTAAGAATTTAATTTTTTAGATTATTATGGTATCTGTTAATATATCATCAGTTGAAGCAAGACTTTCAAATGTTCTGTGGGAAAGGGCAACGTTTTGACAAGGAGCCTCTCATTAACAGAGCTATCTTCCTTTTTCTTCCTTATTTTCAACTGAAAGGACATGCTGTTGCATAATTCCAAAGTCTGGCAGGCTTTTGTGCTTATTAGCCTTACATTGGCAAGCAATACAGTATAAGTTTGAAATTGCTCAATTTTCAGCAAGAATAACAGCAGAGATGTTTATTGTAAACTCCTTTTTTTTTAGATCTATGAGGGTTTAACACTGTGTGCATGGAAATAAAAGAAAATCAATCATATATGGTTGTGTTACAACTGTATGAAGCATAATGAAGGAAATAATCTGCGTCATGGTTGTGAAAACAGGAGGCAAAGCCAGTATTAAGTACATCAATATATATATTTCAACATATATATTTATAGAATATTTAGATTATTTCAATGTGCACAAGCCATTACAGACAAATAGAATTCATGTTGAGACCAGATTTACATATATTGCTCCTATTTACAGATATATTTAAGTGCCATTTATATACAAATATACATTCAGATAGAAATATCTCAATACTATGTACAGGTAGTCTGATAAACATTATGATTCTGCAAATCACAGTAATGTGCAGGAAATTGTTTTTGTCTGGAGTGCAAATGAAGACCAAACATGACCCCCCACCCCCCCATGGTGCAGGATGTCAGGCAAGAAAAAAAAAATCAGGAAGCATGTTGACGTAGTGTGTGTGGAATGCGTGAGCATTTCCCCAACATTTTGTGAAAGCCAATTGGAGAGGTCTGTGAGTCGGTAGGTAGGACTCCTCCAACTGTGGCCAATTTCACTTCATCAAACCCCCACCAGCCCCTACACACCCATATGTGCATGTGTGTTGGTAATGTCTTGCTATTCTCAAGGGGATCCTGTATGCCTTTGCTGAACAGAAATGAAAACCAGGATCCACACAAATGGCTGCCTGCTGCAACATAAAACAAACCCTTCATCAAATTATAAATATGTGGATGCACGCAAGGGCACAACTTACACCCTTGATTCCTCTTTTTTGTTACAGGTGAAATGAAAGGTTGGTTTGAAGCTTTTTTTTACAAAACCCACTAAAATCTTATTCTGAGAAAAACAATAGAGTGGAAAGCTAAACACAAAGGATGAGGTGACTGTCTCAGTTACTTAAAGACGTGTGGTTTGGAAGAGTTGTATTCACCACCACACACCACCAGGCTGCCAAGTAAGGTTTATCTTTGTAAACAGTCCAAGACAAAACGGTGTTCGCCGGCACTGCGGGGAAACGTAACCACCCATAAAAGCATCATTATGCCTGGAAAAGGGCTTTCTAAGAGATATCATGTTGGGACTCAGTGAAAACTTTGGGTTTCCAAGTATTACAACTGAATTCAACAAAATGATGTAAAAAGGTAACTGTCAGCATCTAGTGCTTTTATAAACAATTGTGGAGACATGCATGCATGATATATTATGATTGTATGTGGGTTTTAGAAAGTTCACTTCCTTTCCAAATGTTTTTCTAACATTTTTGCTGAGGTTATGTGAAAAGGAACATGTTCGTGCAGAGATTACAGCAAGAAAACACAGGGAACATGTCCATATTTTCTTTTCTTGTTGCGAATCATTACCAATCTATACCTCACGCTCGGTTTCATCTTTCCCATACAAAAAAAAGATCAGCTTTATATTTCTAGAGTATGTGCAACAATTCAGTCATTGTCAGATGTCCAAAGTTAAGATCAGTTGATAATGTGTACCTTCATTACCGGGCATGTTTAAATTCCCAACCCCTGTAAACATTGTTGCCTAGTTACATGTTTACTCCGCCTGAATGGAGGACTTTGGAGAATTATCCAGTTCTCTCCAGTTGCCAGTACTGCCAGTTGGGCTCCGATTTGTCATCTTAGTCAGCAGTGTTGTTCTACGGAGACTGCTGTCTGAGTCCTCTTTCTTGAAGTCAGTGTTCATTCTGTGACACCAGGAGAAGCAGTGCACAAAATCCTGGAGGAGGTGACCGCTGAAGATCATGTATATCCATGGGTTACAGCAGCTGTTGAGACTGGCAAGGAGTGCAGACAGAGTCACTGCTGTGTTCTCAGAATCTAGAGACCAGAGAAAGGAGAGAGGAAAAGGATGATTAATCCACAAGACATCTGGTTCAGGCTAAGCTGCAGAAATGCCTAAGTCAGGTCATCTGGTGGTGAAATGTAAAACCAATTTTTTCTGTAAAAGAAAATCTGCCAAATAGTTCAACAGGTTTGAGTTACCAAATGTATTGTTTCAGTCGCGCATCAAATTTATTTTGTGACGTTTTTGAATCAAGTCTAATTTTCTTGAGGAGTCCAAGTGGTGGGCATGTTGAGTCTGTCCCAGACATGTTCAAAGAATTTAAGAAACTGAAGTGTTTCAAGATAAATATCTTCTGCAGAATAGAGAATCTTGCAATGGAATGAAAGGTGTTAACATTTCTATAAAGTCATGTCTAAGGAGGCAAAAATTTTTCCTCTTGTTTCTCTTTGTTAAAGAAAATTTTGAGACTAAAGTAATGATATCAGGGGACACTTCTCCTAATTAATTAAGAGCGTTCCTACAGTGAAATGTTATTTCTGAAGGCTCACAATGCTGCATTCTGTTATTTAATGTATATAGGGTGGCTTGTAAACAATAAATTCGCTTGAACAATTTGTATTTTGTATTTTTAATTCTGTTTTTTTTTTCTTTTTATCAATCTGTACTCTATTTACGCATATTGTGCTTTTTTGTGTACCAAATAAATACATGCGTAAAGTCTGTGCGTACTTGGAGTTGTGTTTGTGCACGGTAAGTTTTTTTTCCAGTGACCAACTGCTTTTTGTGGTGTTATTCTTTGTTAATGTATCAAATAATTCCTAAAGCTGTAAAAGTTTTAAATTCAGTAATAATTAATAAATATCTCTTTTAGTTTCTTAAGCACTCACCTGCCCACTGGAAGTTCTCATCCCACACAGACCACATCTGCACTGTGAAAAACGGTGCCCAGCAAATGATGTACGCTAAAACTATCACAAAAGTCATTTTAACAGTCCTCAATTTGGCTCTTGATATAGTTGTGACGCTGCTGACTGAATTCTTTCCAATCATCCCGTTCTTACTCGCAGCACCAGCTGTCGTTTTCCTCTTCTTATATTTGATATTTTTCCATATGCTGTGGCAGATGAACCCGTAGCACATCATGAGTATGACCACTGGCACTAGAAAGATGCCCACGGTTATCCAGGTGATGTACGCCCTGGCGCCCCACGGCTCGATAAAGTTCGCCCAGCAGTCGTAGACGTCCGAGCCGTTCTTGATCTCGCTCAGGGAGAAGATGAAGTATTGCGGAGTGCTGAGCACCAGGCTACACATCCACGTGGAGACGATCATGATGTAGGAGCGCTGGGTGGGCTGCTGGAGGGTTTTCAGAGGGTGGCAGATGGCGATATAACGGTCCAGGGTCATCATCACCATCATGTATGTGGACGCAAACATCCCCATCACCTGGAGGTGTTTGACTATCCTGCAGAGGAAGTCTGGACCATAGAAGCGGAAGGTAACCTCCCAGCAGAGCTGTGGTAGCACCTGGAAGAAGGCGACCACCAGGTCGGCCAGGCTGAGGTGTTTGATGAAAAGGTGCATCCTCGACATCTTCTTCTTAGTGTTGTACATGGCCAGCAGGACGCTGACATTCCCAATCACAGCAACCACAAATGTGATGCTCAGGACCATTATCTCAATTTGTGCCACATCCTCATTTCTGGCAAACGGGTCGGATCCGTTCGGGTGGACGGTGTTGTTTCCCGTCGTCCCCATCATTAGATCATACGTTGAACTGAAAGCCAGAGACTGGTTGCCTCCGCTCAGGAGCAGCGCATAGTCAGGAGTGTGCATGGCACTGCCCCTCTGTGCGCCCTAGTAGATACAGTGCCAGAGGGGCTGTGAAGTGCCTCTCCGATCCCTATATGGAACTACCTGATGCTGAGTGAGAGGAACCCGTTGTTCTGTGGCTCTCAGATGCTGGTGGGGCTTTTTAAACTCGAATCAAATTTCAGGCCGCCTGTGCGTAAAGTGGATACACTGCAAAAAACAAGACTGAAACCAAAAGACCATGAAAAGTTATTTGTTGAGGTGACACTTTCTATAAAAGACACATTATTCCTAAAACAACATATGTGCGCTCTGTAGGGCATTAGCCTAACGTTTTAATTGGTTTAATTTCAGTTTTCCAGTGAAAATGAATGTGTTTGAACATAAGAAAAAATGTCCTGAAATTGTACTCATATCAGTAATTATTTAATAAAAAAACAACAACAAAAACATTTATTAGCAGTATGTGTTTCTTTCCTTTTGCCTTTAGCCTAATATGACTTTTACATTCTTTGCCAGGCATGCAGTGACTTATACAATAAATGTAAGTATTTTTTGCAGTGTGCAGTCAAACCCTCCCCCATGGTGCACACAATCTCCACCTCACTACATCATTTCCTACTTAGGGTGAGCCACATGTTTAGAAATCACTTGTGTCTGCATTAAAAAAGATAACAGTAAACGCAATTGAAGAGTGTATACATACAGCAGAGTGTTTCCAAGTGCAGAATGAATTATTCATAATTGACACAGTTCTTAGTGCAGTTAAGTTTTAGCTGAAGCATCCATATCTTTTTGTAAGGTTAGTTTAACTTCAAATTAAAATTTACTGTTACTGCATTTTGTGATGTGGCCCATAAATTATAATTTACTGCATACGAAATGCATTGAACCAACAGACTGGAATGTTGTTTGCCTTCATCTCTGCAAAGCAATTACCTAGTGCAACTAATGACTGTTTAAAGTCATTAAAAGTGTCTGAAGTTTTTTTCTCAAAGAAGCATAAGGCTTGATTTCTATTGGGCCAGTGTTTCTAATATAAAGTCAAATATCAATTTAGATATATGGAGAGTCAGCAGTCATGTTTTTTTTAGATGACTTTCACTTGCATTAATTGTGTCTGGTACCATGCACTTTTAGCATTAAAAACATCTTATAAGACTTAATAATTATTAAGTATTAAATTCTAAGTTCTAAAAAAACAAACACACAAACATCAAAATCTCACGTACGTCTGAGCAGTTTTTCTACAGCTTTCTACCAAGCTCAGTACAATGGAAGTGAGCAGAATGTTGCTTGTGGTGTTCAGACCACTGAAATATTTCATTTAAAATATTCAACAGTGCCTCAGTCATCTCACTGCAGATTTCACTGGAACTACTCTATACACAAATCTCTTCTGTAGATTATCCTCAGTAACTGAAAAAAAGTTGTTGAATGGTTAAAACATATTTCAATGCTGTTATCTCCATAAATAATATTTTATCGACTCTTACTGTAGTGGCATGAATGCAAATATATCAGAGGAAAATAGCTGAAAACCAGAACTATCAGAATATTTAGATACTATCAGAAGTAGGTGAGAAATATATTTTAATATAATTTGATGGACTGACCATTTGAAATCCTGACAAATTCATCAACATTTAAAATTGTACATTTTGGAAGTAGCATTTTGCACTGTTTTTATCCTTTTCTATTTCTGTTCATCTCCACTTGTTTTGAGCATCCCTTCAGTATCCACTATCCCACACTTGTCTAGCACTTAATTAGTTCAGGATTTTTTGCACCACTGCCTCAGTTTCCTAGTGACCCATAACAATGTAAATTGCTTATTACATTTTCCATTGCGAAAGCACATGATTACTGACTGGTTGTGGGTATCCGGCAGCTATTCAGCTCATCTGATCCATGTGCTGATAGTGAGGAAAGTTATCTTTATTGCGTTCACATTGCATTCACCATCCAGGTCTGTTGTCTTTCATTTCCGATGGCCCTTGTGAGTTTTGCAAAGTGGAGCCCCTTTCTAAAAATGTCCTGCTGGCCAGTTGAACTGGCTTAGTGGAATAATGAAGTTTCCTCAATTATCCCTGTGTGTCAGGCTCCGCTATCTTCCCATCAGAACCACAGTGAGGGAAATTTCTAATGCCGCAGACTTCTGATGACCACCTAACCAGTGGCCTCCCATGGGAGACTTTGTGTCCCCCCCCCCCGCCTCCATTAACGTCTACCCTGGTTCAGTCTCATCTTCTCCTGAGGGTTCAAGGACAGCAGAACGGATGTCTCTCTTCACGCTGGACTGAACCATGTTTACCCTCATCTCCTGTTTTTGAAGACGTTCACTGTGGATATGTTGTGCTGTTATTACAGCTCCAGGCTCGGTTTGTCTCATTGGCTGCAAAACATGAAGACTGTTCGGCTACCTCATCTACGGACTGTGTGTCTCAGTCCGGGAATCATGGGAATGCATGTTGTGTCTCCAGTAGCCAGAGCAGTCAGTCTGAATCATTTCCGTGATGTTTCCCTTTTCCTCACGGGCTTAAGGTTCTGTAAGAGCTCCTCAGACTCACTGGGAGTTCTTTTTTATCCTTGGGGTTAAAGAATTAAGATTTTCTAAGTGAAATAACATAATGTAATCCTTACATAACTTTAAATTAAAATCAGAAAGTATTACACCTTCATTACACCTTTTAAATGCAGTATGTTGCTTTAGTAAAGTCAGGATGGAATTTACAGCCTTTTTTCCTTTTTATCTTGTTTTCTCTTCCTCATACTGTATGTCTCTCCTTTTTTTATTTAGTGTTTAAGCACAACGGCTGAAATCTCTTGATCTTCTAGTTGATGGAATATATCAGTAAGAATCGTGTATCCCAATACTACAAAACAAAAAGTTTCTGAAAGCTTAACATTACTTCTATGGACTCCATATGTTGTGTAGGTCACTGCCATACATAATGTCTTGCATGTGAATGTCTGCTTTTAGCAAACTGCATAGTATGCATGCTTTCTATGTTCTGTCTGGCTTATATCTTGAACATCTCATGCATTATAATCATCATCATGCAACCTATATGACATACAGTATATATATGTATATATATATATATATATATATGTACTATTTATATATATATATATATATATGTATATATATAAAATATATAGTATTTTAAGAAGGGCTAATACCCTCCTAATACTGTATCTAGAAGACTTCATAAAAGAGTTTGGAACTTCTGATCCAGAGAGTTGTCTCTGTTTGTCTACATAATATTGATAAAAGCAAAACTCTGTCTCCTGGACAACTGCGGATTACGTCAAATGAAATATTGAATTATCTGTTTACTTTGTGGATGAAGTTATGAAAATAAACAGGGCCTCTGCAGAGTCTACCTGTAATACATTAATTATGTAAGTTTTTATGTAGGTTTGCATGCTCACCTTTGGCCTCAGGGATGATTATAAATCAGGGCTTCAGTAAACATGTCGCTCAGGTTTATGATCGTGAAAATCCGTACCAAGCACACATTAGTTATGCAACCTAGACCTCGATGATGAAAACTTCAAAGCAGCTGCTTAGGTGCGAATGTAAAAGGCTGAATAGGCCAAAAAACACACTTACTACCCACAAATTATTACACAATTAATAATAAGAGGAGTGCACTTATGCAACATTTTTATTTTACTTTATAGTGAGATTTATAGTCTCATTTATAACAGTTAAATAGGAACATAGTTTTTTCTTTTTGCATAAAAATGAATGTATGCCACTACACATTTCTCTAAATTTGTAGACCTACAACAACCTTTGAATAAAATAATGAAACACTACAAAGGAGGCACTGAAAACAAGTGAGTTCTACAATAAAAGGCATTATAATAACACTTCAAAGCAACATGAGGCAAAGAAAGTTTTAAACAGAAAGAAACTCTATGTCCAAAAGGAACTACTGTATATGAAAAAAGGCTGTACTTTTGGTGAGTGTCTATTTTCAGTTGTTAGGAGGAAACTTAACAGAATACAATTATATTTTAGAGGATTACCCCTACAGATTTTGGGGCTTCTCTGACAATACTATAAAACTACCTTTGCGGCAGCAGTTTGGGGAAGGCCCTTTCCTGTTTCAACATGACAATGCCACCTTACAAAAAGCCATCACCATAAAGAAATGTTTATCCCAGTTTGGTGTAGATTAACTGCCAGGCTTTATAAACCAAACATGAGTGCCCATCTGTTTAACATAGCACAACACTTGGGTGTAAATATGTATGTGTATGTTTAACATTGTTTTGGTTTCTTTTGCTTTCAAAATATCTCACAGTGCCATGTATAATCTACTCAATCAATAACAGCCAGGCTGAATCTAATTGCTTCTACATCTCTTCTTCAATGGGTCAGTGAGTTGTTTGAGACCATTTCCACAGCTGAGCACAGGCTTCAGATCCACTTGGCCAGTTTAATGACCGACTGTTCTCACGGACATGAGAGTCTGATCCTATCTTTTGCAAGATCACTGACCCATTAGTACCCTATTAAAAGACTTCTCTTCTCATGTCATTGAATTTTGGTTTCTTGTTCACCTCATTGCTTTATTGGAGAATTTCATGTATAATTTTACAGCACTTTATAGTTTTTGCACACTTAATAACAAATGCTACAATATCATCAGTGTCTTAAATAATATACAATGTACGGCATACTTAAAGGGTAACTATAGCCTAAATTGAATCTTTCTTTTTCTACCTTGTACACACAATCATATAGATTTACGTACACATGTAGGCTGCTTTTTCTGAAAAATGTCCTGCTTTTTCTCAGAAATGTTCTTATTTCTGTCTGCTTGGATTAGAAAATTCAGTTCAGCTGACTTCACTCACACTACGTAGCCATCAGGCATCAGCACTTCCGACAGTTGTTGCCCGTGACGCCTCCGCTGAATTTTTAAAATATGCTGGGAGGGAGGGAGATAGCAGAATTTATGTGAGTAGTTGCTCTTTAAAGGGGACATATCAAACAATTCTAGTAGAATTTTACTTCTTTTTCCTGGTCTTTACTCAAAATATTACCTTCTGAAATACATCCATGTATGTTTGAGCCAAAATCCAATCCCAAATACGCAAGTGGACAATATGAACAACCCTGAGCTTTCGACTGTCAGGGAGCACTTTTACAGATGTTCACCTCAGGTTTTACAATTTTGTCCATGTGTATCATAAACAGCTGATATTATAAAAGTGTATCAATGACAGAAAATCAAGCATGTTATGTGCCATGCAAAGCTGGCAAGGTCAGTCAGTGAGTGTCTTGGTCAGTTGATTCATTGCCTTGGTCCAGGCTGAATTAATAAGAAACAAAAGAAAAAAAACATCCACAGAGCCCAGAGGATGAATCCATCAAACCTTTCTCTTGTCCAATAAATGATCTCAACATCGACTACATGGAATGACACAAAATGTTTTACTTGGTTCACAGACAATGACTTTGGTGAGCCTCTGACATTTCCCTGACAATTCTGGTCTGAGTGAAATGGCTCAACAGATATTGGTGGAATTGATATATTTGGTGTCTTCCTCAGGGACAAAAAACGCATTTCAGCTGGAATGAATTATGGTTGCAGGCATAAAAATGGTGTGTTTTTAAGTTTTGCAATTAAAATAACTGTTGTTACTAAAAGAAACAAAACCAAATGAATGAATGAAGAAACAAACAAACTAACAAAAACACAGGGGATCACAGTATATTTCCATTGAGTATAAAAATTATGTGGGTGGTGTAGTATGTCAAGTCAAGTCAGTTTTATTTGTGTTGCCTAATGTCACAAGCCACAAATTTGCCTCAGGGGAATTTACAGTCTGTACAGCAAGACAACATCCTCTGTCCTAAGACCCTGAGTTTGATGATATGGAAAAACTCACAAAAAAAACTTTAATGGAGGAAAAAAAATGGTAGTAACAGAGGAGGGATCCCTCTACCAGGACAGGCACACAGATGTTGTGTGTACAGAATAAAACACAAACTACAAAATAAAGTGATGAACAGAATAACAAAATTATAACAATTATAACACAAGGGACAAAGAGGATGCCAAGCAGCTTTCAGGTATCACCAGAACAAAATAGGACCTGGGTCATAGGGACTTGGCAGGACACCACCGACTACATATGCACACCATTCATATACACGGGGAAAGAGACAAAAAAAAGACATTATTCACAGAGTAGAGGGAGAAATATAAAGACATCATCCAGAGAGAGAAAGAGACATGAGGTGAAGCTGAACCAGATCCAAAATCTCAGGAAATGGCACTGACAGCCAGGGAAGCAGAGCAGTTCCAGGATGGGTGCTGGTCCAACAAGAGATGCCTGAGAGACAAGAGAGGACAGGAGGAGAAAATAGTGGAGATAAGAAAGAGGGACACGCAGCTTAGGTGTTCAAATAAACAGAAGGTTAGAGAGGTGCAATGGTTATCAGAACAGCTGCAATAATCAATAATCTCATTGGCACGACAGAACTTGGTCAATTAATTGAGATAGAAACTGACCTGCTGGGCAATACATGGTTAACCATTGACATGTGGGTACCATCTCTCTTCCTGTTGTTGTAATAACACTTGGAAATAATACTTGGACAGTATTGGCATAGAGTTTAGAGAGAGACAAACTGCAGTGTGTACTCACTATACTGCATTGTATATCAGATATGGAGTATATTATATAGCTATCTCCCTGAAAAGTTTATCTTATGTCAGATGTTATTTGTAAAGGCATCACCCACGTGACTAACTAAAGTACTTCATCTGATTTACTGTTTCAAGATAGATGTAATTGAAGTTGACTGCACTTCAAAGTGTGCAGATTGAGTGTGTGATATATTGTACTTGACCCCGACCCATAGCTGATACAGTAAACAATAAAATAAAGTACATTTCACTACTAGCCGTGCAGTTAAACCACTTGCACTTTTGTCTTTGCGAACATCTGTTTTGAGGTATGATCACATTGTTCTTGTTGAGTGACTAAAAACTACTACTATATTATGCTGCAAAATACTTTGAAATCGCTCCCAGCTTAGAACGATGGTCAGTATCAGTCAGAAAGTTGATGCTGTTTGAAGGATATATGAACTGAAAGGTTTTCGTTGAACAAAGAGACTGTTGCATCATCCAAAGAGGGAGAAACAGAGCCTTGATCTTTAAAGACAAATGTAAGATGAAGAAAAAAAAGAACACCTGATCCCATTCCTGATCTCATAAGTTTGCTCTGATGGTCATAATCCATGTTAGAAAATCCTGCATTAAGCAGTCAATAGGAGACATTTAATAGGGATATGCATGCAGTACTGATGAGAAAGTTATTTCCAATATAAACAACCAAACGAAGCAAAGTTATTTATAAGAAGATAGATTAGCTGAAAGGGAATTCGAAAGGCGTATGTGTGGGTGCGTTTGCAGTGAGGGTTCCTGTGTGCATATGTGTGGGTTCCCGTGTGTCCATGTGTGTCTTGCAATCAGAGCTTATGGGAAACTTGCAGGCAATGACACAATGTATCATCTATCAGGAGAGTAGACAGCAATGTTCTCACTGCTGTCTCTTTGAATCCGCACATGTGACCGAATAACATCAACCCCCTGGGGAAGAATCAAGGCCTCACTCCGATCCCCCTCTGTTAATTTGGGTCCAGTTTAGGAGGGAACTGGACTGTTGGGTAGATCTATAAAAAATATGTCTGTATCACATGTTGTTCTATTTGATTAAATATTATGTTAGTCTTATCTTCTATTTCAATCTCTTCATTTGTTTGCTTTTTCTGGCAGAGATAATGCCGGTCTCTGATAAAGCATCAATTTCTGGTCAATATTGTGAAAAGACAAACTTCATGAATAAAAAGTTCATTAAAAAATCAACCCAAGCAGACTGTGTATTTGATACTCAAAAATAGAATGTGGATGGAGCATCACTAAACATCCTTGCTTTTGTTTACATTCTCACAATCACTATCTTTAGGATACAGATGGATGCATGCATCCCACACAATTATGGTATAAACCCACACATGCTGTTTTAAAATATTGTTTTACACCGTGGACACCAGAGATAGGTTCAATCCACTCTCTGTTCAACCATTGCCGGAAGTGAAATATTACGAAAAATTTGAAAATTGAAATAAAAAAGAATACCAGTTCCTTTACCGTCTTATCTTGGTTTTGGCCAAGCTCCAGAGAAATAACAGATGTTGCCACTAAGTCAATTTCAGCTTCTAAATTTCCAGTGATGGCTGAACATAGAGTACTCAATCACATCTCTCTTTGGAGAGGCACAGTAACTATACGTCATTTTTAACCTACAGCAGCTCAGGGGAAAACCATGAAATATGGGCATGAGCTATTGTAACCCCAAAGTAGAGCTGCAACAATTAGTCAATCAGCATAAAATTAATCAGCCACTGTTTTGATAATTGAATAATCTTTTCTTTTTTTTTTTTAGAACACCCTGGATGTAGTTTTTGAGGTTACTCGGTGGAGGCTTTGACACAAAAAGGGTCCAGAGCTGAAAGCACATCAAAATAGTGCAGCAAATGTTACCTGTCACATAAAACAGAAATGATGTTTGTGTACATCAAGTGGGTGACCTCAGATACATGCTGCATGCATCATTATCCCTTCTACTCATAACAAGATGCTTGGAATTCCACAGACTTTAAAGCCAAAAGGAGATTTAAACAAAAGTTAAAGAGCCTCCTCATGTATACATATACATTCCTGCATCAGTTTATTTGCATGTTACACCAAATCAAAAGTTGTTGGTGACTTATACCACTCTGTGATGCCTTGCTGAGAAAGCCGAAGGGCAAACAGAAATAGATTTGTCTGAGTTTGGGGCCGTGTTCCTGATAATGGCACTCCAGCATGGCCTTTTACCCAATTACAGCCCTCCCTCTCCCTCTTATTGTGTGAGATAGACCCACGTTGTCTACTGCATAACCTCCATGCTGACTGAGGTAAATATTAGACTGGTTTTGTATACCAACAGAATGTCTGAGTGTTTACACTACGCTCACGAGTGTTTATATTTCAATGAAGTTCAGCTCATATGGACCAAATCCAGGCTTGGACACGATGATGGATGTTGTCAAATGTTGGACTTGTGCATTAAATTGTAAAACCTTAAAAATAATCTGGGTTAGAAACAGAACGAGATAAGGTCACAGATGATGTCCCAACAAAAAAAGTTGAATGTCTTTATACAACCACCGGTCTTGCCACAGCACAAGGCAAAACATCTGCAAACCTCTTAAAAAGGTATCCAAGCTGGAAATGTCTTTAATGTGTTTCCGGAGCAACAGCCACCACAGCAAAACAATGAGGCCAATGTGACTCCTTATGATGCAGTTCCTCTAATGATGCTACACAAAATACTTGTTCCAAGACAAACAGGAAATTGGGAACAAGAAAACCCCCAACTTTTGTGTTGGAGAAGTCTCAGTATGTAGCTTATTTCCCCTCTATTGTGTTGTGATTTGGTGGTTGTTGTTATTACTGTAAGAAGATATTTTCAGGAATACTCTGGCCTTTTAGGAAATGTGTTTACTGATCTTCTCATCTAACCCTCAGCAAGAGTCACTCTCTTGCTGAGGGTTAGATGAGAAGATCAGTACCACTCTCTTATCTATAAATGAAGTTTGAGGCTAGTTAGCTTAGCTTAGCATAAACATTGGCTGCTGGAGCACTGGCTTGGAGCAGTTACGTCCTTAAGTCTCTGTCTGAAACAGGCTGTTTTAGCTCCTGTCTCTTTAAGGACCTCTTCCAAATGAGCTCACTACGTTGTGATTGTTTAGCTTCCAAAAACTGCCCCTCGGCCAGCTCCAGAGGCTATGTAAATATACAATAGTAGATTGATTTTGATTTATTTTCCATTCTTTACTCAAAATATAAACTTCACTAACACATCTTTACATGTTCATGCCCAAATCTGATCTGAAATATGTGAGCGAACAACACAAACAACCCATGGCAACAAAGACTATGGAACAGACATGCACGGACGATTTGACGTCAGCTTGATGGGCAAGGAGAGGTAATTTTGCAGAAGAGCATCAAAGCCGGCTGAAAACCTGGCTTTTGAGACATATATATACACTATATGCTCATCTCAAGTTTTAAAACAATGTTTAACATAGAAATTTGACATTATAACAGTATATCAATTATGGAAAGTAACAAACATGCCCCCTTTAATCAACTCTCATTTAAGACAAGAAAATGAAAAAAGGGATTTTTTGATTTTCTGGCTCAATTAACTTACAAAGGTGGTGGTAAACAACTGCAAATGTTCTTTTCAGAAATGTGATGTCACAGACATGATGTTTACATTTTTTACTATCTTTGTTCTTTACTTTTAAGGCAAATGAAAAAAAAATCCCCCCCACACACAAGGATGTTTGCCTCATTTGCCCCTCGTACATCTGTTCAACATGTGAGACAGTCGTATTTCAGCAGCACATCAGTGAAAGGCTCCCGCTGGGCCTTTGGTGATTCCGTTATGGCTCGGTGATGAGTTGTTTTAATTCACTGGCTCAGTTGTTAACCCCATGTTAAATTTAGCGTTTGAGGTTTAAAATGTCACTGGACTGTGCGTCACCAGCCTTTCTATATCTTTCAGTGATTGGATTGTATCCTGAACCAAAGACATTTCAATGTGCAGCTTACAACATTTTTTGCAGATCATGGTCAGCTTACACTCACTTTTCCTTCTGCTTTATGTACTGCAGTTCATTTCATAAATTACTGATCCAAGAAGAGCTATTGAATGCATTCATACTCAGACATGCTTTCTCTGGTCAAAGTGTCAGCATGTTGGTGGGAGGTTGATTGGACCCAGGCTGCTTATTGTGAATGAAAAAGCAGCCACTCTGCCCCCAATGACTCTGCTTTCCGTTAAGGATGACCCAGAGATCCGGTTTGCAGAGGAAACTGCAAAGTGTTGACACCATATATTGTCCCCACAGAGGGAGAAAAAGCCCCTACATACAGGACAAAAGTGTTAAGAAATTTCTTCATCTTGTTTAGGAGGAAAAAGATAGAAATTATGCATTTAGTCACATGAAAAAGCCCCTAAATAAAGGACAAAATGTTTTAAGCTTTTCATGTTTTTACATCCTTCTTGTCTACCAGCCGTGACAATGAAAAGACAGATACTTGACAAACACAAAGCAACACTTCTTTTCTTTTTTTCCAACATGAAGCGGCTATTCCACCCAAGCGTTTTCTTAAAATTCTCTTTAGATGGTGCTGTGTTGATCAGCTTAAGAGCAAAGAAATACGAGACAGATTTCAGCTCTCTGAATCAAGATGAAGATTGGTGATTTTCCAAGTAACCACACAAAAGCACTCTGAGCTGTCTCAGGCAGGCACATTACCTCAGCACAGCAGCTTTACCGTTATTGCTTTGTCTCACGCTACAGTGCTGGGCTATCACAAAGAAGGATATGTGGGATCACCGATCAAGTTGTTCCTTTGTAGTATCTGCCATTAGGATCTGCGACAGATTGGCTTACTGTTGGATCAGTAGGCGTTTCAATGAGTGTCTAGGGAGTTTGAACATTTTTCTTTCACTTCGTTTAACCACAGAGAGTTGGACTCTAATCCTTGCGATTCCTCTGAGCCACGGTGGCCACTTGGCCCCTTGACATTGTGTGCCTGTACATTTTCTAAAAAATTATAATGAAAAGCTGATGAGATGTATGATGTGCCAAGTGGTGTTCTGTGGGACCGTGCAGAGATATCGTGTGGGAGAAATCATGATGCAAAAAGACAGCAAAATGAAAAATAAATCTCTGATGAAGTTTTGATTATTACGTGAACCAAGCCATTTTAAAATCATTATTACAAGAAAATATATTCAAAAAAAGCTCTAACCTTATTGATCCATAGCTGTGGTCATCCTGCTTTTCTTCTGTATTGACAGATTTTTCCATATATAGTGGAAGAAGTGAAGCTCTGTGCACTGGGAATAAGCCCTCCTAAGACCTGCTCCAAGGGCACATTAACCAGATCCATAACCCATGGAATAACAACTTGACATGAAACCCAAGATTCTGTTGGATTTACTTGGCTCATTTTGAACCACATCATTTTCATAAGGTGCTGATATATCTGTGTGACAGGTACAAACGGAATAGTTTAGATTCTTTGCCTTACATAACAAGGGATTTTAGAGTTGCAAAATCTTCATCTCAGTGTTGATAAAATTAAGTCTAAATAGTGATAAGATAGTGATAAGACAAAACGATAAATCATTGGGGACCTTTTTGTTATTTTCTTTAAGTGGAATAATGGGAAATTAAATTGATTATAAGCTCTTGATTTTGAGCAACAAGAAACCAGAAAAGAGGTATCATCCTATATACTTTCATTGCTGATTATAATCTCATATAAACATGATGCAATGTCCTACCATTTTCCAAATGCCATCAAAAGTACACTTGTGCAGTTCTGTCTTTTTATGCTGTTATAGCGGAAGATATTTTGCAATCAAATGTGCAAAATATGAGATCACCAGAATGTATGCTTTTATTCTGGTGTGTGCTGAAAAGTTCCCATTCTTTCAGTCTAAAGTCACTGCTAACTGAGTGCTACAGAGTGAGCCGCTGCATTAGGTCAATGCCAACGTGGAATACATTTGCACTGCACGGATTAGCTGTCCAGTGTTGACAGAAGGGTCTGGACTGGACTTTGAGCTGCCTTGCCTATCTTTCTCGTTTCTGTGTGGTTTTCTTTCAGGGTCTTGCAGGAGATGTCACAAGGTTGTCTACTGATAAGAGATTTATTTTTCAAAGGGGGTTGGGTTTAGTTTGCCCAGACTGCTCCAATCTAGTCAAACCTCTGTTTAGTATCAGAGGTTTGGTACATGGTGTTTGTTTAACCTCAGCTTGTTGACCCAAATGTCATAGTGTGCATTAAGTATAATAATGAAGATTTATGTAATGCAGATAGGCACGCTATAGATACATTTAAGTATAGGTCACAACCTGAACTGAGACCCCTTACACATACAGTACAGTCAGAGTGAGTATACCCTCAATGGCCTTTTTACACCAAAGCAATGCTGTCAAGGATTCAACAAGGTGCAAAGAGGATTTCTTACAAATATAGGATTTGGAATAACTTACTCTAATAATTCATTATTTTTTGATTCACTGTTTCAATGTGAGCATGCCGAATTCAAATTTATGCAGTTTAAACACAATCAATGCTGACACTAATCTTCCCCCTTTGCCTATCATGCCAACACAGGCAGCTCTAGACAACAGAGCTCAATTGGAGTGGCTCCTATTCTTGTCTCAGCTGACGGGCTGTGTTTCCTCAGGAGGCCACTTATCATGTTTGTCTTGACATTCCAGACCTAAACAACATGACGAGGTGGCAGAAATAAGCACGCAGTAAAGTGTGGAGCTGCACCTGTGTTTCTACAGAAGTATACAATGAATGAAATGAAATATTCAACGTTTATTTAACTGCTTTACTGTCACGAACTTTGTTCTTGGTTAGTATGGCTTGAAGGTTTCGTTTTTTTAAAAGAGTACCCGGTAGCTTAAATGAAAAAAGAGTAAAGAAAATGTGTCATTATGTTTTGTTCCTGAGTGGATCCAAAAACAGACAGGAAACCAGGGGGGAGAGAAATGGGTATGACATTGAACAAAGGCTCCTTGCCAGATGTGAACTAGGGACATTGAAATGTGTATGGCATATGCAGTAACCACTCAGCAACAGTATGAGGGCACCACTGCAACTCTTTTTGATTGTGGCTACTCATTAATTGTTGGTGCATCATGCTCCTGCTAGTCCTGGCGTTCTCCTTCTGTACTACATTTTGGATAGAGACTTAATGTAATGGACTGTAACTATGAAGGATGCCCTAACAATTTAGCTAACTCAGACTGCTGAAGCCCCATATTAGCAGATTTTGTCCCCCATCTCTTATATTGTAGTTACATATGGGCATGTAAGTACTGTAAAGACAGAAATTAAAAGACTTGAACATAACCCTGATGCAACAAGTCCTCCAAATTTACTGACCAAATATGTCATTTGATCATACACTCCAGAATGACAAAATGTTTTTCACAATTATTACAAATCACTGCTAAGATAGTTGGAGGTTGATGGTTAGGATCTGATTAGATTTAGGCACAAAAATCACCTGGGTTGATCAAGGTTTTGGTTAAAATTATTGCTTTGTTAAGGAAAGAGAAACACGTCAGAGTTAAGGTTTGGGACACTGACTCACAGTCGGAAACAGGACAAACAGCATTATTCTGTGGTAAAATTCACTGTTGGGTTAATGCCTCCATCCACCCCACCTCCTCTGGATGAGGAAAATTGTTGACATATACATGTATACATATTTGTGTATTGTGTGTGTGTGTGTGTGTGTGTGTGTGTGTGTGTGTGTGTGTGTGTGTGTGTGATCTTCACTATTGCTCAGGGTCATAATCATAATCTGACTGGTCCCTAGTGTGGGTCCATCAAACTCTGTGCCCAAATAGGATTTCTGGCAAACAACAAAACAAAACACAAAAAAAGAGTCTCCAATCTATGATACCAGTTGTTGCCACTTGTACATTTCTCAGACATGACAAAGTTCCCTCTTGGCACACAGGATATTATGCAACTGTTTTACTGCTTGTGACTACTAAATCAATTTGGACTGGAGTGATCCTTTATGCAGTAATTATCCACATAAAACCAGACTTGTCAACACTCCCGTTTTCCCTGGTTTCTCCCACTCTGCTACTGTTTTGTTTTTCTCCTAGGAACATCCCTTTATTTGCATGGCCCTCAACCTTTTTTTTAATGAATAATAATTGTGCAAGTTTTGTATGTTTGTCTGTTGTTACCCAAGTTGCCAGATTGTCTATATAACACAATCTACAGACAAGTCTGCACAATTTCAACCTATCTGTGTACAGACAGTTTTTACTTTTGTCCTATGTCCTCCTTCCTCTGCTACTGATGTGATTCACTGTCTGCAGGTGCTGGTTGAGGTAGTAGGGGCTGCTTTGTCTTAGCCTTTACTTAATTTTGAGATACTGTTTGTCTGTTGGTTTTTGTAACTTCCCACTGCCAGAAGGGGGAGACAAAAGTCTTGGACTCCAGCTCTAAAGCAACATTATCCAAGTATTTTACCTTAAAATAACAGCTTCAAAATCATTTGATGGTACACTGACTGACTTGAGTTGCCTGGTTCCAACTTTGTTTCCTGCTGCTACTGCTTCATATTATCATCTTCACACACTGCGGGAAAGAATTTGGTGGTTGCTCGTATGTATCTTAATTCTGTTGACACTTTGGCGAGATAACATGTGATAATAAATTAGTAATTCAATGAAGGGCTCATCAGGTGAATCAGTTGGTGCTAATTAGCTGAAGACTCATACACATACTCAGAAATGTTTTCATCAGAGATAACAACACAGCTCCAATTCATCTGAAAGCAATCAGAAAACAGTAGTAAAATGAGGCTGATATCTTCAAATACAAACAGGAAAGTAGGATATGTCCTTTAATTAACACTTGTGGCAGCAAAGGCTACTGTTGCAGCTGCTCAGCAGATGTTAGTCTTACTTTAATTATAATAACCTTGGATACAGTCTTCATGGAAGGTAGGGTAATTTAATAGTGGGTGTCCTTGTGGTCACTAATCAGATCTATTTTCCCTAACAAAAACACTCACTTTTTAAATGATCCTAAGCATACATCATTTTCATGCCAATACAGTGATTGTGGTATGTGTCAAACTGTGGCGACTGACTTAGATCCAGGGGAAATTAACAACACTGGTCTCAAAAGAAATCAGTGCACATGACGCATGGCTGTTTTTTTTTTAATTGAACATAACAAAGCTCTTGTCTTTCACATTGATTAATACGTCTCGGTGGATTAACTGTAGTATCTTATTCTGCTCATGCTACATGAGGTGAAGATTTCTCACCAGTAAAAATCATGAATGAGACAAATAATTAATGCTTGAGTCCTTTCCTTATTTGATCTGATGGCTTCAGGCAGATGTGTAAAATCAATTTCCTGACATTTCTGTCTGATAACTTCACACATTAATTCATATATAATCTCTGTCCTTTTATCTACAGTTGATTTATGAATATGACATATTTAGCACTATAGAAAAATCGTGTTACTCATATGTAATAATTTTAAATGTTTATGGGTTATTAAATTCAAAGAATAATGTCAACAAATCTCACGTACAGAGCCAAACAAACAATGAACAGTTCCTACTTACAAGTATTGTTTGTACAGTATATCCAAAGCTTGTTACATTGTATTCCTTTGTGCTGTAGACTTCTATTGTTGTCCAAAAGCTTTTAAAAACACATCAGTGAGCCACACCGTTGAGTGACTTGTGTTTCGACACATTTGTTTGTTATGTCTCGTGCACTTTGTGTTCTGTCAGAGTGATTGTTATTTGGGGTGTTTTAACTGTGCACTCTCTTTCATGCCTCTATGTGCCTTTTTTCTGCCTCTTTCCCAGTCGGTCAAATCAAGTGCACCTGCAGAGCATCCGCCCCACACTAAACTGATACAACCATAGATATAGAAACATTGATACATCATTGGCCCCTATGCGTAAACAAATACAATGTATATTGACAGATATGGACTGTAACTTGTTTATGAAATTTAGCTTTTATAAATATGAGAATTTGAACATGATACTGGTTACTGGGGTGGATCTAATCAGTTCTATGGAATAAGATTAAACACATCATGCTCTGGCTGCAAAAGCCTATGTAACAATACAGATTTTGTCTTTTAAAATGAACATTCTGAGCATCCTACCTACATGGGGGCCTGTCAATTGTTCACAGCAGATAATATAACTAGAAAAGAGAAATTTAGAGTGTACCTGCTCATTGGTGCGTATCTCATTTAGATGTGGTCCTCACAGAGATAGAAATCCCTAAGACACACACACACACACACGCACACACACACATACACACACACACACACACACACACACACACATACACACACACACACACACACATAGAGTGTAATTGGTCCTCCGTGTACATGTGTGTGACAGGGTACATACACATACATAAACTTTCTCATATTAATGGGCTCATTTGCCACACACAGTGATGACACAATGACTGAACAAATGCCATTACAGCAGGTACAAAGTGTCATTTGTAACACCATTACAATATGACATAACTACAAACAGCTAGGGAAATGAGTTTATTGGCTATTCTGCATGGTTGTGGTAATGTAGACAATAGCTGACATGTTTTTTTTTTCAGAATTAATGCTCAAGCAGATACTGAGAGTAAGTACAATTTATTTTAACATACTTTTACAACTTTCATGAAACAGTTTTAGCAAAATAAATAAACAACATAAAAATGAACGTTTGAATGTTTATTTCCAATGTTTAAAAAAAAAGTTTGATATAAATATTTTTTATCAAATTAATGCCGGTGATGGAAGAAACAAAAGATCACAGAACTCTGACAAACACATTTAAGCACATTTCGCTGTGTGTGATTTTCCATACATACTATTTGTACTGTATCGAGCCAAATCACAGCAGAAGATATTTCAGGCAATTTTTCACATAGAGCAGGTCCAGACTGTACTCTTTAATTTACAGAGACCAAACGTTCCCCCATGAGAAGCACTTGGCAACAGCAGAAAGGAAAAACTTCCCCCTAAACGGTAAGAAACCTCAAACAGAACCAGGGTCTAGGTGGGCAACCATTGAAGTTGGAGACACAGAGAAACACAGCATCAACATTCAAATGTAGAGAACTTGTTTACTTATCATTTTGTTTGAATGAAAAGAAAAACACATTTTCTAAAGAATAAAAAATAATAATAAAATAAATGCATTAACGAATATACCAAGCTCAAAGCCCAAACTCAAAGTATGGTAGCATTCAAGATGGACAAGTGTGTCTAATTAACGCTGATACAAAACATTTGATGTTGCTGACTTCCATATGTTGGAGAAATGTCTAGCACCTCATGTAAATAAACACAAACATGGAATACTTGCAAAATCCACACATGGTTTCTATTAGGTGACAGTGTGATTACTGAGAGCCACACGACATCACATACACAACACTACATACAGGTATGCAGGCACTTGCTGGCAGAAGGATTTTTGTGAAAATTACTGGTCATCTTCCTGAGTGAGGCTGAAGAAAGATGTTTATTAAAGGCTCATGCATGCAAAACAAGGCTGACAGGTCATACCAAAACAGGATACAGCACAAGCAGATTAAACTGAGTAAACTGAACAGGTCTGAACAAAACCATATGACTTAAAGAACTGAACAACCAAAGTGTAACACGGGCAACTAAAATCACAAAAACACAAACAGTCCAAAAACCATGAGTCCATGATTAACACTTGTTGGATAAGTGCTATACAATACAACTCTGCGTATTTTGTAAAGTGCTGCACGTAAGAACTGCTTCATTGCACTTACCAAGGTTGATTTGCTTCAGCAATTCAGGAGATTCACACACAGCTACAGGATCATCACTTGTGTTGATGTCGTAATTGACTTGGCTTTTTGGGGCACCTTCAAATTAATTAAAAACCAAAATAAGAAAAATCTAAAAGGGATGTTTAATTTTAATATCAGGTTTAGTGATAATTCCAGCAAAATATTATTTATACATTCCTTATTCCAATCGTGTTGACTTTATATTAACACTGTTTACCAAAAAGAACACTATAATCTTCTGACTTAAAAACACACTAACCTTGTTCAGATGGTCTGGAAAAGTTGCAAAAACTGAAAGAATCACACATTCCTTCACATGCACTGTTTGCCCAGTTCTGTCAAAGTCATCTGCCTTTCATTAACAGCTACAAAGAATTGTAGTGTCATTAGGCTCAATATCCTTCCGTCTGTCAGCTATGGCATAAGTTTTCCTCAGTCCAGGATTTTTGTGGAGCCTTTGACAGACTTAAGGCCATCTCAAAATTGCATAGCATAAATATGGTTTAATAGATCTAGTGAGTATAATCATCATGAGCACAAATGAGTTCCAGCTGATCATTTTCTTTGATTTTCAAGATAAGTCTGAAAGGATATTTCACATTGACTAACTTACCTAACAATAAAAAACTATAAAATTGCAACTTAAAAAGTCATCCCACGATTTCTGTTTGTCCTGTTTGTACAATCAAATTCCCAAACGCAGCACATACCTGCAGTATTTTTCCAAGCGGTCTACTCTCTCTGACTCTTGACTATATGACCCAATATTCAGGGTTTCCCACAGCACTTTACACCTAAGCAACACACGCCTGTATATATATATATATATATATATATATATATATACATACATACACACATATATGCAGGGCCTGAATTTCAGCGTGGGATTGCTGCGCACAATTCAATTGATTCCCTCAAATCCAACACTTATAATGCGGGATATTACAACAATATTAATGTTCAACCAATGTCTGCAGCGGCGCTTACTGCAGGACGACTGGCCGGAACTGCTGTGTCCGACTGTCTGACTTTGACCCTGAACACACCTGTAGCTCTCTGTACCTCACATAAATCTACATCATCTGAGGCAGAACCTGCTCAGAAAAAAACAGGGGAGCCCGAAGAACTAATGAAAAAGCGCCATGTGATGTCAACCTTAACAACGTTAATCCTCAGACAGGTAACTGTGACGTTACTATAGTAACAAGTTTCAGGCTAACCGGCTCAGAGTATATGAACGGCTCCAACTAAACAGGTGATATTAGCGGCGCAATGTGTAAAATTCTGTGGTGCTGCGCGTTTTATCAGCTGATGTTACAAAACGTCAATTTTAAGTCACTCAGATGTTTCTCATTTACGGAGCCCCTCTGGTATCATGGTAAAAAAAAAAATCAAATTGTGGCCACAATATAGCTATAACATGCACACAAAATACTAATTAATATTATCAATCCGAGGTGCTCGGTGCACTCTCAATGCCTCCCGTATTTCTGGTGACAGCTGCATTGTAGAGCTCTGAAACTAAACTTGATGCAGCTGATTAAAACATTTACAGACCCTGAATTTATGTTTTTACTCTGCTGCTACTGCTAAAGCTGCAAACATCGTCAACATATCGCGAGAACCCGCACTGCACATCTAGAGATCTGTGTGGGATCTCGCAAGATGTTTACAGCTTTAGCAGTAGCAGCAGAGTAAAAGCCATCAGGTAAGTGCTATTTTAATAAACTCCTGGTGTACTTACAAACTTTCCAATGCATCGATTTAAGTAGTAAAGACCCTATTTGTACTACTGTAGAAGTTTGATAACAATCCAGGCATTATAAGTGGGGTAATTTACAAGATACACTGGTGGTCCCGTTAGCGCCTGTACTAAGCCATTCGGCTGATGACTCTAACTTCATTATTTTGCGACCAAATGACAAAAAAAAGGGCTGAGGCGCTGATTAGATAGACCTCATGGAGCATATGACGCTAGGTCAAAATTACACCGAACCATCGCTTTAAAGGGTTAGGTGATATATTCAAAACTCATGCTTAGTTGCCACAGAGGTTATTGTCAGTGACTTTTTAAATAAATTAATCTATTTGAAAGTGATCAGCAACATCATGATGATGAAAAGCCAAAGTATTTTCTTTTACATTTTGTAATGAATTAAGAGGGAGATATAAAATGAGTAATTGGTAGAAATAAACCATTACCAAATCTCAGTAGAGAGTGTGGAAGTCATGTATTTGAATACATGCATTCATACTTTTCGATCTGTCAATGTTTTTAGTGTCAGTCTTTCTAGTATTTAGCACTGATCTGTACCTGTATCGGATTATAAGATCTGTGGTAGTTTATATATTTCTGTATACTAATAAAATACATAGGAAACACATGTAAATCATGTTATATGTTTTCTGTTTATGATGAGAACATACATCTGTTGTTACAATAGAATAATATAAATTTGAAGTTAACTTTGTTTTTGAAAGCAAATTGTTTGATATGCTATTCAGTTAATATAACTGAGTAAATGTAATATAGTAATATACACATAACTGAGTAAATGTGAAAATTCAGAAACACACACCATACAGTTACTGCTGATAGATTCATTGATGCCTCCGGCACTCAGCGGCACTAGAACACAGAGTAACATATAACAGTAGATATTTTACAAGATTTCACAAAAAAGGGGAAACATGCGATTCCTTGCTTGTAGTAACTGCAGTCTCGTCGCATTGTGTGACATTGTGACTGTTTTCATTTTAGGGTGTTCAGAGCAGGGAAAGACAGCTGAGAGACACTGAAGTCAGGGGACAGAGGACAGAGTCATATCAGCCAGTTAGTGGAAATGTTAGTTAGTGGAAATGTGGAAGGCTATCACACTAAAGAGTAAAAACAAGTTGGTTTATATGTTAAAATTATTTATGCTGTTTTTGCCTTTCACCTTAACCTTTGCCTGTATCTGTGTCTGTTCATTGAGGCATAAGATACAATTAGGAAAAGAAAATGTATTCAGAAAATTTGAATTCAAATTTTGATCAATATTCTTCCCATGTTATTTATTCATCTAAAAAACTGGATGATTAGGCCTGCAATTTATTATTTAGTGTATTACTTCCATTGAAAATGTGTTTTACTTTACCTTTACAAATGTATATTTTTAGCAGAATAAAATATATTTATGATTGTTTTGCAGTGTAGTTAATTTATGACATATTTCTGTTCAAACCATTAACGGATCTGTCAGGTTTCCGGTATGTGTCCCTCCCAATGTTAAAGTCATTCCTACGCCCTTGCCTGCAGGACTTGTGTTTCAATGCTGTTGTTTGTGATGTGAAAGTGTCAGAGAGATAAAAATACTTGTGTCATGGTATTAGTTCAGTTATAAAATGTAAATGCACAGCAGGTGCAAACACGCTGGACGGTGGAGGAGAAGACATAAGAGATGTTGGTACACAACTGTTTAAACAGGAGTTTAGTTGACTTCACTCACTCACTCACTCACCCATCCTCCCATGCAATCAATCACTTAGTCATGGAGTATGGAGTTATAGGTCAGAACAGAATAACCCTCTTGCCCAGTGATCTGCCTTACAAATAACTAATCTCCAGAGACTGAAAACGTAAGTATTTTGTTCTTCAAAGAAAGTCAACCAAGTCATTTGCTTGTGTCTGTCATTTTCATTAATGCAGCAAGTCATTTTCCATGTAATGTTTTTCTTTCATGTCTCCATACTGAGTCTTGTGGCAGAGGAATGTTTGAATTAACTCAATTTACATTCAAAACATGCCATGGGGTAACAGCAGTAGGTATGAGATGTTTTGAGTGCAAATTTAGAAGACGGTACAATTTTCAGCGCCCAGGGCTCTTTGCATGTGAGATCTATATTTTTCTGTGATTTGAATACACTAATAGCTGTTTTGGACCAAGGAATAATTGCATGCACATTTGTACATATACACACTGTAGGGCTGCATTCACACTAAATTTGGCAACCTGGCACTACATGCAGGAGGCTACAGTAGTGGGAACATATTGTTAGAGGTACTGATGAGACAATAAAATACAATCCTGGAAGTCAAATTGGAGTTACAGATTAATGCATTTAAAAACTTGCTGTTGTCAAGCGTTGTGCCACAACCAAAAAGGAGTAAAACTAGGTAGTGCTGATCAAATATGAATCAAGATCAAGTTACTGCATTACCTATTTTTCACCCTCAAATGTTTTCAAAAACATATAAGAAAGTTTGTCTTCAGGCCGCCATGTTCAAAACAGACAAGCCAAAACCAAGCATTATGCCAGTGGTGAATGAATTGAACCTCCCCCCATGGAAACCAGTAAAAGTGGAGGCAATGTCAGACTGAATATGGACATGGAGCGTGACGAGTTAACAGTTATATCTCATATCAGGTAAGGATTTGGTACGCATGCATATATCTGACCGTTGCATGGCTAAATTAGCATGACAGTCATGGATGATAATGAAATCATTCTCTTTATGACCACTGCTTCGGTGAGCAATTATCCTGCCACACTAGACTTTCAACATGTGTGCACACAATGTGATTATATGGCAGCAAGGCACTTCTTTACTTGCAACATGTAAGCTTAATCCATCTTAATTCAGTATTAATTGAACTGCAGCAGTAAGAGCCCATTTCCACCTTTCATCAGGCACAGTGAGAATGTGTACAGCGTGACCCAGGCATCACCCCTTGACGTGCAGTCTTAATGTGGTTGATATTCTCAGCAGTGTCTTTTTACTGTTTGTTAGGATTTGTTGCTACAGACCCTTCAGGCAACAGTGTTGTGTATCTGCTTCATATCCTGAATCCCGTCACTAAATGTTGTAAAGAACAGCAAATATTGATCCTTTTTCTACAGTACATAGTGGTTCTCACATCTCAAACAGGTCTTTGTTTCTGATAAGGCAGCATCAGTGGGAAAGGTCAACAAAATTTTGTCAAAAGAACAGCAAATAAGAGAATCTTATAACTGAGGCCATCTTGAGCCCCGGGACCTGACTCATATTGAAACAATATATAAAGGTTTATGATGCAGGTGCTACAGCAAAAAGTATCCACACACAACCGTTCCTGTTTGCTTGAAGGTCAATTTTGTGAATTATGACATTACATTTTGTCAATGATGCATAGCTTCTGACATTAAAAATCAATATTTCACCAATATCTAAATAACTACTGTAATTCAATACTGTATTTTTATTGATAGTTATGCAAATAAATATATGCTCCTGCTGCTGGTAAATTTCCATTCACCACACTCCTGCTATACTCCTGCTAATCAGCCACACCCACCTCATCAGTTAACTCTGTTCACCTGGGCACTCAGCTGCAGCTCATCAGTAAATCACCTGGACTCTCAGCTGCACCCCATCTGTAATCAAGCCAGTACATATACTCCTGTTGTCCACTCACTCTTTGCTAGATCGTCATTTGCATTTGCTTTATCTTCATGCCAGAGCTTCCAGCACTCATTCACGGACTGATACCCTGGTTTGGTTTGTTTTTTTTGGTGAAATGGTGCTAAGGGCAGAGTAGTCTTTTTCTATATTCAGAACCTGTTACATGCAATCCATTTTGTCCTTAATATATCCTAGAAAGTAATATTGACTACTAGCAAATAAAACAAATAGCCTTTCCCACATTAATGTAACATTTTCTCACCAGGTTAAGTGATGTTATGCACTTTTGATTCAAGGTAATTCAAATACATTTGATGGCAAATTGGATGATTTGTCTAGTAAACATACATACATGCATACACCAGATATGGCATTTAAAGTTTTGAGATAATTATGAAGAAATTCCCTTTTGTTTTGAATCACCTGCACTAACTTATTTAATTTCCATACTGTTGCTGCTATGCTCAACACTTTAACTGCTGGGAGAAATATTGACGGAGACACACCCCTCTCTCCAGGTGACCAGTGGAGCTGGGCTGGAGAGAGGGTAAGTGTCTTTTGGCAAAACAGCAGGTGACCTGACAAGGAGAAGCTCTTACCTTCATCACTGACCTGCTCATATCCATCCAGATAAACATACCACATAAAGGTTTGAATTGGACTGATTGCCAAATAACAACTAGCTTTCTGCTTCACCCTCAAAATGTACTTTTCATCATCTTTCTTCCAGAGACTAATTTGAATAATCAACCCAAATGGAACACTGTAGGAACAAAAAATAGTGAGCACCCATACCAATAGGATATCATTTTTCATCTTCGGATAAATGACCATCTGTAATATAGCTATCAAATACGTACAAAAAGCTGCCAAGAGAAAATATATTACACCTGGTATGTAGATCAGTACTATAAGCCAGAGTGGGTGCAGCTACATTATTTTGAGAGACACTGTTGATCATCCCCACAGCCTGTCTGTACTTCTCTTGGACCAGATCTAATTATTTAGCAGACGCTTTTATCCAAAGCAAAGCACATCTGGGAGTTTATATAACACAAGCAAGGAGAGAATAACCGAGTGCCATAAAGCTAAGTTTGAGTCTGATAGGATGTAGATGTCAACAGGCAGTGCACCAAGGCAATGCATAGAGTGCATAGAAGCTGACTTTTTTTCTGTCGATCAAAGTGTGGAGGTGTTCGCCAAAGAGCTAGGTCTGAAGTCTTTTCTTAAAGACTGAGAGGATTTTGGTAACTCATCCCACTACCGGGGAACTACAGAAGAGAAGAATCTGGCTAGTGACTTAGGGCCCTGAATGAGGCAGTTCAGGTACATGGGAGTGACTGTGGATGATTGCACCAGGTAGTGTATAATGAGGGGAGTAGAGGACCAAACACTGACCCTCAAGGAACCCCTGTGGATATGGTTTGGACACTAAAAGATCTCTCTGACATACAGGACATGAACCAGTGAAACCTTCCATTCACTCAAAAAAGGTTATTCTTTTATTATTCCATTTTCATACTTGAATAATTTTGCAAAGCTGTCATTAACTGTAATATGCAGAAAACATCACTGGCACATAATGATCTCGTGTGACTCACTGGGTTGACAAAGGCCAGATTTGAGCAACATCTGTAAAAGATTTTGATGTCTCTATGTTTAATGGTCGCTATGTAAAAGGCTTGACTAAGGTTGCATCGTGTACATTTTTTTGGTGTAGAAGTGATCCTTTAAGAGTACAGCGATAAGTAAAGTCTGGGCTTGTAATATAGCAGTCAATAAATTGTGGTTACATTTTCTGTTGAGCACATGGGCTCTTTTTCTGATGTGGATGAGGTGAACTAGGTTTTGATAAATGGCTGTATATTGACCAAAAATAGCTGCAGTTCTAGAAGACAGCTCAACCATCTATCTATTATATAAGAAAAATGTCATGATTCACACTCTCCAAGCCCAGAAGTGACTCTGAGGTCCACCAACTTCAAGAAAAGTGACCCAATAAAGACAGTAAGCACAGCTTGTCTGTGTCAGTGACCTAGGGCCTTTTTAATATCTGTGAGATATTGAAAACCAGGGGGAATTTCATTCATCAAAACTGCTTCCTTATCCAGCTGATATTAAATAACAAATTAGAGGAAAGGAAATCAAACTGTGCCATCTCTTCTCTCACTTTTGGTTCTCCAAACCATTACACCAAGACAAAAATAGAAAATATAAAGGTTTATGACCTCAGGGGTGGAAAAAACATGTTTTTTTCTTCCTGTTCAGCTTCAGTGTTTTCATACAGGCTGGTGACCACCTCTAATCTTTTGTCGGTGACAGAACTGAACAAGTGCCTCAGGGTGAAAAGGAAAGCAGTCCTAACAATGTAACGTCGCTGTAATCTAGACCAACATCTGCTGTTCTCTTAATGCACTGAGCCTGGAAGAGCACTGAGCAGACAGGATGCTGAGCGCTTTAACACCTCTCACTCAACCCAAACCCAGTAGAGAAATAAAACTTATAAAGGGTCCATAGAATGAAAGTCACTTTATTTACTGTGTGCACTAAACCCACTGGAATTTATCTTAGCTGTACTGTACATACATTTCAACAGCTAACATACCAGTACACAGGCAGTGCAGGACATATAGCTTAATGCCAAAAAAAATGCATGCTATCAATAATACTATGTGTGATAATGCAATAGTGTGGGGGGTGGGTATGTAATGTCAACTGCAAGAAAGAAGAATGTTACATTCTTTACCATGGGCATTGTTCTTAAATTTTAAAAATTATAATGTTTTTATGTTAGGTGAAAGTATGTGACATTGTGTAAGGTGAGACTTGAAATTTTGGTACCACTTTCTAAAAAGCCATTTTTATAACAACATTGTGGTTACCAATCAGACAAGACAAATTTCTCTTCAGGGGCAATAAATATTATGCCTTAAGTCAGTGTGGTTTTTATCATCCTCCAGCATGATACTATGTCTTTTTAGTTGGACTTTATGGAAAAGGGTTGCAATGCATCTGGACCTAGTTTGGCCTGAAATATGTAATAAACTGTTCCTTTCATATTACTTAATGAAAATGTAATTAGATTACTAATTACTCAATAGTAATTATTTACATTACTCTATACTTGAGTTTCATTCCTTAGTACAGCTCCATTAAAAGCACCTTTAAACAACTCTAAATCTTTACCTTCATGTAAAAGTTTGTATTTAGTACATGTAGACAATAGAAATAGAAAAGACATTATGTTTTAAAAGGCAGACAGACTATTGTTTGGAGTTTCATGTACCTGTGTTTCTTGTACATATCACAACCTCTTAACTTTTGTACTTAAGTTTGTACGTAATGTTGTTCACATTAGAAATGTACAACATAATACGAAGCCAAGAGGTTTATGTGCATGTGCAGGAACTTGAGACAGTTCGCTGTACAGGTAAAGCCTGATTTATGCTTTATGCTGCCGACGGCATAGCTACGTGTAGCCCTCTGCGTCAACGGGACCCCTACGTCTGACGCGCTCCTTCAAAAAATCCTAACTACGTGTCACGGCAACGCGGACCGCAGGGGCTGTGATTGGTCTGGTCAAAACGTCAGTTCCTCTGGCAGTTGCTTTATTTTAATAATGAACAAAAGGTATGTGTATGTTAGTGCACATAGCGCAATGCTACATGCTACTGTGACCGGAAGATAAGCTATACAGATAGAGACACACAGTCACACCCCTAGCAACGCATTCCCTCGACGCAGAACTTCGAAAGGTCAGCGACGGCACGGTAGTGACGGTGTAGCAACGGTGTCGCTCCGATGCAGAAGCATAAATCAGGCTTTAGGCGTTACCTGCTTCGGCATTTCAGCCTCACAAGGGACGTCTCCCCACCACCCCCTGCAGCTGCCTTTATGAGGGAGATGGCCCCCAACCACTAGCATTCCTCCTCTACACTGCGGACCACATGACGATATCTGGCCGTAGCATGGTTGTAACGATCTCTCTGGGGAAGATCAGCTGACAGAGAACTTGACTGCTGTTATTAGTCTTTGGAGCCATTTGTAGTGTGTCCATACATTTCGTGGATGTGTTTTTAATAGTTTTTAATAGTTTTTGGACATCGGAGCTCTACTGCACAGAGGAATGAGATATATCAGACTTTGAATAAGCACATAATTAGAAATGGGATGAGTTCATTGTTGTTTTGGCAACAATGAATACAAAAAATCACCAAGCCAAAACCTTTAACTATCCTTACGGTGAAAGTAGCAGGGTTCACAGATCCCTCCACAATGAAGAACACCTAAGTAATTCCTCAATTAAGGCTTACCAGCGGCTAACATTAACTAATATCACACAATATGGAAATAAAACAGTTGGGTAATTTCACCCCTTTTGGTAGAAGCTGATTGAAAAGCAAAGATGTACGGGACCGGTCCATCAACTGAATATGAAGAGAGACTAAACTTAACAACAATCCATAGTCCCAACAGTGAAAAGCCAACCCCTAAATTGTTGAAGTAACACAACTTTACTGGGATTCCATAAGGGATGAACATTTACAAAATGTATGCCTGATTTTATAGCTTTTAACTGGGTTGTAAAGAATTACCTAACCATAAAGCCGTAAGTTAAAAGATGTATTGTTGTAGTGGTATCATTTTTTAAATACAGTATTCCACATGCACACAATTGTAAATACTATCTTCAAAATGCAATAAATAGCAGCTTTAAAATGGGGTCATTACTCTCGCATTACCATAGATTCAAAACTAAAACATGTCTTCCCATTTAACGCGAAAGTTCTAAATAAATACATCTCTGTTTACATTTATTGTAAACTAAGCCCACATACTGCAGGAAAGAGTAGCACAGCGTACTTGTACACTCAAGTAATACTTTCCATTTGTATAACCATCTCAATTCCATGCCCCACAGTGCATAAACCATTATTCATATGGTTTTTACTTACACAACTATCTAGTTGTGACAGTTTTAGGACAGGTAGATGAGTAATGAGAAGATGGAAAAGGCAGTGGAACATTGTGTGTGTGTGTGTGTGTGTGTGTGTGTGTGTGTGTGTGTGTGTGTGTGTGTGTGTGTGTGTGTGTGTGTGTGTGTGTGTGTGTGTGTGTGTGTGTGTGTGTGTGTGTGAGTCTGTGTTTGTGTCTCCAGTTTAGTTTGAGGAATTACATATTACAGTGTCTGAGCTGGGAGGATGAATAATGTAGCTTGACCCGGTTCCTTTTGTCACCACGTCTACCTGCTGCACATAAATTTGAGGTCATGGTCTTCTTTGTCTTTGTGTGTGCCAACTGAGACTCAGTTAATTGTCTTCTCGTGCCTTGGCAGACATTAGTGGCGCCACCTGTGTGCTGTCATGATTAATGCTGTAGGGTACAGTTATGATGGCTTGTGTGTAGGTTTGTTAGTACTGGCATGGTCAATGTGTATTTTTATTATATGCACACAAACCTAACTGAGCATTGATATTGTCTTTACAAATGTAACAATAATCTGTTCAACAGATCAGTCTTCATAGCCAAGCTGGTGGTAGGGCAGACAAAGACAAGGCCACAACAACAAAATAAAAAGAGAAAAAAACGCATATAACATTATTTTATCTTCCCAGCTGTCCAACAGTCAAACACAATTTGATGCATTTGATGTAAGCAGCCATCTCTATTAAATTAGGATAATTACTTTGTCTTTGTATTATAGGTTTCTGAGTCAAAAATACATCTGGTGTACTTTAGGAAGAGAGGGTTAAAACTATGCCTATGTCAGTGTTGGGATCTCACATGTAGGAGCAGGAACAATTCTGTGTTAAAAGCGTGTATTTGCATGTCTTTATTAATTGCACAGCATGTTCCACTAATGTGTCAAATGGTCTAAGTGGTTGAAATGATGGTACTGTTTCAATATGCAGTTTACAGATTGCAAAGAGATTTTATCCAACTGCGTCATCAGAAATGATAATTGTGTGTACTCACACAATAAGGATAAGATTGCATTATCATATCAATTCTTTTGTCAAATAGAGTGTATAATCACAGCCAATATTTAGCTTTCGTCTTGGTGCATAATAACGTGGCCTAGTTCATAAAGTTTAATTACTGATTTAATGATAATAGAATGAAAAGGTTTAAAATGTCACCAGTAAGTGGAGGAGTGCTGAATTTAGAGCAAAAATCAGACTTCATCTGCTCGTGAAAATTTTAATTAGATATGCAGAAAGATGACATCAAGTTGGGGTTTTTTTTGGGGGGGGGTTAAGTTGATGAATTAGAAAATCTGGAAGCAGCAAAGGAAAAAAGCACCTCATAGATTAGGATCTTCTGAAGAACCGTGGCAAGTCCGGCAAGAGTGGGGAAAGGCTTTCTGCTAGCCAGCCGGATATTTATCTTTTTACAGCATGTCTGGATCTCTGTGCACACACACAGTGAGAAATGTGTTTGTCATTTTTAGCAGCCCTGAATATTTCAGGAGGGCTTACGAAAAAGAAAAAAAACCCAACAACATAAAAGCAGTAAAAAAAAATCAAGAAATTTGCCTTAGATATCCTCATTAAGCATAACCCCCCCCCCCCCCCTAAATTTCCATTGCAAAGATTACGCAAAGGACAAATTTCCCACAACTCATAGATCAAATCATAAAGGAACAAAGGAACACTTCTGTTTTAATCTGATGCTATTCAATTGGAATGCAATCATTGTAGTGGTACATTTCCAAGTAGTCCTGTAAAATTACAAATGCCATTCAGAGCCACAGTAGGTTTTCTTACTATGAAAGCCATATTTGACATCAAAACCCTCCTGTGTATGACAAAAAAAAAAGGAAATAACTTACAGGATGGCTGGGAGTTGGTTGTTCATTGCCTTACTGCCAGTAATCAATAAATTAAATAAAGTTCCAGGGATGTTTTCTGTGTTGAACATGTGGCATACTCATTTCCTCTGTACTCAAGTAAGTAAACAAGCAGTAACCTGCACAGTTTTTCACTTTACTTTAGTGTCATGCAATTTTAAAACTAACTGACACTATGAAGAAAACATCTGATTGTATAAAACAGTATGAAACTATACTGTACTAATCAATGTTTTTATATTAACTCTGCACTTTCGCTCAGCTCTGTGTGATATTTTCTTTCAGCTTACCAGTTTGCGATTATGGACCATAGTTTTGCTGTTTTGTTTCAGTCTCAGTGCTCTCATCATGGTCTCCAGACCAGGCAGAAAAAACATCCAAAAACCATAAACACTCTGTATGCTACCTGCCCAGCATAAAGTGGTAAACAGACAGTTAGCAACAAGCTGATGAACATGGTGGAGCATTTAGCAACTATGGAGTCTGATATTCCACTCAGAGATGCTTGGATAGTACAACTAAAAACAGAGTGAATATTACTTAAGTTACATAAGTTTGACACAAATAAAACTTAATGAATGCTCCTGTTGCTCAGGATCTGCCGGATTTGTAAATAGACAACTGGTAGCTAACATGTCCACTATATTAACTTTATGGGCCCCATAAATCGATCTATAGCGCATGGCGTGAAGCCCATATGTCACAGTTATTTAAGGGGCGCATCATCAAGAGTCCAGTATGCTCCTATATAGGCGGGTGCGCTGCATGCAGACACTGTGCTTGTTACGCAACAGCAAAAGGACCACAATGTGAATTCGTATTATGATGTACATCAACATATTAAAAATACATGTCATATTAGTTAGTCATAATATTTATCAGATTTAATTGTAAAAAATGGAGAGTGACGCTGCAGACAGTCCTAACAAGCTATGAAAGTCTGTAGCCTCTGAGATGCTGCACAGAGCATAGTGCCATTACGCACAGCCACTCACTGTTTATTAAATCAGCTGATGACATCAGGCTGCTGCACACCTCTACACTCATCAGACTGGGTGGTTATATCTCCATTTCTTCCTTTATATGATATATGATGATTATTCAGTATCAGGTTAGCAGCTCATCAGCCAACTTTCTTTTCAGCAAAAGTAACTCATAGCAATCCGCCAATGTGACCGCGCTCCTTGATATTAAAGGGAATGGAAGATGAGACTCTGATTGGTTTACCGTGCGTCACGCCCAAAACACGCCTATGATTAATAAGGGGACTTAAGTCCATCCCTTTTAGACCGTGCGCCTGGCGCAGTGACCATTTTTCCTCCATTAAAATAGCAAAAGTGGATTTGGACCCGCCCCAAAGGCACTTGCGCCACACGCTTCACGCCATCGATCGTTAAAATGGGGCCCTTAACCTGTTTTTTTTTTGGTCAGTAGCAATCGCTTTCCTCTGCCTCAAAATAGCAACGCGCCACCAACGTGCCTGACCACACTTCATTTTGAGACCACTAGTGTAAGTGCATTTGCTATGTAGACAACGTTGGCGCAGGGTGAGAAAATGACAACTGCGCCGGAGGAAACTAACAAAGACACATGCGCCATGCCCGCCATCCGCTGTGCGCCGACTGCAAGATGGGGCCCTATAAGGTGAAACTATGTCAGTGTTGTTTATGGAGTGTCACGCAAACCCCAATTGACCAAAAAGTAATTCAGTGCAGTTTTAATCATTTTGTAGATGCCAAGAACAAATTTTAGCAGGTAGAACATGTTGAATAAAACAAAACATGAGGGGAACTCTGCATACCAAATTATATTCTGACTCAGCAACAGAGCTCTACAGTCGGAAATGTTCCTCTTCAAAACACAAGATTTTGAACTTGGGGATTTTTTCCAAAGCACACATGGCGCACACTACAGAGCACAATACTACAGAGTCACCCAGGGCACAAATAGTTTCAGACCCACTGAAAATAAACTGAACCGCTCAAAAACATTTCCAGTGTGATCACCCCCTAACTCATACAGCCAAACACAGGCACTACTGTACTCATGTTCATTCTCTAAAATCAGTAAACATATTGTTCATGATTCAGTTGGCTGGCTGGTAGAATATTTATAAGTCCAGAAGGGCTAAGTTCTTGTTTTGCCTCTTATTTAAAAGTTTTCTTCAGTTGTGACTGGCTGGTGGGGAGTCACAGGCATTTAACCTCTGTGGGGTCACTTAAGCCTGGAGAGGCACAACAACATTTTTATTCCATACGTGGTTATGTTTGTCAAGCATAGCAACACAGAGAGTGGTTTGAAAGAGGAGGAGACGTATGTCTGACTGAAACAACCGTCACTCAGTTGAGGAGGTGGTCGACAATAAGTTATCAGCTTCACACCCCTTCCCAGGCAGTTAAACACCCTCTTACAACTTGACTCGTGACTTTTAACAGGTAGTTCACACACATATTCAAAAGCTGGGACTGCGATAGCAACTTTTCATTGTGAAAGACACCTTACTTTGAAGCCCAGTGCCCCCTGCTGAGCTAGAGAGATTCAAAAAAGATTGCTCAGCTTTATGCAAATGTCTCTGACCAAGCATCAGCCAGACACACTTGTGTTGATTCATGTGCAAACAGAAGCACAGAGTTGTTTACTATTCCACCCAACTGAGTGAAATAACTTTAAACAAAGTTGAGGAAGCTGATTGTCTCACAAAAACGAAAGCTGATTGTCTCAGTCTCCAGTCTACCGGGACCATTAAAAGAAAGCCAGTGTTTGGAAAGAAATTACCAACATTGTTGATTCACAGTGGTAAAGAAAGCGACTTCATTTGGAGCAAATTACATGCTCAATGAACACACACACACACACACACACACACACACACACACACACACACACACACACACACACACACACACACACACACACACACACACACACACACACACACACACACACACACACACACACACACACACAATGTCAAAGCCAAGATTTATTTATGGGAGTGTATATAGGATTTGAATCAAGGTGAGATTTACACTGTTTGGTCTCCGATGTCATCGTCTAGTTGTATGATTGAATCCCTAATGTGATGTACTTAACATGAAAAAGCCTTTTTGGATGAGAGGCAAAACAAGAATTCCAGTTGCTCTTGACTCAGCCTCTGTGTATATAGCATGATCTGGATGACTGAGAATCTTCAGAGACACATTGATAAGTAAACCATGGAGCGGTTGGGGCTGTGAGGTAATAGTGGTAACCAGACATGATACTATGAATAGATATAATGAACACTTCTCCTTTGTGTTTATTCAGTGTTCCCTTTTTGTTCATTGGCGTATCCTGTGCAAATACATTATGGCAATCACTGTTGACTTTGGGAATACACAGAGCAGGGGGGACATTATTTGCCCGGTTTTAAAATAGGTCAGCTGAAGGTGCCACAGACAAAGACAATGGCCAGGCCAGGGAGCTACGTCTCATAGCACAAACACTAAGTGATTGCATGCACATTCATAATTACCTTTTCCTATCACAAAACTATTACAAGAGGGATAACTAGCTACAGAAGTGGTGTCATGGTGATGGATGAGTGGTGTGTCTACTTTATGCCTATGGGAAGTTTTCATTTTCAGCTGATTTTTCCCCCCATATTTTTATCCATTACCCAAATTGTTAAGTAATGATTGTGTGCATTCAGCATTTTTGAGGGGACACAGTTGGACTGTGCATATTTTAATGATGATCCAACGTTGTAACCACAAATCATCTGCTTTGGTTATCATCACACCACCCCTATAATCTAGCAGTATAACTGAAGGACATTATAAGTATTTACTGTTCAATATTGTATTCATAATATATAGGAATACTTCAAACTCAAGGGTAACATTAGCTGGTTAGATAGCCATAGCACTGCTGATTAGTTAATGTTAAAGAAAGCTCACAAACATTAAACTACTGTTGTAAAATTCTCAGCATGTCCATATACAGTACTATTACTGCAATTGTTGTTTTAATATTATTAAGTTTATGAAAGAAGAATTTAACAATTTCTAAAGCCCCCCAATCTTAATTTTGCAGTCTCAATAAAAACTGAATTGAATGATGAATAACATAAAAGCACTGCTTCTGCTAGTTCATGGTGGAGAAGCAAAATTTACAAAGAGGGTCAATAAGTTTAATTACGAACATTATTTTATTGTTTTACTTTGAAAATGGCCTCATAATGCCAATAAGGAATTATTTCATTAATTGGAGTTCTGGCTGAACTGCAGCTCCATAATACTGTAGGTTACTGCGGTTTTGTTTTGTATCATGTTATTCACTTAGGAAACGTTATGCATCAGTGTTTCTGGTCTTGGCAATCCAGCAGTAGTGCTTACTGTATAACTGGCTCTATCACAATGAGATACAGTGGACAAGGATAATCACACACTAACAACTAGATACTGTACCACAATATGAAACTACTGCTTGGCCTCCCTTGAGCTTTCCACCATTTCTTCCTACCAAGTTTTCTCTTTTAGGAATTTTCTCGTCTTCTATAAAGCTTGAGCTGTGGCAGGATGTTGCGCTGTGGTGGATCTATAAAACCCTTTCAGAAATATTAAATGTGTGTAGGCTACACAAATAGACTTGACATGGCTTGACTACTGCCTGTTCTCAATCACTGATACTATACAAATGCCAGCAAAAGCATTTTGTAAACTACCTATCAAGCTGAAGGGTTGAAAGTCAGACTGCTGCACTTTTTGCTTTTTGTTGTTCCACCTGGAGGATATTTAATAAAATTATAACCTTATTTGTTATTATGAAACATCAACTGCCTACAGTATAAGTATTTACTGTAAACTATTACACAGTTTCATAGCTATATTAACCTGTGGCCACTGGACATTTGAATGTGCTCCTTTGCAATCATTTTAGAAACGTATACTTTATGTACAGTCAATGTAATTAAGTGAATCTGTCATCAGTAACTTAAATTAGCAGATTTAATTATCTGGTTGACACTTTCCAACCTTTTTGTTATACAGTATTACAATATTCCCCAGACTTCTGTCACTCCAGACTGTACAGCATAAATCCAATGAAATTATCAAACTTTTAATGTCTTCAAGTTTAATTAAGCTAAATGAAATATCCCTTAATATTCAGAAACAGTGTATCTCCACCAGTAAATTTCCATGTGTGTTTTTTCCCCCTTTTTAATCATTCAATCAAAGGGATTTGTGCATCCTGAGGGGTTGATGATTCAAGGCACAAGGAAATGTATTTCTATATTTACTTGTCTCAAAGGTCCAATTTTTATTTTCAATTGAAATAAAGTCTATTTATAAAAACAGACATCCTTATTTTGTGACTCATTATTTTAATGTGCCGTACATTCCACAGGGAGTTAGCTGGTATCTTCCCAAGGAGCACAAGCCTGTTAAAACAAATAAAAACATGTCTGTGTGGCTCTCCAGTTTGAAAATACTATCACTCACCACATCCATCTACTGCTGTTTTTAAGCCCTCTGACATATACAGTATTGGCATCTTCAAAGATGTGCTTAAATTCAGTGTTTGTATTAAAGTGTAAATCTATGAGTACCCGTGCTTACACTTTGCTTGTCATTTAGTGAGACACACCAGCCTCGAAAATTCCAGATATGTAAACTCAACATGGAGGAACTCAGTGTTACAGGCTGCAACGTCAATGCTTTCTAATAGTTTTATGAATTTAACTTGATAGGTGAGTATATATGAATTTCAATGCCAAAATCTTCAAGGACCAAGAGAGAAAACAATGATTTGTGTTGTCAGGCCTTTAGATATTCAAGCATGTGAATACATCTCAAATGTCTGTACTAATTACTCTGAAGTTCGTGTTTTTCTGCCCATAGAGCATTTACCATCAGACAGTGGGAGTTGAATTGTTGTGGAAACGGGAAGCAACACCATCCACGTCATCCCACTGACTGACCCGTTCACAAAATATCACGAATGTCTCACACACATCCTTTCCTCAGGGTTCTCAGCTCTTGTGGTCAAAATAATAAAAGGCATCATTAAATCAGTTTCTTGGAAAATTGTTTTGTAACCACTACACTGAAAGAACAATTGAAATACAACAGTAAGAGATTTTCAGTAAAAACCAAACAAACAAAAAACCAAACAAAAAAACCATACAGACACACTTTTTAAAATTGCACATACTCTCATGATTTTCAATAACGTTTTTTGATTTGTAATGTGTCCATATCAACATGTTGGCGCGGCTGGGTCATTATTTTAAGTATATTTTATACTTAATATTTTTAAATATAATTATATTTTTAGCTATGCTAGCAGCATGGCTCTATGGATTGTGGTGTTTGTCTGTCAGTATGTTCCAGACTGAAATAGCTCAACAATTACTGCGATGGATTACCGTGAAATTTTGTAAAGCCATTCTTAGTCTCCAGAGGATGAAGTCTACTGGCTCTGATGAGATTTTGACATTTACTCTACTCTACCATTACCAGCAGGTCAAAGATTTCACTTATCCAGGGAAATATCACCACATCCTTTACTGGATGGAGCAACACAAAACTGATGGTTCCCACACAAGCACAAATCTGCAGTATCCCAATTAAAGGTGAGGAATTTGATTTGATCTAATGTTGTTAGCCTAATCACATTTTTGAATATTATAAAAAGGACCAATAAATATTACAGTAAAATAAACTACTGCAATGCAAAACACATAGCTAAAAAGGGCATGAACACAATCTCACAGAACAGGAGGTTTTATAGTGTAGTATGACAACACAAAATGCTCTTTTTAATATATTATTGATTTATGCAAAATCTCACAGATGAATCCGTGTAGGTTTGAAAAGACAAGGACAAAGGATAAGGCAGCCAACATGAGGACCAAGGATGAAGTCAAAGATACTCATTTTTAGTTTCATTTATTACTGCTCTCATACCTCAGGTTATGTAAACACTCAAGATATTCAACAAATCAGTACCTCACTGATTTCTGTTTAGATTATAAATATGCACAGAACAATTTATCACATATGCTGTAGCAAACAGCAGCTCATTGAGTTCAAAAGCAAGAATCATATGCAGCATATGATACCGAGTACTCATAATCATGAAAATAAGGGACTTTACATCAACTTAGTGCAGTATGTAACTACACGGTTCTGGGATGAGTAGAAACTGAGCTGTTTTTCATCTCAGAGAAACCTGACCTTTTCTTTTATGTCAAGTTTGCCTTGATGTCAAGCCAGAGAAATATCATCTAAAATCCATTCATGTCTCAGTGAACATACATGCAGCTGCACCAATGTCCAGCTATACACTTCCCTTAATACATTCTATAGTGTTTTTTACACACTAAGGGTTCAAATATACTACTACTTATAAAAAATGTATAGGGAGTCGTCCAGATGATCTGCCTTGACTGTCATCGTATTGCTGTTATGCCTCAAGTTAACAAACACACAGCATGTGATCTTTTTGACAAATTGTTCTTATTAAACAATTTCTTTCTCATATCCAGAGAATGTTAATCATCAAGCCAAAACAACACGCCTGTAATGCTCTGAGGCCCTATGAGAACAATAAGCCTTTTTTCAAAATCTTGAAAAGTTTTTTTATCTTTTTTTTTCCTTTCTCATTTTGTCTTTGTTTCGGGATACATCTGCCCACTAATGACAGGGGTTATGCACACAGTCAGGTTTCTGATAGTATCTCATTTATTGTCATCACAGCAGCATTATAACGCAGCAAGCATTCATTTGTCCCCTGCTACATTTCTGTCTTTATTAAAAATGTATTCTGTGTGATAAAAGCTATGAACCCAGAGGAGACGAGATGCAGATAGTCCCTCATCTTCCCACGAGTCACTGCTGGTGCTGTAATTGATCCAATCAGTTTTCATTAAACTTCAAATAAGGAGAGTTTGGAGTACAAAGTGCTTTTGTTGTCTTCTAAAAGTCTAAATGATATTCATCCTGTGCTAGATAGTTTGTCTTCATTTATGATGTAAGATGCAGCATACTGAGCAGTTTGCATACAAGAACTAATTCAGCATCAGTGGTAAAGTCATATGCATGTATGTACTTGTACTTTGAGACAAAAAGCAAGTCTCCATGATACTTTATAAGGACTTGCTAAATTAAATCCTTTAATTTTAGGGTGAAGACTTGGTTTAACCCTACTGTTGTCTTCCCATCCACTGTGCAACTCTTGTCCATCTGTGTCAAAATTGATCTGGTCTGGTTTGACTGTTTATAAAGCATACATACATATAATGTATAAATTATCACCCAATTCTTTTACACACATTATCTGAAAATATGGTCAATCATTTTTGAGTTAACACCTGTTGGCCCAACACAACAGGAGTGTTAAGGTTTAGGTAAGGTAAGGGTTAGTGGGGTTAAGGGTCGAGGTGAGTTTCCACAAACAATGTAATGTATGCAATACACATGTAATGTGTGTGTGTGTGTGTGTGTGCGTGTGTGTGTGTGTGTGTTGTTTGTTCTTGTATTATATCTAATATAATCTCATATCACTTATTGTTATATACAGTTTAATGTAAAGCATATTGACCTTTAATGATATGATATGTAAATAAGATTGCCTTGTTTTGCCTTTTTGTGTCATGACCCCTTAAAATAACACAACCCCATCCAGATCCCAAACGCACATTGTGTATGTTTATGAGCTATGGATTATTAAACCAAAGAGTGAGTTTTGTTTTTCTACTGGTGTGTTCAGACAGAATGCAAAGTGAATTTTTCACATGGCATGATTACATATAAAGTGAATGCAAAGAAACAAGTACATGCAAATTTACCCAAGGTGATGCGAATTGTTGTGAAAAAACAATTTTTTGGTCCATACAAAAATAATCCCTCTCAATCATTACTTACGACCCACTACAAGTGTGTTGCGATGTCTGTATCCATAGAGACTATGCCCTCTTTTTTTACTTTTTTATTTATTTATTTTTACCCATTTTGCTGTGTTCAGGACATTTCTGGGTGTCAACCTTTGGGCAGTGGGTGTGTAGCCTCCAGCCAATAAGAGCGCAGAGTGTGAGGGTGGGACTCTATAAAAATGTAGGGAGCCTCTGTGAGATGCACTTCTGGTATTGTTTAGCCGGGGAGGAGGAGCCAACCTTTGATGTGTTTACAAATGCAATGACAAATTGTACTTATTCTGTGTGTAAGTAATATATAACTTTTTATGGCTTCTGTATTGCAACAAAATCAACCAGTGTCTGGAACAGCCTGTACTTGATTCAACTGCCAATATCATATTTGCACAGTTGAATTACAGCAGAGATCCATCAGGAAATGAGAAATATCCAGTGAAGATCTAATGTTTCACAATACAAAATGCTTCATAATGAAAATGTATTTTGTCATTTTGCCTTCTGGACTTCAGAACACATACATTGTGTATTTCTTCCAAACCAAAAATATGAGCTGCAAAGTGAATTCAGACAGACAAAAGTCTCAGCATCTGGGAAAACAATAATTACATCATTGTTATTGATCAACAACCCCATCAAACCTTCACCAACATATTATGGTCTACTCATGGGACAGTTTAAAGGAAAATTTATTGCAGTTTCAATACTTGTAACTTGCATGGTCAGAAATGCTTTGTGACAGATAGACAAAAATATTTTTAATTTCATACACTGTTTGACAAAGAAATTATCCGAAACTTGATTTTGGCAAACCTCTGCATAAAAGTACGATAATTCAAGCTGTTTTTGACAGATTCACTGTATTCTCACGGAACATTGGACAGGCAAAGCTGCAGTATGTCAGCTACAAAACTGCTGATAGACCACAGTCTTCATCAAAACCTGATTTTCCATCCTTGCCCATATTTCAGTTTCGCCATTCACCAATCTTCACCTAAGTTCTGCTACTAATCATAGAGATAAAGGAAAAAAGTAAAACCAAAAAGGTGGATAGGTTTTGAAGCATTTAGAATACTTTTTATATACAAAATTATAAAAATACATAACCAGAGTTGAATAATCTAACCTTGGAATTGCATTTACTATCAAAGGCAATATATAAGTTAATTATTAATGGCACACAATAGACATAAAAACGTTGTTTCCTGAAGTGGTGGAGCGTGCGTATTACTATATTTTTCATTTCATGTCAACAAGTTCAGACAGCAAAATTATACAGTTCCACCTTCATGAATTATTTGATTTTGGGAGGATTTTAAGGTGATGAATAAATAAATGTATAAATACACTCACTCCACAGCATCTTAGTTAATAGACAATGCTACTGACAATGATATACAGTCCATCCCTTACTTTCTGTATTATTTGGCTTCAGTCTGGTTGAAGCTCATGAAAAATGTGTTTTTAAAAGTTAAATTTTTATAGATGGTTTTACAGTGAAGGTATGCAGGTATGTCAGCACATGATGTTGCATGTGCACACAATTCTTTGTGAGCTCTGTGTACGAATAGACAGATGATTTTCAGTCCAGTTCTTTTACTGTCAGATAAAAGGCGAAGCTAAGTGGAAACATGCCTTAGATGATGAAATGGACACCAACCTGGCATGCCATCCTTGACACCCATAATCCTTCTTAATCCTGGCAATGTCAGGTCAAGCATCATTCCAGAGTTTTCTGCAGGAGACAGCAGTTGCCTTGAGTATAACTCAATATATATAATAAGGGCTGCAACAAGCCAGCACAGAAAGCAGTTTGTCTCTCAACGTCCTCTAATCAGTGAGGATTTCATGCCTCTCACCTTCCTGTGTCTTCTACATAGTGTCAGTTTACCCTCATTTATATGATAATTGAACACGGTTGTGCAAAGCACACAGGAGGAAATAGCAACAGAGCCATTTAATGTGGTTATAGTGGGATTTGAACTGGGCTTTTCTTGTCAGTCTCTTCTTCTTCTCTGAACAGCTGAGCCCCACAGGCGATAGATTTACGATATTGTGAGTTTGATGAGTGAATGCTGGACCCATTCTTGGTATTACACAACTTAGTTTGAACCATGAAACATGCAAGGGTAAGCAGAGGCCATGCAGACAGGCCAAGAAAAAAGGCAGACGAAGGAGTGGTATTGATCATAAGTTGCTTCAACAGGGGGTATTGACACATGATGTGAGTTACCTTACCCGCTGTTGTGAATATAGGGCCCAGCCTTCACTCGTGCTGAAAAGAATTACTATGAAGAAGGCATGTATCACACTGGCTACCTTCAAAATCATTTTTCTGTGCAGATGTTCACGTTTTTTTCTCTCTTTTTTCTCTCTGTATGTGGTGAACCAATACCAGAAAAGGGAGTCTTTCTCATTCACAGCTGCAATAAACAACTTCCGTGCCAAGTTTCTACTATGACTTTCCAATCTACAGTATTTAGCAATGTTTTACAAGAACTTGAATGATCATATATTTTTTTTGTGTATGTTCCAAGTTTAGAGCTTGTTATCACATTTGGGGAGAAACAAAGGAATTATTCACATTTTGAAATGGCTCCTTATCAGTGAAGTCATTGCATATTTCAGAAATTATTGAACCCCCTGCTTAATTGATGGCAAGCATACGGTGGCCCTGAAGTGCAAATCACAAAACACAACAGCAAATCGCAAAACACAACGTTCTTTATTGTGTAGTTGCTGAATGTTACAAACTTAAGGTTCCAGGTTTGAAGTAACCTGCAGGCAATGTTAGTCTTGGTAGAATTTTAATACTATTCAGCTTCCAGCAATGCAACACAAATAACTCAGCTCAAGTAATTATATATTACAATAGGAGTTTTAATTTTTGAGATCTAAACAATGATAGGAAGACCACTGCCAAGCTCTCATTGACTGCAATTCAATCAGCAAACTGTGTGTCTCACTCTGCTGTTTCTTAAACTAATAATGTTCAAATCTCTGACCTAGAATCTTAGTTTGAGACAAATCAATTTCTCCTCAACAAAATATGAATTTGTGCTCCATGTTTCAGGATGTTTCTGCTGGCTCTGAAGGTATCTCTGCTTGTGGTCAATTTCCTTGTCAAAGTAAATGGTTCTGAGTTTGATACCTAGTCATTTAGATTTAGATTTAACATTTAGATTTAGATTTCTTATTTTATTTTATTTATTGTTTTATCATTGAATTCAGGTGTTTATTTCAGATCCATTGCCACAGGTGTATGAAATCAAGTGCCTTACCATGCATCCTGCATTTACAAACATTTGTGAAAGAACAGGTCTTTCTGAAGAGCTCAGTGAATTCAAGCATGGTACTGTCATAGGATGCCACCTTTGCAATAAGTTAGATATTGCTAGATATTGCTATTATTGAAAAGTGAAAGCGATTTTTACACACTATGCTCAACAACTGCAGAGTTCCAAACTTCCTCTGGCATTAACCGGGATCTTCATGAAATGGGTTTCCATGGCCGAGCAGCTGCATGCACGCCTTACATCACCAAGCACAATGCCAGGTGTCGGATGGAGTGGTATAATGCAGGCCGCCACTGGACTTTAGAACAGTGGAAACATGTTCTGTGGAATGACAAATCACGCTTCTCTGCCTGGCAGTCTGATGGATGAGTCTGGGTTTGGCAGGAGAGCGTTACCTGCCTGACTGCATCGTGCAAACTGCAAAATTTGTAAGAGGAAGGATAATGGAAAAGCGTTGTTTATCAGGGGTTGGGCAAGGCCCCTTAGTTCCAGTGAAGGGAAATCTTAATGCTTCAGCATACCTGGACATTTTAAACAATCCTATGCTTCCAACGTTGTGGGGAACAGTTTTGGTAAGGCCCTTTTCTGTTCCAGTATGACTGTACCCCAGTGCAAAAAGCAAGTTCCATTGAGACATGGTTGCGTGAATTTGGTGTAGAAGAATTTGACAGGCCCACACAGAACCCTGACCTCAACCCCACTGAACACCTTTGGGATGAACTAGAATGGAGAATGCAAGCCAGGCCTTCTCCTCCAACATCAGTGTCTGACCTCACAAATACTCTTCTGGATGAATGGGCAAAAATCCCCACAGACACACTCCAAAATCTTGTGGAAAGCCTTCCCAGAAGTGTGGAAGCTGTTAAAGCTGTACAAGAAGGACCAGCTCTACATTAATGCCTATGAATTTGGAATGGGATGTTATAAAAGCTCTTGTATGTGTAATGCCCAGGTGTTCCAATACTTTTGTCCATATAATGTATTTGCACTTTTAAAAAATTGCAGGAGAACTCAGAGATTTTCAGCACTGATATACTGTAGGGCCACAAAGGGCCAGAGTGTCTCAGAGTCTCATACTGATATCATTTTGTTCCTTGATTGACATGGAACAAAATGATAATAATAATAATTACTACAAAAAGTGATTGCACATCACATGTACATCAAGCAAAGGTTGATTTCTAAAAAAAACAATCATGATAGTTCTATTATTTATCACACATAGGGCCTGATTTACTAAGATCCCAAATAGTGGGTACTTAATCGCGTGCACAGTGCAATAGATTGCGCGTTTCGTTTGCATGAGTTTTGCGGGTGATCTACTAAGAATAACTGCGTAAATGGAAACAGGTGCAACAGGGTGGAGACAGCAGTATTTAAATGAGGGTTTTGCGTGTCTGAATGGAGAGTTTGGACGAGCAGAAAGCTGTAAGCACAAAATGTAATGTGATCAGGTTCTAGTGGAAGAGGTTAACAAATATATTGAGTTATAACAAAAACAAATATTACCAGAAAACCCGACATATGGGAGAGTATTTGTGACAAAGTCCATTGTCTTTCCATTGACTGTTAGTAAAACCAAAAGGCCATAGTTGCTGCAGCCAGTGTTTGAAATTGCAGCATATTAATGTTTTCTGACATGTTTCCAGACATAACAAACTTGTCAGGGTTGTAAAATACTGACTTGCAATATTATACAGAGCTATGCAGTGTTTTGGCATCTAATTAGTCTCAAAATGCTTGGAACTATCCCTCAAACTGGACTTCTTATATCATATTTATCATCTCACCGCTACCTGAAGTAATATGCCGACAAGAGACCATTTTGCTCTAAACAAGGTTCAGACACTGAGTCTACATATTTTTGATTAATTTAATACAAATATTACTCCTGAAGCAGAGAAAATCAAATTTAAAACATACCCCAGATTGCTGTAGAAAGGGCAGTGTCACTCAATAGTTTATTTGATCCTGCGGAAACAAGATTTAACAAAAAATATGAAATATTTTGTGTTACAGTCCTCACTGTAAATGATTCCAGTTAACAACTTCACAATGAAATGTTTCAGTGACTTTTTTTAAATACAATGTCCTAGATGTGCACAAAATACCTGAATATTCACTTTTGATTGGGTTATAAAATAACAGCCAAGTAAAACCATCAAAAAATATAATATGGGCAGAGTTTGAAGAACAGCTACAATGATTGGTTAATTTGCTGTATTTTCTCAGAACATTTAACATGTTTTGTATTCTTGGACTCTGCTGTCCAAGAAAAGGTCAACTGAAACAATATCCTGCTATTAATGTTAACATGAGGAGGTCTTGCAGGCTCCAAAAAATGTACATGAAAAGCAAGAATTAATGTTGGACTTACTTACTAACTAAAAACTGTGGTGAATTAACATTAACAGATCAATGCAGGTTAATAGCTGTCATATTTTGCAGGACCTTGTGCGCACAGTTTTCATGGGAACCCAGCCATCAAGGCTTCCATCATACAGAAGCGGGCGTGGTTTAATCTAAACTGGGTTGGACAACACATGGATGTATTATAAGAGCTGGATACGGTGCCAGCACTCAGCCTTGTAGAATTTTTTTACCAGTGGACACTGGTATTGCAGTGAAAAATACCCCTGCCACATGGATGTTTTATCAGAGTTGGATACCGGAACGAAAATGGCACCCATTAGGTCCTATAAGAATTGCTCAGCTGGGGAAAGAGACGTTGACAGGACACATCGAACTGCAAACAAGGTCAATTATAATTCTTTTTCTCATGAACTTTTGATCCAAGGAGGTTTTATGTTTGACTGAAACTTGATACAACACAAGGAAGGATCTAGTCAGGAGGGAACTACGTAAGTAAGCGCCATGAAGCTAAGCTTGAGCTAAATTGGACATATATGCTAACAGGTGGTGTTTTGTTTTTTGTTTTGTTTTTGATAGCCATGAAATGTATGAAACAAAAGGAAGAGAAGGAATTAAGAATGCAGATTTCAATATTTATCCTAAACTCAATATTTTCAAGGGACACCTCATTTCCATTTTTTTTGTTTTCGTCTGTTTTTTGTCACAGTATTTACCACAGTGAGCATTTCAATTTGACTCACCATGAGCCCAGCATGCCTGTAATCATCTTTGAACACTATTTGGAGACCAACAGCAAATAAACGAATGCTCACATTTGGAAAAATCAGTCAGTATTCTCTGAAATGTGTTCTTTCATTTGGTAGAGGCATTTCATCATCAAAGGTCATAAATACGTAGATGGATTTTAGTGTGCTTCTCTATGCATCTCCCATTGGCTTCAATAAAACTGGCACCAAAGTCTGCAGAGCATTAGAATGTTGATATTATGATGTTATGACCCTTCCTTCTTTTATAGTTTTCTTGGCATTCTTCTGGAAGTAAATCCAGTGGCTAGAAATTTTTCTGGCGTATGCGCAGGCGAGCAAGTCTTATTGGACTGAATAGGCACCATTTTCCGTCCAGTATCCAGCGTTTATAATACATCCATGGAAAAACCATTGACGTGACCAATTGTGGTTGTAACACTTTTTGCATCAGCAGCTGTAACTCACTGAATTTTTGAGCAAGAATTCTCAATCTTTTATACAAAGTACCCATATTTCTTTCTTTCTCAGTCATTCACTTGCTCACTACAAAGCCTTAAAAATACACACTTTACTTGGACAGTTTGGTTACAGCTTGCATTAGAGGAGCACGATAATGTTTTTATAATTCTTTATCATTATTTATTTACAACGTTCAGACAGACTGCACTACTTGTTCAAGTATTTATTTTTGAAATAACTGAAAGTTTAATTACCTGAATGAGCTCCATACTCTGTTTTTTTCTATTACTTTCAAGTTTTGTGCAAATGTTTAGCATCTTCACTTAAAATGCTAATAAAGTGAGACATAGTTTGAAAGAAGCACCATATAGTTGTATCATCACAATTCAAGTTGTATCACAATTAAAATGTGAAAAACTAAGTCAGTCAGTTAGTCAAATCCCACAATGTGCATACAGTATGTCAATGCTGCTATTGACCTGTATTCAGAAATTACAATGATGTAATATGAAGTGCACAATTGGTTTTCCACAAGGGCCAGTGTTAGGTCCCCTATTATTCAGCGCCTCAACAGTATCATGATGCGGAACTGCAATTGTGCACAGATGACACTGTTGTCTACACACATGCAAAAACAGTGAAGTTAGCTGTTGCTAAGCTAATTACATTGGAAAAGATCACACATTGGTTTGATCAATCATGTCTGAGTCTAAATGTAAACAAGATGAAAGATATGTTTTCCTCTGAAACTAAGCCTCAACCTACTAATGCTGTAATACTTAATAAAGGTGAAAGGATTGACATAGTCTCTGATTTTGACTTTCAATATCTTTTGTCAAACTGGATCCAAGCCACGATATTTATGCATGCTATGATTCTTCCCCATATGTTTTATTGTATTACTGTATTATTTTATTGTATGTTGTTGGCAGGCTGAAGAAACAACCTCAAAACTTTTTGAATCCTTTTACGAACTCTAAAGACTCTGAACAAAAGCCCAACATATTTCCATCACTGTAGGTTACTGGAGAAATACAATTTACTGAGCTTTGAGAATTTTAGCTACATTTTAAATGTATGCTTAGTTTATACAGTAAAATCTTAGATGTTTTGACCCCTCCTCCGATATGTGACTTTGTGTATATTTGCTCAGTAGGTAGAACACCCTCTATAAGAGGATATCCTGGAGGATATTCTATACCATACAATTTTGCTGCACTGTGGGAAGTCAGCATTCTCTGTGAAAGCCACAACTCAAAGGACCCTATTTGCCCTACTTGATAACATGATGAACTGCAGCTCCATCGGTACATTTTAAAAATGAATTAAAAAGTCTGCCAAAAGCTTGTCAGCTCTGTCATCACTGACTCTACATTGCATGCAATGTGCTATTGTGTGTAACTTTGTATTTTGTGTGTCTTGTGTGGTTTTTGCACACATATGTTTTAATATTGATCTAGCCTACTTAAGGGACTGCAGATGAAAATGAGCTATAAGCTAACTCTGGTACAGTACTTGTAATGGTAACATATGTTTAACACTGTACATGGACCCAATAAACAAATGACTGCTAAATATCATTAGTAACAGCATCAACATCAGTTAATAGCTCATGAGTGGCAATCTGAAGCATACAGTTGCAGCATGTCAACAGCACATTATCTTAAGTGGACTTACTTCCATGGGGTTACTTCACTATTTTGTGTTAAATAGTTGGCATACATGGATTACATCAACATGTGGGGCATTTACATTGTACCAGCTGTAGGAGCAGCTGAGGGGATGAGAGGAATATCAGTGGGGTCTCAAAAAACACCAAGCGAATGATCTATTGGCATCCTGCTGGTTAAGTGCTCAGGGAAGACAGGAATATTGACCACAGTATTGTTTTTATTTGTCTGCGGTCACTGGAGCCTTAACTTTGTATCTACTTGCTTAAGTTTTGTTTGTTTAGACCCTCCAGAAAACTGCGTCAATAATGCTGTAAATGCAATATGTCTCTGACCTCTGATCTGTTGTTTTCACCACTTCATAGATAACGACACGTCTGTTGTTTCCCAAATTGTTTAAATTTTGGCTTGGATTAAATGAGGATTACATACTTGTTCCATTAAGGAATTCATTCTTTCCAGTTCAATGAGTGCGCCAACAACTCTTTCCCAAAAAGAAAAAAGAGAAAAAAACAAAAAGCCAGCCTGACTCTCGTCTGTCTCTGTCATCTGTTCACAGCGGTGAACTGCTCCTTGGTGAATACCAGAGTGATGTGCCCCTATAGATTATTTCGTGTCATTCCTGGATCACTATATGCTTTGATCTGCTCGTAAGCTAAATGGTTGCTGACACAAACGTGGAACCTTTGTAATACATTTCCCTCTGCAGAGCTTTATATCTGTGTGTCACCACTGGCAGGATTCATTCTGCACTGTTTTCAGAAAAAGTACATATAGCAAATATTTCACTGTGCTAGATCTCTCTTTTTTTTGGCAGGAATGTTCCCATATGAGTATCAGTATTTACAAACAGGCAACAATACAGCTTTAATATAACAGCAGTTAACAAATGATTTCAGGGTCTGTAATCACTGCAGTATGTCTGTCTAGACAATTTAATGTGAAATTTCAGTGTTTTAGAACATTTTTGTAAGTTGACTTCCCCCCTCTTGAAACAGAATCATGCTAAATATAAAATTATATGTCATAAAGTTTTACTGATGAATAAGCAGTTTGGTTAGTGGGCAAGATTCCTATTTCCATAAATAATGTCCATAAAGACATGGCTCTACCTGTTACAGTATGTATGGAAGAACTTGACTGACCTCCACAGAGTCCTTAATCATTTGGGATGAACTGGAAGGCCTATAATGGGCCAGGCCTTGTTGCTCAGTATTGGTGGTCAACCTCACTGATGCTCTTGTCGCTCAATGGGAGCAAATCCTTGCAGCCAAGCTCTAAATGCTTGTGAAAAAGTCTACCCAGAAGAATGGAGGCTGTAATAGGTCTGTAATATTCAGGTGTCTGCATACTTTTGTGCCATGTAGTGGAGATATGCGCGTGCTGGAAAGTGATTATTCCCCTTCAAATTCAATGTGTGAAAACATATTTTCAACACCTGAAAAAAGCAAAAGTACCATGAAAACATTCTCCATGTTGCTTAACTTTTTGACAGCTTCTCGTTCACTTTTCACATGTGTATATTTAAGGGTCTGGAAAAATCCCATAATACCAATGTCCATCAGTCTCTAGCTGTGTCTCCCAGCTGTTGGTACAATGTTAACCGCGCTGTCACTGTTATTAGTGGTATAAGGGGCCTCAACTGAAATCCATGGGGCTTCTGAATGTGTACATACCTCAGGAAATGTCTCTAAACGAGCACTAAAACATATAAACTGTCTTTTTGATTTTGATTTTTTTCACTAATGTGCATCAGAAATCAGCATGGAGTCACATACCATTTAGAATCAACTTTTGTTCAATTATGTCTATTAAATCTTAGCCATTAATTTACATTTTACATGGAAATTAGTGTCAGGCGTCATGCCAAGATCATTACCCTTGGAATGAATTATGCATGTAATTGAGGTGAAAACTGTACTCCAAGCCAAACATGCTATTACCTCAGCAAGACTGAGAATGTTGTTTTAAGCAACAAAGCAGGATGCCAAAAGAAGAAAAAAAAATCAAAAAAGGTGTCATTTTAGACTATAAGAATACAGTTGAGAACACATTCAAAGTATTCTGAGTCATCACTCTTTCAAATAGAAACAAAAAAAATGTTTTGTCTTTCATAAGAATATCTGGTGACTTGTATCACAAGAATCAAACTTGGATCTGTAGTGTAATGTGGTTAAACTCACAGAAAATGTATTTACTCTATAGCCACAAAAACACTATTACATTTGTGTGTCTTTTCATTTAAATAATAGACATTTCTGTTACTAAACTAACCCTAATAAAGCCTACATCATGAGAAACCAGATGACTGAAATCATTTCTTCCATCCTGTCATTTCGGATCTTCATTGACACTAAACACATTTCCCAGTAGTGGCCTTTTCCTGAACAGCTGCCTTACATACCGTAGGCATCCATATTGTTTATTATTGCGATTACACTGTGGGATTGTAAAAGATTATAATGGTATGAAAGTCATGAAAATTTGGAGTTTTATTTCAAGCAAAGAGGAGTCAGGAAAATAGAAATATTGCGGTTATACTGTATGGGTTTTCCAGGTCGGGAAGTACTACTGGAATGCCTCTAAGGAAGCCTCTGATTGTAATGCAAATTGGCAAAGAGGCTGAAAATTATTCTGATAAATGAGTTTCAGAGAGAGAGAGGGACATTCTCAATTACAATCTGAACATTAAAGTAGTCATTTATTAGATATTTTCTGTAAAACATCCAGTCCCCCAGACTTCAATCAGCCGTGATTTCCTAAAATCGGCTAACTTTGCCAAAAAATCCCTGGCACTAGCTTGTAGCAGCTTGACAGTGTTTATCAAGCAAGAGCCATTCAGAGGGCAAAGGTCATCTTGGCAGACCCATCACCCTCTCCATGTTGAGTTTCGACTTTTGCCGTCGAGAAAGAGGTTTACCTTTTCTAAGAGGGCCAAATCAAACAGACACCTCAGATCATTTGTTCCCTCTGCTGTAGGGTTTCTGAATAAGCTTTAGGCTGGTGTTCCTGTACTGTACATCCATGGTCATTATAACTCACCTGATGACACTTATTATTTATATTTATGTTTCTATGTATTGCACTGTTTTTTGTTTTTGTGTTTTTTTATGGTGTGAATTTGGTTGTCGACAGCTGTTGCGAAATCAAATTGCCCCTCGGGGACGATAAAGACTTTCCAATCTAATCTAATCTAATCTAATTTAATCTAATCTAATTGCATATTACAGGTTTCATACCATATTATTTATAATCACAGCTTTGTGTATGTGTTGTATGAAGCTGTGCACGATCATGCACTTCATGACTTGACCTGGCATATAAATTTTTTGTCTGAGGAATGATTTTGTTGGTGAGAAGCGTGGGCTTGGTCTCTCTGTGAGTTTATCTGGTGTATTGATTTGTTTGGATGAGTAAATTTCCTGACATACAGAGCTGTGATGTTCTCACTTAAAACAATAAAGGAAGAGATGTTCTGTTTGCCAAGTGTGTGGACCCAGTATTAAGTTCTGATGATTTACTCCAGGGCACTTTCCTAACCACAAAAACAGCCTCCGTTCATGATGGTAAGGTAATTTAAGTGGAGAAATTGAATCGGGATGAGATGTAGTGGGTAAAGAAGACCGCAAACAATCATACATGATGCTTGAACTTTCCTAATTGCGGAATCATTTCTCCTATAACCTCAATAAATCATTGCATGTTGTTTTTCAAACATAGTTTAGGAGATATATACTGCTTTAATCTATTTTCAAGTTCTAAAAGGTCCCATCTTATATTACACCGCAAAGCACAGAAAATGACACCAAAGTGAAATTTGACTCATAGGTCTCTGTCTGGATGGAATTACAGGAAAGCAATTCATCTTAAAACAGTGACATGTGTTCATTAACAAAGCTTAGTTCCTGTACAGTCCCTGGGGAAATTAGTTTTTATCCAAAGCCAATAAGAATTCATTTTTTCCAATATTTAACCAGAACACAAGCTTACCTAAACCTAAAGAAAGTCTCTAAATATATATAGTTTTTGAGTATCAGATATGCAGTACCTGTAGGCATGAAAGGCTGCTTCTGAAAAATGTATGACATTCTTATTCATGAAAGACAACAGTGTGTTACAATGAATGCCAATGGCAACCCAGAGTGATGACCAAAAAACCCCAAAAAAACATCAATCCGCTCCTGCTACTGTATATAATCCACCTGCCTGCTGCTGATAAACAGTGTTCAAATGTGTTAGTTCACGGGTACATTGCTGACATTCTTGTCTTTAATGCATAAACCATTAAACCAACAAATAAAACAAAAAGCTAAAATACTTTCAATAAAAGAGCAATAAAAATGTGTTAAGTGTGAAAACATTAGTATACACAGCTTTGTAAGTTGTTTTTAGTATAAATCCCAATTAACATTTAAATGAATCATCACTAGTATTCTGAATACATGTCAGGCAAGACTTTGAAATGTGTTTTCCTAGTGTTTATCTTATAAGTCTGATCTTATACTGTAAGTAAACCTTGTACACCTGTGAAAGTGTGTTTATCTTAAGTCTTGTGGCTGTAAGTGTCCATGGTTAACTTTAATGTGCAGATGCATCACAAAATTCTGGTGTTGGAAATTAGTTTTGTACTTTACATGAATATTTCTATTTTATGCTACTTTATAAATATATAAAGTATATATGTACAAAATGGATCATATATAACGAGCTTTTAAAATACAACACATTGTAAAAGATGAAACCAGTGGTTTCCAAAACATTTGTCTCATTTCTGATGTCTATTAGTTGTTAACAGCTCCACCAAATAGTGTTTTTCCCTCTAAACTTGCCACATGGTTTAATTTCAATAAATGTTCAAATGATCCAATATTTCACCAAAAATCCAAGATTAGAGAAAAATCTCAAAATCTTAAAACATTTCTGAGTCAGAACATTGTTTTATCTTCTGTCCTATTAATCATTTCATGAATCCTCAGATTTATCTGGTGACCCTTTGGAAAGCCTGACCCCTAGGTTGAGAATGACTGGAGTAAACTAGCTATAGTTATGTAACTAACTATACATAAAGTAGATACAATTCACTCCACCTCCTGCAGCTACAACAGGAACATGCTGCTTACACACTGATGCTTCAGTATTAACAACATAATGTCATATATAATAATATAGCAGATTGAACAAATCACTACTTTTTGAGCAATACTTTAACTACATTAAGCAGATCACATCATGCTGGACTTTTACTTGTAACAGAGTATTTTTAGGTTGCTGTATTTCCTGAGAGATCTGAATACTTTTAGCACCACTGTAAAATTCTGTTGTTGTTTTGATCCTCCATATGTTAAGAATTTAGCTCATTTTTGGCAGACACGTGCCAACTGGCAAACTGGCTTCCAATGAGAAAACGTGAGGATGAACATCTCCTGTACTGAGCCAGGATTCCTGCATGAAATGACTCCCTAAACACATTGCACAACAGATGGAAACAGTTGTGCTTCATCACTTTTTTTTCAAAGTTTATGTTATGAGAATAGTAACTTTGCAAGGGATTTACTATCTTTCTATGTTTATTTCTATGAATCAGCAAGTGAATCATGGGAGGGTTTGTTTTGGAAATGGTTGGAAACTCTATACGTTACATAATTATATTCTTCCAAGAACATTCTTTCATGAACATTTTAACCTTTATTAATGTGGGTAGTGCACCTAATAAACTAGCAAAATACTGTATACAGGCTACGTACATTTAAAGATTAATCTTACCCTTTCTTGTTTTATCTTACTAGCAGTTTAATAGGATGTACACTGATTTTTGTTGTTGTCTTGTCCAGTATATTTAGAAATGTAATTCCTGAATTTCTAATAGACAAAGCAGTTTTTTGTTGTTTTTTATTCTATATGCATTATCATGCAATTGACATGGATGTATCATTTGACTTGAGTGGGCCATTTAAACGGCTTTTTAAAATTATTTGCTATTTATACTGTACGTAAACTATATACCAGGCAAATGGAGAGTCACCAATATATTGGATTGCAGATCTTGATTGATATCCTTGAAAATAGCAATTAGACATAAAAAGCTAGAAAAATAAAAATAAAAACCTCAAGGTGACTTAGTGAGAAATTCTGGAGCTTTCAGCTGCATTCCATGGCCTTCCTCAGTGGGTATGCTCAGTTATCATCTTATCAACCCCACAAACCATTAATTGTGATTAGCAGAGCATACAAACTTTCCGATCTTCTCTGAGGCCACAGGATGACATAATGCAATGTGTCAGCACTTGGTCAGACTGTATTATTATTTCTCACAGTGTAATGGGACCTTTGCGTCCACATCCAAACTGGGCATATGTTTTGCCCAAAATCCAATTATGACAGAGGATGTTCTGTTGTTTGTCCTGTCAACAATGGTCTCTCTGATTACTGGGAGTCCCTGTGGCTCCATTGTCCTTTGCATGTTTTCTCATGATCGCTGTGTCGACTCATTAACCATCAACAGTATTATATACCCTCCCTCCCACCTCTTTGACTCTCAGCTGATGTGACTTTGGGTATGGCTGTGCTTTCCTGACTGCAAGCCAAAGTTCCCAGCCGAGCAGACGATGAGAAACATACAAATCCCTTCCAGATGTTCCAACCAATGGCCCTAATTTATCGACAGTGGAGTCCAAAAAAACAGGGGTGATTTCCTTCCCTTCTACGGCAGCAAGACTTGTCCCTGGTGTCCCCACTTAGTGGTGAAAATATAATGCCATGTTTGTGACCTCACTCACTGGATGCCCCATAAATTGAAATAACACTATCTTGTCCATGCACAGTGCTTAAATGTATGCTACCTGCAGACATTGTTTATATAATAAAGACAGGAAGGAAAAAAATCTCATCTGACCATCTAATCAGATTGAGTCTTTTCTCTGCATGAACATAATATTGTTTTAGACTCAACCAGGAATCCTACTAATATTAAAGAAAAATAAACCTTAGATTTTGTGGCTCGTGCTTGTGTGGTTTCAGACAGCTGCACCACTATAGCTGTCTTTGCTCATGTTACTCGTTCCTGCTTTGTTCTACCTCACTCATACTGGCCACCCTGCTTCTGTCAGGTAAGTGAGGGTAATGTTTTCTCATCATAAATAACATCATGTTGTTGGTTTTAATGTGGATAAAGTTGTACAGTCCACAGTCTCTGTGGATGAATAGATTTTTTTTTTAGTAAAAATAATACAATTTCTATATCCATACATTCCCCAAGCACAGCATACTATATAGGGGTGCAAAGATGATTGAAATGCAAAGTACAAGGCAGAGTGGTTGGCTACCCTCCTGTGTTAAATCAACAGGCTTTTAAATAACCACAGACAATCCACACTTCTGTTGTTCCTGTTAACAGCTGTCATGTGCAGAGCCAGAGGAGCTGTGATCCAACTTGGCTGGATACCTTGGATGCTGCTCAGGTGGTAGCTGTTGGGAGTAATGGTTAGATTGAGTATGTGTTTGTGTGTGATTATGGTGTGACAACGCATTAATTGTTTAATGAATCCTAAGTACTTAAAATGTGTTACAGTTTCACATGTTATTATTATTGTTATTTTTATTTGATTTACTGTATTAATACATTTTTTACAGCAAAACAAGGGGGAAAAAGCATATAACTGCACCAGATTCCCCATGGACCCAAAAGCTCAAAGGTCTACTGCATGTTACTGGGTGCTGTGCATTGATTAATCTCAGATATGTTAGAAGATTTGCACCATGAAAGTACAATACCAACTAAAGGTTCTGTGGCCCTGTATGGCCCTGTATTAATTGTTAAAGTTCTCACCACGTCTGTACCTTTGAAGCTGCTCTGGAGCTTTTAGTGATATCAAATGATCGACCACAGTATATGGGATTTGCTGATTGGTCACAGAGATCAGATCATAGAGATCAACCATGAGATGCTTAAGCTTTTAAGCAATCTTGGAAGAGAAGTCCTCTTAGCGCTTGTAAAAAAGATCATGCAATATGATTCATAGCTCCAGAATAGCTATTAAATGGACTTCATGACTTTGTGGTGAGATAGTTTTCTCATCTCCTGTTTCCAAAATCAATAATTATTATTATTATATTATTTTTAAGATCTTTTTCAGTTTAAATTTTGCTGATGGTGCCGATTCACAATTACCACAAACTAACTGACATCTAGAAATCTTGTTAGTAGGTAGAATCATTCTGGCATACAATACATTGTGATGAATCACAGCGCTACTTCTGTGTTCACCATATATAATGGGAGGTGAAACAGGACATATTGTATACAATGCACAGATGGTGATTGTCAAGCAGTATTTTTTTTGTCCTTGGCACCAATTCAAACTAACATACATACTCAACAAATAATAAATTTTGCAAATGTTGTAAGACACTTAAATTGTGTGTGTGTGAGAAAACAAACTCCCAGTTCAAACAAAGCAGAGTTTAGGTCAGGATGTTCCAGAAAGGAATTGCCTGGAAGAAACTGGAAGTATTTGACAGTACTCCTTATTCTGCAGGCAATACCTCATACCATCCAATGTAGCTGTTACTGGTGCTCATCATCAGTCTTTGGACAGCTTCCTGAAGTTCAGTGAGATAGCTCAGCAACACATGTTGTAAACACCATCAGTCATTTCTGCATGACAACATTTCAGCTTAGCAATCATATCCTTTATTCGGCCCCATAACCTTTCACTGCATCAGTGTTACTCAATTCCATATTTATCATCTGCTCAGTGTACTTTCACTAATTGGTTGATTAGTCACAAGGTTTTATCTCATCAAACGTTGTCAGAAAGTCCAAACAAAGATTGCCTTGCTCACATCAATATGAAGGGTATGACCCCAGTCATGTGAGCTGCATGTTGTGTGTGTAGTGTCAACCAGAAACTAATACAGCTGTGACTATGACATCAAAATACATAACCATGATTTAAAACTTTCTGTGTTAACATGTTGTTCATTTTTGTGTTGAAGTTCAAATATTAATTCACCAATTAAATGTCATAGACCATGACATAGAAAAGATGCACTGCTAAACTAAATACACAGTGATAAATAAAGCTTAGTGAAAGTTCAGACAGGAAGACCACCTTTTGTATGCTCATGTCATAATCTTATTTCTCATTTTTTAGTCATTATGATCCTTCTCAGAGCTCAAACTGATCTCTGTCAAAGCTTATAATTTCTTTGGTGTTATTTCTCAAGCATCAATTGACACGTCAGCTGTTCACATTACCTGGTAAAGTCTAACTAATAGCACAGCGACACATCTTCATTGTCCGCCCATCGTATTGCAGCTGTCTATTTAAATGTTCCCCTTCTCTGCTTTCTTGATGCTGTTTTGCGCTACCCACCACCTTCCCATCACCACCCAGTCTTCAGGTTCCTCAATGCAACACTTCAACCTCATCAGCTCGATCAGTCTCAGCAAAGTCAGATTGACATTGTTTGTCTCTGTGCTCTCTCTCCTCTATCCCTTTCTCCATTCTCTCTCTTCTCCTTCTCTCCCCTTCCCTTGCTCTCTCCCCTCAATCCCAACCGGTTAAGGCAGATGGCCGCCCACCTAGAGCCTGAGGTGGTCAGTTTTTCTTGCTACTGCAGCCAAGTGCTTGTTCATGTGGGAATGTTGGATCCCTTTCTTAATTAATAATGTATACAGTCTAGTAAATAACATGCTGGGGAGTTCTTTTGGTCACATTTCACTTTCACATGGTCAGTGAACTTTATTCAAATTCCAAATTTGCATACACAGTGTCACATTACTTCATCTTTGTTAAAGGAATGTTAATTCTAAAAACAATTTGCTTGTTTGCTGTGATAATTGATTTGCTCAAAAAATGAGCCATGCAGTGTTGGGACTTATCTTGGGAAAGCATTAACCAGTGCACATGCCTTTTCCTCTGAGTACTCAGGCAAGAGACAAATACATCCCTGCATGAGGATATAACTCCACTGACACCTGCTTCAGTAATCCAAGCATGTTTGACAGAATATGAAATTGAACCCAGTTTCTATTTATTCTTTTTAACCATCTACTATAAAAGGAACACATATGCTTTGAAAAGTGCTATAATAATTTGATATCAATTATTCATGGCAGAATGGTAAATGACTGTGTAAGAACACGAGAACAAGCATTTAGGTGTTTATTATTATCCCATACAAGTTATATAGCAATTTTATATGCACCAATGCTTTTATGTCATACTGGGAAGTGTGAATTTTTTAAGCATGTTGAAATATTTCTGTAGACTTTGGAAGGAAGGAAGGATTCTCAACTATTTTGGCCACAAACTGTCATACTGTACGTGTACTTTGGGTATCACTGAATAAACTTTACAGTAAATATCAGCATCAGCTAATGTACTCAGTGTTTGTTTGTTTTTTAGTTTTATGTATGATGTGTGGTTAATTTTGAGATTGCACTCTCGTCTTCTGACTACTCAAAGCACTTTTACACTACAGGAGATGTACTCCCATTCACACACACAATCATACACATATAACAGGGGTTGCCATGCACAGTGCAAACCCACTCTTCCGATCATCATTCACAAACACCTTCACACATATTTTCCAAGGACACTTCGACATGTGGACTGGGAAACACTGATCCTTTGATTAGTGGACGACCCCCTCTACCTCTTGCCCTACAGCCACAGTAACTTTCTCAGTCAACGTGTTATTGAGTAAAGTAATCCTACACATTATCATTCACGGGTAGGCAAGACTTCACCTTGGTGGTGGTGCCACAGGGAAGGGAAGGAAATGATAGAAATAAACATTTTTTTGGGCAATGCACACAGCAGATGTGTTTATCACTCCAGGCTCAGGAGTGACAACCATTTCATTTAAAAATAAATTGAAATGTAGCCTGTTGATGGATTGTGATCATGAGTATGACCACCAAATGTCACCCCTCTCTGATTATTGTTTTTAAAAAATATGTTGGCCAAAGACAGACAAACAAACAATCAGACATAGGTAATTTCATGACCTTCAAATTTTGTGAAGCCTAAAAAAGATCATGTTACAGTAAATAATATCCCCCAACTATAAATGGCTACATGTGTTTCCTTTGACTCAAAACATTATCTTAAATATTTCTGGACATCTTGGGTGCTCTGGAACTGTATTGCAGTAATAGTTCAAAATAAAGCACTTGAAGGAATAAAAGTTGTAGCTCAGGTTCAAGCACTGAAAGTTATTAAAGCAGCAGTTGATGTGAAAAAGCTGAGGGTGGGCCAAAGGTCAGTTGAAGTGTAAACACAGTTTAAGCACTGAATATATCTGAATTGTAAAAGGAGTTTGTGCTAATGAAAGTGTTAAAAGAAGTTAATGTCAGATGCCAAATGTTGGTTCAAGTGAAAGCAGTAAGTGCTAAAAATAGCGAGATGGAAATGTCAGACATTCATCTTTCATCATTCATTAATCTCTTTTTTCCCCCACAGATCTGATTCTAGCAGGATGATTGGTTTGATGATGATCCAAAGCAAGGTATTAACAAATTAGATGGAATGTGATGACTTAGGCCATAACTTTTCTGTTGTTCAGTTACAGTATACACAATCAGTCCACTTTTGATCCAGTAACCCTTTCACCTGTGATGGACTGTGCACCCAGGAGCAAATTTCTCTCGTGCAACAGATTTGTTGTGATTTGATTTGGACCAAAGACTAAATTAGCACCATGTGCCAAAAATATCATTTTAACATTTCCCTGTAAAAGTATTGTAATGTGCCTTTTATACCTTGCAGCATTTCATGAGTGTCCAATGTGTCCTGCAGATGCATCTTTGACCTGAATTTCACCACATAACATATGTATATATATACATATGAGTATTCATAGTATATCCTTCCATGCATTCTTGAGGTCATGGGGAGAGCAATAAAAGACAATTTGTGGAAGGGGATATTTCTACATGCGCTTCCTTAAAGCTTATCCCATCCTGAGCTAAAAATGAACAGGCCTTAACTCTAAAGCCACTTGAGTTGCTTTAATCAAAGTTACAACAAAATGCCTTTCAAACATGAATGACATCAGCTCTTAGATGAAAAACAGCAGATGGCCCAGATAAGGGACATCTTTGACTTCCTGCTTAAAACCCAACAGCCTCAGACCAAAAGACAACTTCATGGGAATATTGTGCCCCTGCTCGGCTCCCAACTTCCATTTTAATATCATGTACACACTCACGGATCATCAAGGAAATGTCAGGCACGACATTTAGTAACCAGCTGCTAAATTGCAAGAAACATAAACAGAGACAGTGACTTTTCCTCAGAAACGGTGATAATTGGTGATAGAGAGAAATTATTCTGCATATATTGCAAACAAGAAGATAAATGTTAATTCATATTGAATTATTACTGGAGCATACTCAAACTGAGACATTGTTTTTGAGATGCATTTGTGCATAAACTGCAACTGAGTCAGATCAAAATAACCTGCAAGCTTCCGTTTGCAGTATTGCCTCAACATTTACCACCACCCTCTCTTGGGGTGTGAAAGCTGTGAATCACTGAAAAGGTTACTGATCCTGAATTCATATGTGAATGTTGTTTTTTCTTGCTCCTCAAGTCTCATATCCACCATTAACACTAACACCTTTCACAGCTCTTGTAGAGGGACCATTTGTTGACTGTCAGTCAATTTGATGAGATGTTGATTAGCTCCTTGTGAGAAAAGGCTGAGTCTTGTGAGGCGCTACTCGGGGCCATCAGTGCGGTAGTGTTTTGACAGGAAAACATGTGTGTGCGTGTTCCCATGATATTAACAGGATGGAACTGTACAAGCTGTTTCTGTGTCAACATTGTCAGTTAAATGGAATCACACCACTCAAGTTGTTCGGGTTGTTTTATTTATTTGGCCAATTTTGGCATGCATATTAAGCTATATAATTCAGACTGGCTTATCCAACCCCTGTCCTTGAAATAGCTAGTAAGAGTAATCTAATTTTTTACCCGTGCAAGTAGCATGGCTCTATTGGATGGCAGTGGTGGTCTGTCAGCATGGGCAATCTTGGTCCAGACTGAAATATCACAACAACTATTGAATGGGCTGCCATGCAATTTTGTACAGACATTCATGGTCCCAGAGGTTGAATACTATCTACTTTTGTTGATTTCCTGACTTTTAGTGCCACCAAGAGGTCAACAATTGTAATTTTGCCTTGGATTGCCATGAAACTTCGCACATTATGTCCCCCACAGGATCCTTTTAATAACATAGGTGATTCTTGAGTTTTCATCTTGCACTACCAGGTTAAAATTCATATGTCCAAAACTTTAGTTTATGACCAAATACCAGCTAAATTTCAGCCATGTGTTTTATTTGTGTTAATTACCAAATATTAGCCAACCTAAAAAAAAAATAATAATCGTAAGGTGACTTTAAAACTACCTGCTAAGCATTAGTATCTCCACACCATTGTGAGCATGTTGCCATACCGACTTATGCATTTTGCCCAAAGCACTGCCTCACAACATCCAATGTATGTTTACCTTTTAAGGTTCATCGCTTCAAGATCTACATCAAGTTAAATATCAGTTAAGGGGTCTGTTGTTGATCAGTCAACTCCTCATACTGTGTACCTCAGTGCAGATGTTAATCATAAAACTGACAATGAGTGATTACATGTCACATTACAGATAAGATAAAACCATATTGATGCAACATGAACAAGCTTGTGCAATCTAATATGCTGACTGCTGACATGATTAAGATGTTCTTTATGTTTGTTATGTACACAGACAAGATGAGAGAGTTAATAATATAGAGGATATAGAGCTGAGAGGCAGGCAACATAGAGAGATAGTGGGCTCAGTCCTCTATAATGGACTATAGAAGATAATCTTTCGGATTATGGGGGATGAGAGACATCCTCTACACAAATATATATTGTGGACTGACATATTGAATACAGTGGCAGGCTCAAGCTACTGGCCACTCACTTACTGATGTTTTGTCTTCCCCTCCATCTCCTCCAGTATTAGAAATTATTGCCAGAGTATGTATGATGTGTGGTGTGTTCTATCTTGTCTTTATATTAATGTCAGATAATAATTTGATTAATCTTAGTTTTTAAGGATGTAAATTAACCTTAACCACTTAACGCACGCTGTTCCGTCTACGGAACGGGACGGATGTTAGGAGGTAGCCACAAGTTCTTCTGAATGTTTTAAACACCAACCCTTAAACATATATATTCATGCCGTACATCGTTGGAAAGCTTAAATTGTCCTGATTCATTCAAGACCACTCACGACTTATATGGTTGCTCACAGCCGTAATAGTATTAGCGATTAGCTCGGCTAGCCCCTGAGCTAAGTAAGAAAAGCTATAATGCCTACATACCTTCAAAGTCTTCCTTTTATCCACAACGTTCATCTTTTGACTCAGGACTTTCTGTACAGCTCGCCAAGTATCCATTCTTGTGAAATATGAAATCCGTTTCCATAAAACCGGAATACTTTCCTCAATATGTCCATGTATTTAGTCCAACACGTAACGTAATAACACAAATAACAAACCATATACGGTCCGTTTACGTCATTTCCTGACCTGCACGTCCATCTCAGAGTACACGTGACTAGATGTTTACGACCGTGAGCCTTGATTGACTGCTATTCTAGCCTATGGAAATATTCGGTGAAATGAAGTTGATAACCTTTTAGCCAATAGTCAGAGGTTTCCAACGGTGTATGACACTAAGCTATTAAGTTTGGCTGTCCATAAACAAACTCCAAGCGTAACCGGCGTGCGCCCTGTGCGTAAAAGAGTTGAACCATATATCATTACGCACTCGGCATTTTGGTACACGGTTGGTTCTTCTTCGACTTCACATATGACTTATACCAAAATAAACAGATAGATAGATAGATATGGCCAAACAAAAAAATATGGTTATATGTAATAATAATAATAATAATAATAATATGGTGTCAGCTTTCATTAGAGAGCAAGATTTTGATTGTAGGCAAAGGGGATGTGAAGTTATAGGTGTTTGATTGTGGTTATACAGCTTTGGTAACCAAGTGTCCATTTGGAGTCTCCAAAAAGGACCTGAGGAAAACGCATGGACATACCTGTTGAAAAATAATTCTGAAAAATTCATCTTTTGGTCTTTTGACTCCAAATTTGGACTGCATGAAGCCAAGACATGTGGCTGTGGCCTCATTGTGTCTATATCCTGCTGAGAGGTCCCTGAATGTCTGTACACATGTCATTGTAAAGGCAAACCTATGGGCGAGTAAACAACCCCATCATTGTAACCTCTGCCACTCTTTGTCAGTAAGTCACAGAATCACACAGACATTTTTACAAGAATCCTGAGAGTGTTTCCTTTCCAATGATACCAGACACATCTCTGAGTCTCAAACTATGTGGGATCTGTGCTGCTCACAACTTGGGCATGTCGTTTAGGCTAACAGCATAAAAACAGGGGCGTGTGTTAAGTGGTTAAACCTGGGAACTCAGTTTTTTAGGGATCAGATTTTAGCTCTATACCTTTGAATCACTACTTTACAGGTGGACGTTGTAAGAAGTAGAGTTTGAAAGCACCTTTGTGAGTGTGTGTCCAAAGAATAACAGAGGACGCAAGACCATAGCAGAATAAGTGTAAAGTGTGTAATTGTAAATTACTACTCTCTAGACTGTCCCCTTTTTCTGCAACAACGGCTAAGGGGCTTTGACAGCTCAGCTCAGCATGACATTAAAACTCCTCATCCGTGGTTGTCTGATGGGTTCAAAATTGGATAATTGGTTGTCATCCACAGTCCAGACCTGCAAAGACATTCCAGTGTCAGCTCTGGTTCATCAAAAGTAAGTACATGGTGATATTTAGAATGGTATAATTATCCCCATGTAACTGATTTAAGATGCCAAACATAATCCTTAAATGAAAAGATGATTCATGAACAAATGTGCGCGGTAGGATACGCTGAAGAATGTAAGCTTCCTCGTAGGTGGTTAAATCACTATGATTTACAGATGGATTTTGGGGGAATTCACTGTAGTGAAGAGCCTATGTCTATTACTTCTCAAATATCTTGTCATGACAAAAATAAAATGCCTCAACGAATTCCATTATTCGCCTGTATGTTGCGTAAATTGGAGGTTGATATAATGGCAGTCTGGGCCAACACATCTGTCAAACAGAACTAAGGACCAAATGATATAAAAAATTCTTTGGTTTATCTGAGACAAATTCAACCAACACAAGACTTTTTTTCTGTGCAAATAAAGAATAAGCTATTGCAGAACCAAATAAATATACGCTACTATTCTTGTAATTTGATTTGATTGTATGCATGCCATACCTTGCATCTTGACAGCATGTTGTCAGAGGGATTGGATGATGGTTCACAGATCACAGGCACATGACAACTGAAATGAAATATGACTCTGACTCATTGATTCCTGGCTCAAAAATATCCCAGATTCCAGCAACTGACAACAACAGGAGCAGGGATTGTTAATAACTATTGACTCCAGATATTGTCCCTAAGTGTCAGGGTATTTGATCACAGTGGCCCAGCAATGCATCAGTCAAGCATTACTCAACATACTATATGGTCTATAGGCTATAAAGCATGCAATAAAACACATCATATTATTTTTTCTATTTAGTAAGATTTTAAATATGAACATTTTTATTGAATGAATATTTTTAAATCATAATTTAAGGTCCACATAGTAGCTTTTTCTGAAGATTTGAGATTTTTTTTGGTGTCTAACTAACAGTATTTATGTAGTAAAAGTTCTTTCTTTGTGTGGAAAATTTTTCCCATTTGGTTATCATCTGATGCACGTTATATCTCTGAAACTCTTGGAAGTCTAACACACAATATCTATTTCCTCCCTGGAGACTTTTGCTTCCCACCACAAAGGCACAATAGCAATGATGATTTCATAATGTTGAATTATGTTGTTACATCATGTTCTTCTGCAGCACAAAGCAATTTTGAGTCGCTGTGCTCCAATGAAGGTGAAAGAACTTTGTGCCAATTCAATGACTGTATTGCAGCGATCTGTGCTGTTCCCAGTTTGTGTCATTTTGTTCAATTATCATTTAAATTACACCGCAATATCATAAGACACCTGGAAAAAACCAGTCAGGGGTGGCTCCTACTTTACACCCTGTAAACTCTGCAGCTTTCCTCAACCTTCATTTAAATAACTGCTGCAGGTGGACAAGATGTATGGTAGTCACATTGCTATTTTCCTTTGCATTCATCTTGTCAGGGCTATAATTTTGTTCATGTTGGTAACCACAAAATTACTATTCCATTTGGTGATTTGCTATCCAAACTGTATTCATGCCAAGCAGAATCAATTCCCTGTGTAATGCTTCACTGTCAGATGTGGAAGTAAACCTGCCATCCTGTAAACAATATGACAACAAATTATCAGGACAGTCAGAATCCAGTATGTGGTGACCCATAATATTGGAAAACAAAGAATGTTCAGATTTATGTTATGATTTATCATATTCAAGCAGTTTTTTGGCAAGACAGTAGCCTCTAAACAGGTGACATTAAAATGAATTATTTAGTATTCTGGAAACAGTCATTCCCCTGTGGTCTAATGTTTCCAGAAAACATCTCAAATCACAGTTTAAAAAGTAAAACATATGACTGGGGAGTGCTGTCCTGCATCTCAAATATGGAATATCATTCAAGCATTTACTCGTGGTCTGAGATATTGTGAAAGGCACTACTGCAATTCACTTGGATCCAATATAGCTTAAATGAATGATGATACAAACTAAACATGTGTGCAGACCTTTACCTTGAAAAGTTGAATATAAGAGACATTTGAAGGTCAAGCTAATATCATTACACACTAAATAAAAAATATGAGTTTCATTTTAATATTTCTAAAACCATTTTGTTAGTTTTGGGTTTCCCGGTGGGAAGACACTGAAACTATGACTTGGCTTCTTTGTAGGCAAAATTTAGTTATTGGTGGTAAAACCTACATTTCTTGGCACAAAGAAAATATGTTGGATACCTTAACACAGCCAAAAGTAAAACTATAACCAATGTTTTCCCTATAATGGTTGAGCAGAAGCACCCATTAAGTTTAAAGGAGGTTTCGTGTGGTAGGCAAAGTAACACAATTTGTATAATACAATTCAACTAACAGGCCTTCATGAATTGTATAATGTTCAGTTGTTCTTGACACTGTATTAAAGTGGTCTAGATTCAATCTTAAGGCCTTTTTTGAGTTTGTGGTGTTGATTTCATTATATAAAGTGTCTCATATAATTTCTTCACCAGAAACCAGACTCTTTTGGGTTCACAAAGAACTTATTTTCAAGTAATTATTATCCCGTCATATCCCAACTAAGTCCCCAATTTAGTTTGGCAAACAGACTGGCTGGATCTACTGCATAACAAACAAAAAGGTTCATTATTTTGTCACAACTTTGATTCATATTCTAATGACCTTAATGGATGGGTTCATAATTTTTCAAGTCTGTCATAAATGTAGGTCAAAGTGATGCGGGCCAAAATCCACAGGCCTCCTGCTCTACAAAAATGTAGTTAAAAGTTTAAAATGTTAAAATGTTAAAAAACATTACAGTCTTTTTAGTGTCAGTTCCTCTTTTTGTTACTATTCTTCACTGCAGAGAAACGCTATCCGGGGAACACACAAAGAGGGAATTTTGTGCTGAGACAGTAAATGTGGCAGATATCGTCTTGATATGACTAACTCAGACTGATGAAGCCTCATGTAAGCTTCACATTCACTTTTGAAAGAATTTGACACTGTGGATTTTGGCCACCATCACTTATGTTGAAAGCACTTCTAGAGGTTTTTTTTTTAATAGCCAGTAGGAGCAAGGATAAAACTTTGTCAGTGTTCATATGGGCACCTGACTTTTGTTTTACCCCTTACATACTGTTCAGGGTCAATTTTTCCCAATTTATTTTACTCTGATTTTTCTTAATGTGACTCACATTATATAAGAAAATTTAAATAAAATGCATCTTTTTAAATTTTTTGTGCAGCTGATACACATTTTAGTATATGCAAATGTACAAATTTGACCTGTGTTCATTAAAAAAAAATCAGCATTCAAACATATTGTATTCATTATTTTCCATAAAATGTTCTCCTGGACCATAACATAAAGATTGTGAATGCCTTTTTAATCAAACAGAACGATTAATTAAACATGTATTAATGACTGACAGCTAGGGAATTTATGAATATGAATTGCTGTATCGAGAGGACTCATGAGGACCTAACCTATAATAAGAGCCAATATATGCATCTTTCGAAAGTACAATTCTATGGTTGGCAACCATATGATTTCAAGACAAATGTCGCCATCGTGTGGTGAACTTTTGCCATCACATTACTGGGTTTTTCTTGTTTAATTGGCCTGTAAACCAACCTTCACTCAATCTGAAGCCGCCCATTGGTCAGATAGAGCAGCCGTTTCTTCGAAGTCATTTGTGATTGGTTTGTTAGTAACACAGCAGCTAGCAAGCTTTTCTGAGGTTTACCATCTGTAGCTTTAGCTTTCTGGTTGCGGTCTGACGTCGATAATCAACAGGTTAAGGGTGAGTGTTTGAGTTAATATACAGTAGATATCATATGATTACTAACATTAATGTGTGAATGAAGTTATCACCACCATACGCGCACTTTGTCTTCGTCTTAAAGTAATCGCTCGTAGTCGTAACCATCTCGGCTTTGATTTTTAGCATTGAGTAAAGTTAGCAGGGTTAAGATTTTTTCACTTAGCTCTAAGCTAACTTAAGACGTTAACACTAGGTGACGACTCCTGCACACTTTTTTTGGCCGAACTGACCGTTCGGGCAGAATAGAGTCTTCGGCATTAGCTACCAACACTTGCTGTCCTGCTCGGCTGCGCAACAAATTCATTTTAAATGTCGCGGTTTGCATCATTTGTGAAATGACGACGTGGGAGGCGCAGCACGGAGCCAACTGCTCGTGAAGTTAGGTAACGCTAACGTTGCTAGGCAACTAATGATCCCGTGTAAAAATATAACACCCTGACCATAACTTTCTTCTTCTCTCTTCAGAAGGTGAAAATATATGTAGTGTATCACATAATCACGAGAGAAAGCATTGCGTGTATCAAAATGTCAACAGCAGCAAATTGGATAACCCCTAACAGATGTACAGTCAGTTACCATGGTAACAAGCTACAAGATATAACGCTAACGCCGGCTCCTGACGACGTGCTCGGTTTCTCGCATATTAGAAAATAGTCGTATTAATGAAACGTTGACACGCTTTGTCAATCCCAAGCTAGCGTTACAGAGGACGTTCTGGTGTGAGGTATGGTGGTGAAAATGAGGGGACACGCAGCCTAGTGCTAGTGCAATTCTTCCGTTAGCACGACAGCTGAAGTAATTGGATATTATCTTAAACGTTATGCTTGCTTTCCAACATAGTGTAAATGATTAATATGCCGCGTGTGCGCAAAAGTGGGCTCATGTATTTATGTGTCAGTTTTCACCGTAGAAATGCTACAG